>NC_083337.1:32278423-32878423 GCF_019175385.1 Lycium barbarum
TTCCTTGAGTAGAACCACGAATTCAAAGACTCTTCCATGAGTTCACAGTTCTGGAACCACGATCTACACTTCCATCATACTATGTAAAATAATTAACTTACATACCATAAAAGGAGGTACAAATATTAAGAAAGTAAAGACAAAATTATTTTAATAAAATAAGATAAATACAAAGTGAAAATATAGTAAGTAGGCTTACATGAATACATATTGGTGCATTATTCAAAGTAGTAAGTTTAAATAGTTTTCTATTTCTCAATATTCATAATAGCAGGAGTAGAGAGAAAACTTTTAGTAAATAATCCACGTAAGTAAAATAATGATAGTAATTATAGTAATAGATATAAGTGCGATACTTGTTCGCTAATAGAAAATGCATAAATAGATATTTATAAGAAAAACTACGAATAGGATTAGTGCAATATAATCGTGAAGAGAATAAATGCATGAGTAAAATAATTTTTAATCATAAAATGAAAGGGTGACGATAATAATAACAATAATAAAGAAATTTGACTTTTCATTGTGATAAAAATAGGTAAAAATAATATAATTAACATATTAATAAAATAGAAGCTCAAAGAGGTAAATGGGAAGAAACGAGGGGGGAAATTGGGTGTTAACAGTGCCCACCTTCAGAGCTACTTTCTCCCTTTCTATGGCGGATTAGACATAATTTCTCCCATCTTCAGAGTGATTCTTTCTCACTTCAAATATTTTCGCTAGATTTTTTACAATTTCCTATATAAAACTCATAACATGAATATAATGAAGGCATTCCTTCAACAATTATTCTTGAGTTCTGAGAGCACATTTTCAAGATTTTCAAGCATAAGGTAAGTAATAACAATACATTTTGAATTTTCTCTTGAAATTAAGTATTTGTTTTAACAAAGTTGAAGTTAATGGTGACATAGAAGTTCATTTCGAGTTGTATTTTTTTTTAATTATTTTATAAATTTCCGTTCACCATATCGAAGAAAATGGCATTATCAAGAAAAATGGCTCGCAGAAAATCAGTTCCAAACTCATATTCTGTGAATTTGATAGGTCGAGGACCGATGGTTCATCCGCTAATGAACCCAATTTCAGTTTGTTGACTCTAACCCCTATCTCCCCTTTAAAATGGAAGGAATTGCAGAGTGGGAGAGTTTTGCGGTCTAACTCTCTATATTATGGCTCTGGAGTGGGAGAGTTTTGTGGTCTAACTCTCTATATTATGGTTCTATTGATAAAAAAGGAGAGACCTTAATTGGCTGTTCTGAGAAAACTCCCCGTTCCAAAACAAAAAAAAATCCAACCAACTTTCGAATGTTGGATTTGTGAAATCTGGTAAAAAAAATGACCTTGAGGGAAAATTTGTGGTTGAATTTAAGGTGATTAAATGTGAGCCTGTGGACAACAGAAAGAGAAAGATGGATGGAACAAGAGGTCATACCAATACCACCAGTTGAAGGTATTCTCTGTTTGTATTTTCATTATTCATTATGTATTGTAGGGTCCCAAATATATTCTTCGACGCCAAATATACCTTGTATAATCCCATTATCTTTTTAATGCTATATTGTATTGTGTGATCTTATTTCAAACTTGTTAATATTTTTTAAACATTATTATATTGAAGAATTGAAAATTTTGTTTTAAACCCAAAGGTATTTCCAAACCAAGTATTGGTGTTCCTAAAGTTGATGTTGTTAGAACATTACGGGCGAAGCTTACTGAGAGGCAACTACATAGACACATTTTGGATTCTTTCTCAATTTGCCTCCGGTGACGATTCAACCTCAACCGATACACTCCTTACTATTGAGGGAGGAGGGTATCTTTATCTTTGTACAACTTGTCTTCTTCAACCTCTTTATGTAAAGATTTGCTTATTATACCAGCGTAATTGTCCTGTTCATAGCCACAATCCTCTCCATCACCGATATTTATTATTTCAATTGTTTGAAGATGGTGTACCGTTGGTACACTTTGAACAACAATTGAATAACTAGCATGCTGACTGTTTTCGTTCACTGTTATACAAAGAGGATACCCTGTGATTGTTGAACTTTTCCTCTTCATCTCCTTATACAATCTCAAAGTCCTATCATTATATATTTTCACTTGTGGATAGGTAGCACTTACCGAAAACTTGATATCAATAATATCGGCAGTATTTTTTGTGCCAAGAATCTTATAGATATCGGATACCATATATTAAAAATTACAATCTAAAGTGAGAAGCAAGCCCTCTATGCTGAAATTAACATATTTGTGTTCATTATCCCAAGAGATTTGATAATTTTAAATGATACGGTTAGTGAAATAACCGAGCTTTGAAAACTACGCTTGAGAGGTTTGGGCATAACTCAAGGTCTCTACCATGTTGAATCAAAACTTGTATGTTGCCTTTGTTGGGTCTCACATAGTCGTGATGTAAGCGCTTACCTCATCTTAGTCGTGATGTAAGCGCTTACCTCATGATAGTCGTGATGTAAGAGCTTACCTCATCATAGGAAATTCATTCCTATAAATAGGCAGTTTATGGTTCATTTGTAAAAACATCAAGATCATTTGCTAAACACATCCCAAAGAGAGAAAAAAATCTAAGAGAAATACTCTAAGTGAAAGGCCTAAGTAAGAGAAGGTCTTTGAGAGAATTTTCTGTGATAAAATTCTTGAGTAGAATTGGGATTGGGGTTGTGAGGTTGAGTGTTGTAAACACTTGTAATATTTCTTCTTTAATAAGATCTGCAGCAGCAACGTGGACGTAGCTCTCACATTGAGGGTGAACCACTATAAATCTGTGTGTGCTATTTATTCTTCGCTTACATCACGGCGTAAGTAGGTTATATCCAAGGAGGTTGGTATTTAAGTGGTCCAGCTGTGACCCTCCAATCTTTCCTGGGAACCTGCTTACAAAGGTCAGATTTGGGATTCAAATCCTAACAACTGGTATCAGAGCAACAAGTTGTGTTGTGATTTAGACCACGATGGGAGGCGAAGATGGTACGACGCACGGCATCGGTAAATTCGATGGTACAGATTTTGCGTTTTGGAGAATGCAAATTGAAGATTATTTATATGGCAGAAAGCTTCATGAACCTCTGAGTCCGAAACCAGAGGAGATGAAGCAAGCAGATTGGGATCTCCTCGACAGACAAGTTCTGGGAGTCATTCGGCTGACGCTGTCAAAGAACGTTGCTCACAATGTGGCAAAGGAGAAGACCACCGCATATATGATGAAGGTATTGTCTGACATGTATGAGAAACCTTCGGCAAATAATAAGGTATTTCTCATGAAGAAACTATTTCATCTAAAGATGATGGAAAATGCTCATGTTGCTGCACACGTAAATGAATTCAATACCATTGTAAATCAATTGTCATCGGTAAAAATTGACTTCGATGATGAAGTGCAAGCTCTAATTTTGTTGGCATCCCTACCAAATAGCTGGGAGTCAATGAGAGTAGCGGTTAGTAATTATATCGGCAGTGGAAAACTAAAGTTCAACGATGTTAGGGATCGTATCCTTGCTGAGGAAGTGCGCAGGACAGATTCTGGAGAGGCATCGACGAGTTCTGCTTTTAATGTTAAAAACAGAATCAGAAATTATAACAGAAACTACAACCGAAATAGGGGCAGATCGAAGTCAAGGAATGACAGGGGTCAATCCAGACCAGGACGAACACATGAGTGTTGGAACTGTGGAAAACCAGGTCACTTCAAGAAGACCTGCAGGGCGCCAAAGAAGGAGGACAACAAGGGGGCTGGAATCAACGATGCTACGGAAGACATTGGCGATGTGTTATTGCTATCGGTTGACAGCCCGATAGACTCTTGGGTGCTTGACTCAGGAGCGTCCTTTCATACCACCCCACATCATGATATAATGACAAACTACGTGGCTGGGAATCTCGGCAAAGTTTATTTAGCCGATGGAGAGCCGTTAGACGTTGTTGGCACGGGAGACATTAATTTGAAGATGTCAAATGGATCCTCGTGGAAGATTACAAAAGTTAGACATGTTCCAAAGCTGATGCGAAACCTGATCTCAGTAGGTCAGCTTGATGATGAGGGATATGATCTCAATTTTGGTAATGGGTCTTGGAAGGTGGCGAAAGGTGCTATGGTAGTTGGCCGAGGAAAGAAGATTGGCACTCTCTACATGATGACTAGCTGTCGTGATACTGTTGATGTGGTTGACAACACAAAGAAGACAGATTTGTGGCATTGTCGGCTGGGACATATCAGCCAGAAGGGGATGAAGCTGTTGGTGACAAATGGCTTAATTCCGGAGCTGAAGACGGTGGACCTTCATACGTGTGAGAGCTGCATTCTCGGAAAACAAAAGCGAGTAAGCTTCTCAAATGCAGGCAGGGAGTTGAAGGTCGAGAAGCTGGAATTGGTGCACACAGACGTGTGGGGACCTACCACTGTCCCCTCTCTTGGAGGATCACACTACTACGTGACCTTCATTGATGATTCAACTAGGAAGGTGTGGGTTTACTTTATGAAAAATAAATCTGATGTGTTTAGTGTATTCAAAAGATGGAAAGCCATGGTTGAGAATGAAACAAACCTCAAGTTGAAGTGTTTGAGGTCTGACAACGGCGGAGAATACACTGATGGTGATTTCAAACGGTACTGTGCCGATAATGGGATCAAGATGATGAAGACTATTCCTGGAATGCCGCAACAAAATGGAATAGCCGAAAGAATGAACCGAACGTTGAACGAGCGTGCTCGGAGTATGAGAATACACTCTGGACTGCCCAAGACATTCTGGGCAGATGCAGTCAATACCGTGGCCTTCTTAATTAACCGAGGACCGTCAGTTCCCTTGGATTTCAGAATTCCAGAAGAAGTCTGGAGTGGCAAGAAGGTAAATCTTTCATTTCTGAAAGTGTTCGGCTGCTTATCATATGTTCATAATGATGATACAGCTAGAAGCAAGCTTGATCCAAAATCAAAGAAGTGTTACTTTATTGGCTATGGTGACACCAGCTTGGTTACCGATTTTGGGATGAACAAAATCGGAAGATCATCCGAAGCAGGAATGTTGTCTTCAACGAAGAGGTACTGTACAAAGACAAGTTGCAAAAAAATTCAGAATGTTAGGACAAGGAATCGAAAATAGTCGATTTGAGAGACTTCCCGACACCTGAGCCGTAGCCAGGTACAGCCGAGGAAGAGGAACAAACAATCCGAGAAGGTGCTGATGAAAGTGTCGATTCTGAAACAAATAAGCAGACGCCAATCACAGATCTGCGTAGATCATCCAGGATCAGGAAGCCGATTCACAGGTACTCTCCCTCCCTCAACTACATTCTAGTCACTGATAGAGGGGAGCCGGAATGTTATGAAGAAGCAATGCAAGTCGATGAATCGACCAAGTGCGAGCAGGCAATGAAAGATGAGATGGATTCACTATCGGCAAATCATACATGGGAGTTAGCTGAGTTGCCAAAGGATAAGAAGGCATTGCAAAACAAATGGGTTTATCGGATAAAGGAAGAACCCAATGGAAGCAAGCGTTATAAAGCAAGGCTGGTTGCAAAGGGATTTCAACAGAAAGAAGGCATCGACTATACGGAGATCTTCTCTCCCGTAGTCAAAATGGTGACTATCAGAACTGTTCTTGGACTGGTAGCAAAGGAAAATCTACATCTGCAACAGATGGACGTGAAAACTGCATTTCTTCATGGTGATCTAGACGAGGAAATCTACATGCGACAGCCGGAGGGATTCAAAGTCAAAGGAAAGGAGAATCTGGTGTGCAAACTTCAAAAGAGTCTGTACGGACTAAAACAGGCTCCAAGACAGTGGTATTTAAAGTTTGATAGCTTTATGAAGAAAGCTGATTTTTCAAGGTGCGAGGCAGATCACTGTTGTTACTTCATGAAATTTGAAGACTCGTACATGATACTGCTACTCTATGTCGACGACATGCTAATCGTAGGAGAAAACTTACAGGAGATTGATCGGTTGAAAAAAGAGTTATCGGAAGAGTTTGCAATGAAGGATTTGAGAGCTGCAAAGCAAATCCTTGGGATGAGAATCAACCGAAGCAAGGAGGGCATCAAACTCTCACAAGAAGAATATGTGAGGAAAGTTATCAAAAGGTTTAACATGCATGATGCCAGGCCAGTCAGCACTCCCTTGGCTGGACACTTTCGGTTGTCAAAGGATCAGTCGCCGACAACCGAGGATGAGAAGAAGCAGATGGACAAGATACCTTATACATCTGCAATCGGTAGTCTTATGTATGCAATGATATGTACAAGGCCAGACATTGCACATGCAGTGGGAGTTGTCAGCCGATTTATGAGCAATCCGGGAAAGCAACACTGGGAGGCTGTGAAGTGGATATTCAGATATCTGAAAGGCAGCTCGAGTTCAGCTCTGTATTTCCGAAAATCAAAAACAGGATTACAAGGGTATGTTGATGCTGACAACGGTGGTGATATTGATAGCAGAAAGAGCACATCCGGGTATGTTTACACATTCGGAGGTACTGCAATCTCTTGGGTTTCCAAGTTGCAAAAGATAGTAGCTCTCTCTAGTTGTGAGGCTAAGTACGTTGCTGTGACGGAGGCCACAAAGGAAATGATGTGGCTACAATCTTTTCTGCGGGAATTGGATCAGGACCACGAGGGAAGTGTGCTATATTGTGATAGCCAAAGTGCCATTCATTTGGCAAAGAACCCGGTCTACCATGCTCGAACGAAGCACATACAACTCCGGTACCATTTCATTAGATCAGCTTTGGAAGATGGAGCGCTAGTGCTTGAGAAGATCGCAGGGAGTCAGAATCTAGCAGACATGCTGACAAAGGCAGTGACGATAGACAAATTGAAGCTATGCTCAGCTTCAGTTGGCCTGCACGAAGTATGAAACTAGAAAAGAGCTGCTGCATCGATCAAAGTGTGAAGACAAATTAAAATTAGTCTTCAAGTGGGAGATTTGTTGGGTCTCACATAGTCGTGATGTAAGCGCTTACCTCATCTTAGTCATGATGTAAGCGCTTACCTCATCTTAGTCGTGATGTAAGCGCTTACCTCATGATAGTCGTGATGTAAGAGCTTACCTCATCATAGGAAATTCATTCCTATAAATAGGCAGTTTATGGTTCATTTGTAAAAACATCAAGATCATTTGCTAAACATATCCCAAAGAGAGAAAAAAATTTAAGAGAAATACTCTTAGTGAAAGGCCTAAGTAAGAGAAGGTCTTTGAGAGAATTTTCTGTGATAAAATTCTTGAGTAGAATTGGGATTGGGGTTGTGAGGTTGAGTGTTGTAAACACTTGTAATATTTCTTCTTTAATAAGATCTGCAGCAGCAACGTGGACGTAGCTCTCACATTGAGGGTGAACCACTATAAATCTGTGTGTGCTATTTATTCTTCGCTTACATCACGGCGTAAGTAGGTTCTGTCCAAGGAGGTTGGTATTTAAGTGGTCCAGCTGTGACCCTCCAATCTTTCCTAGGAACCTGCTTACAAAGGTCGGATTTGGGATTCAAATCCTAACAGCCTTCCATGGAACTTTTGATAGAAAATGATGAAACACAATTTTTCTAAACAAAACTCGACTCTTTGAATATTGAATGAATATTTTCTTCCATGTATGCTCTCAATTTATATTGTGTATGTTTCTATTCAGCGAATCCGGAGGGATTTTTGAAGATAAAGAGTGTTCTTTCGTTACTTGCGAAAAATAGGAACAACTCATTATAAATTGAAAGGCGAGATTGCAGGGTTAGAAAAGGGTTCTGTCACATCTATCGTGCAATATCATTTTGGTCATTAATAGGGTTATGCTAATATTGTGCAGGATCTTTTTAGGTCTTTAAATAGGAGTTATGTTAATATGATAAATATTATTTGGTTATAATTGATACAATCAATCTTATGCTAAAAGTTAGAAATGTCTATTTTAAGATTGCTTACTTCCGTAACTTCCTCATGAAAATATTCATTCAACATTAAAAGAGTCGAGTATTATTTAGAAAAATTGTGTTTCATCATCTAATTTTCTTCAAACAGCTCCATGGAAGACAGCATACTAGTTTTGATTCAACATGGTGGAGAGTGGGATAATGAACACAAATATGTTTTTCAACCCAGAGGGCTTGCTTCTCACATTAAATTGTAACTTTGAAGATATGATATCTGAAATCTATAAGATTCAGAGCACGGATAAATACTGTCGATATGATTGATATCAAGTTTTCGGTAAGTGCTACTGTTACACCTCAGAAAATTTCATGTCATTGTGCGATAAATAGACTAACACAGGGTAAGAAGTATATGATGTTCCTACAAGTAAGAAAGGTTACTTGGCGATTCTAATTAAGATTCCAAAGACATTTGAGGCAAGAGAAGAAAGTTCGTTGAGGAAGGCAAAGTATAAGTCGTGTTTTGGAAAGGTCTTGGAAAGAACCGGGCTAATGTTGATTTAACAATGTCTTGAGGAAGGGTTATAACGCTCCTTAGGTTGTTAATAAAGTGTTAAACTAGTGTTAAGAAGGTTCCATAAGGATTGGAATCAAACGAAACGACGAGATTAACTTCGGAAAAATGGAGTTATACGACCACTTATACGGTTCGTATAACTTTATACGGTCCATATAAGGGTCTGTATAACCTTAACAGGAAGGGAAAATCCCTGATGGTGAAGTACGGTCACTTATACGGACCGTATAAATGTCCATATAACATGATCGGGACAGTTTTTGTTTCTAGTATAAATAAGTGATCCAAGTTATTATTTTTCATTTCCCATCTTCCCCACTTCTCTCAAGAGCTCTAGAATATTCCATATATCATACCACCATAACTTCAAGGTGAATCCAAGATCAACCACCAATAATTTGTCACGATCCGGCTAGGGCCATGACGGGTACCCGGGGCTAACCACCGAGCACCACTCGTTCTATTACTCATTCTGCGTACAATCGTATTTCTTATGCTCATAATCGTAGGAAAACCATTTTCATTGGAAACATATTTACCGTAGATAAGTCCTTTGGCTATCAAAATAATACATATACACACGTGGGAAATCGTGAGACCATGCTACCCACACATACGTATCTACGAGCCTCTACTAGAGTACTAGACATATGGACGGGACAGGACCCCGTCGTGCCCAAAACATATATATACACACAATAGTAAATCAGTGGCACCTCCGGAATAATGGAGTGCTCTCAAAAATCTGCGTATCGGCTTCTAATAATCTGGGTCGCCTCCCTATCTACCTGTGGGCATGAACACAGCGTCCAAAGAAAACGGACGTCAGTACGAACATTTTACTGAGTATGTAAGGCATGAATGAAATGAACATAATAGAGAAGTCATGAGACATAAGATGAAGATATAACCTGCGTAACTTTTAAGGGTGGATACCTTTCATGCCTATATCATATATAATCACAGTACATGTATCATCATAGCGCATACATCATCGTATCATACATATATCATAATACCATATCTGCTCATACACATTAAACATTATCCGTATTCGGCCACGTAGTGGCTTGACAATATCACATACATGTCCTCCGGGCTTTTCATACATTTGAATACATCGTAGTATCGTACCTGACTATATAGGTTCGGTGTCTTATGTACCCAGCTATAATAAAGCTTGGTGATATGCGTACCCGGCCCTACCAAGGCTCAGTATTATCCGTACCTGGCCCTACCAAGGCTCAGTGGTATCCGTGTCTGGCCTTACCAAGGCTCAGTGTTGTCCATACCCAACTGCAGTGGTGCGCGTGCATTATATATATTCTACCCGGCCATATAAGCTCGAGGTTTCATAATAGCCACACAGAGGCACATATACATAATAGCCCTCATAATAGCCACACAGAGGCACATATACATAATAGCCCATAAATATCTTTAGCGACATCACTATTAGCATCGTCATCATTATCATTATCACTATCAACCTCGTCATCGTTATCATCACATATATCTCATAAGCTCATCATAACCTTTCATAGAGCATGCATTTGAATTTAAAGACAATCTATGAAAATCATATCATATTCGTAGCATGAACTTCGTAAAAATATCGCATGATAGACTTTATAGTCTCTAAACTTAGGCTATCATTACCGTCATCGTATCTATGGCATATCTCTTACCTTTATCCCATATGGAACCCCCTATGAACATAGACTCGTAACTCTTCGGAACATTAGTCATAGGTCATGCATTAGAGCTTATAGACAATCTATAACGATGTCGGGGTGACATAAGGTCGAGAACCCCCGATTACATTATGGAGTAATCATATTCATCATATCTCACCTTGAAGGAACTAACATTTTAAGGTGAGTGTACACCATGAACAACATCAAGGGATTGTAAGTAGGATCTTTAACTTCATAGACATCATATCTTGCTTTAGAATCTCTAGGCTTAAACTTACCATCATTATTTTCGTATTCATGACATATTTCTCATCTTTATCTCATAAGAAGCTCTTTATCAATATTGTCTCATAGTTCCCGAAATGTAAGAAAGTCATGGAGAGGTAGGGAAATAATTTCATAGGAATCATATAAGAATCATTAGCTTCGTAGGAATATCGTATCATGAGCTTTAGGATTTCTAGACTTAGATTCATCATCGGTATTGTCATGCTCGTAACGTATTTCTTTTCTTTATCTCGTATGAAGCTCGTTATACTCGTAGATTCATAATTCCCGATATGTAGGAAAATCATGAAAAGATAGGAGGATTCATGCAATAAGAGTCATGCCTTAGAAATAAAGGACTAGCCTCACATACCTCTTTCGTTTAACAATTTCCATCGCTTGACTCCTTTAATGCTCACATTTCTACCTTCAAGAGAATTCGCATTCATATTAGCTAATCGATTATATGAACGTGCTTACTAAAGCTAGAGAAAATTGGGCGGCATTTCCTTTGTTTCTACTACTTTCTCCATATCATATATCAACTCCCAAACGTCAATAATAACATTCATAATATCATCGTCAATAACTTTAGTCAAATTCATCATTATCCAATCCCCACAATTTCCTTTCAAGGTCATCCCTAATTATGATCATAATACAACATTACATTCATTCTCATATAATGTTTCTCTCATGCTCTTAACATCATTCATAACGTAATTACAATCACAACATATCAAGAATCAAGGTTCATATTAAGCTACTACTCAAAAGTGTCACTATTCTCATATTTGTAACCCATTTTCTAATTCCTTCTATAATCCAAGTGTTTCAACTTTCAAATACCTTAAACGACATGGAAATACCATAAATCTTACCTTAGATGGTGTAGGAATGAACCTTGGGTGGAAACTCCTCACTTGAGAAAAACCCTAGTCACACCTCCAAAGAGATTTCTTGTCTTGGATGAACCCTAGTGAGTTTCTTACACTTGATTCTCTTGGATTTATGATATGAACCTTTGATTTGTCTTAAATTTGTGTTGATGACCTATTTAGAACCCTCTAGAACTCTTGAGAGAGATGAAGAAGTGAAAAGAATGAGAAAATAAAAGTGGGAACATGTATTTATACTTGCAACTAAATCAGTCTGTCAGGCATTATACGGACCACTTATACGGTCCGTATAACATTGTACGGTCCGTATAAGTGTCCGTGGTTCATTTCCATGGAAAAAATTCTCTCTTTTAGGTTATACGGACCCTTATACGGTCCGTATAAAATTCCACGGTCCGTGTAAGGTGGTCGTGTAACTCACAGCTTTTCTGAAGTTGTCCTCGTCGTTTTGTTTGATCTCCATTCCTTATACAACCTTCTTAACACTTGTTTAATACTTCATTAACAATCTAAGGGACATTATAACTCTTCTCCAAAACTTCATTACGCCATCATTAATTCGATACTCGTAAATCGTTCCGAAACACAACATATGCTTTGCCTTCCTTAACATCTTCCGTCTCCTACCTCACATGTCTTTGAAATCTCATTTAGAATCATCAAATATTATTTCTTACTTAATCAAAACATCGTATTCATCGCTCCCTTCGTCAGTCTATTCACTGTACATGAATGGAAAAAATTTCGAGGTGTAACATAATTAGTGGAATCAAGCGCTAGGATGCTAACTAGGGTTCATAGAAGCTAGAAATTCCTTTGGAGTTGAAGTTAGGGTTTTCTCCAAGTGAAGTATTTTCATCCAAACCCCATTCCTACCTAATAAAAGGTGAGTTTTATGTTCATTTCATGCTATTAAAAGTATTGGGTGGTCGAATGACTTAGATTGGGGGAGAAAGTGGAATATGGAGCTCTAATGTGGAAACAATGGTATTCTTGAATAATAGTTTGACATGAATCATGATTCTTGAGATGCTATGGTCATGAATCATTTTGGTAGGGAATTGTGGGAATTGGATAATGTTGAACTTGACAAAGTTATTGATTATGATATTGTGAATGTTGTTATTGATGTTGGGAGTTGTTATATTATATGGAGGAAGTTGTAGAAACAAAGGAAGTGTTGTCCAATTTCCATTAACCCTTAGTCATCTTAGCTTTAGCTTAAGCTTAAGTATGTTACCGGTTATCTACTCTTAGTACGAACTCTCTTGAATGTTGAATTACGAACTTGAGAGGAAGCGTTTAGTCAGCAAAGTTAGAGAGGCGAAAAGGTATGTAAGGCTAGTCCCTTCTTTCCTAAGGCATGATTCCTACAACATGACTTCCTTTATCTTCCTTGACTCTTTTATATTTCAGAAACTATAAGTCTACGATTATTAAGAATTTCTCATGAGATAAAGATAAGAGATGTGTCATGAATACGATAAAGATGATGATGAGTTTATGCCTAGAAATTCTAAAGCCTATGATATGGTGGTCTCATAAAGCTAATGATCCTTATATGATTCCTTGATGTTATTCATTTTTGTTAAGCTCACCTTATAATACTAGTTCCTTCAAGGTGAGATATGATGACCATGACTACTCCATAACAGAATCGGGGGTTCTCGACTTTACGTCACCCCGATAGAGTGGTAGCTTGTACTTGAGTTCTTATGCATGTTTCATGATGAGTATATGATGATGAGTATACACCGTGCCTAGATGGCTGGGCAGACACCGCTAAGGCGGGGGGCATATACACCATGTCTAGATGACATAAGCAGACACCACTAGTGGGCGGCATGAGATATTTACCCCGGACGCGGGCTAATGATGATCACACCGCACCTATATGGTCGGGCAGTTACATATCTATGCTTACATGATATGATGTTGTTTATTATATGAATTAGCATGCATGACTCCGCCTTAAGGGGCAATCAGTTACAGGTTACCCCTTTGCCTTATATTCTTGCATTTCTTTTTCATGTTATTATGTATGCCTTACATACTCAGTACATTGTTCGTACTGACGTCCTTTTCTTTCTATGGACACTGTGTTCATGCCCACAGGTAAACAGGGAGGCAGCCCAGATTCTTAGGAGTGGTTCAGCAGATTCACAGGAGCACTCCACTATTCCGGAGGTGCCATTTGTCAATACATTCTTTTATGTACATATTTGGGCACGACGGGGTCCTATCCATCCTTATGTCTCAGTACTCTAGTAGAGGCTCGTAGATACGTATGCGTGGGCAGTGGTTGTCTCATGGATACATCAGTGTATATTTTTGTATACCATTTTTGCAGCCGTGAGGGCTTACGTATATATTTGTATTGCCTTGGAGATTATGTGTGTCCAGGATGGTTATGATGATTAGCGTAATGAGTGGTGCTCGGTAGTCAGATCCGGGTACCCGTCATGGCTCCCTATTCGGGTCGTGACAGCTACCTATCCACCAATGAAAATATACAATGGTAGGACTTTGAGATTGTATAAGGGATGAAGAGAAAAAGTTCAACAATCACAGAGTATCCTCTTGGTATAACAGTAAACGAATCAGTCAGCATGATGGTTATTCAATTGTTGTTCAAAGTGTACCAACGGTACATCATGCTCAAACAATTGAAATGCTAAGCATTGACGATGGAAATGATTGTGACTATGAACAGGATGATTACGTTGGTATAATAAGCAACTATTTCCATAAAGAGATTGAACCAGTTGTACAAAGCTACCCTCCTCCGTCAGCAGTAAGGAGTGTATCAACTGAATTGAATCATCACCGGACGCAAATTAAGAAAGAATCCAAATCATGTCTCGCTAAACAAATATAGTTGCCTCTCAGTAAGCTTCTCCTGTAATTTTATAACAACATCGACTTTAGAAACACCAATACTTGGGTTGAAAATATCTTCAGGTTTAAAACAAAATTTTCAATTTTGTGATATAATAATGTTTAAGAATTATTAACAAGTTTGAAATAAGATCACACAACACATTATAACATTAAAAAGACAATGGGATTGTACAAGGTATATTTGGCATTAAAAGATATATTACTACACCCTAGAATACATAATGAGTAATGAAAATACTATACAAAACAGAGAATATCTTCAACTGGGTGGTATTGGTATGACCTCTTGTCCATCCATCTTTCTCCTTTTGTTGTCCATAGGCTCGCATTTAATCTCCTCGACTTTAATCACAGATTTTCCCTCTGGGTTTGAAGGTTGGTTGGATTTTTTTATTTTGGAATGTGGAGTTTTCTCAGAAGAACCATTTAAGGTCTCTCCCTTTTTATCAACAGAACCATAATAAAGAGATTTAGGCCGCAAAACTCTCCCACTTTGCAATTCCTCCCTTTTGAAGGGGAGATAGGGGTTAAAGTCAGCAAACTGAAATTGGGTTCATTAGCATATGAAACATCGACCATCGGTCCTCTACCTATAAAATTCATAAAATATTAGTTTGGGACAGATTTTCTGCGAGCCATTTTTCTTGATAATGCCATTTTCTTCGATATTGTGAATGAAAATTTATATCAAAAAACGACAATTCGGAATCAACTTGTATGTCACCACTAACTTCAACTTCGTTAGAACAAATACTTTTCAAGAGAAAATACAAAATGTGTTGTTATTACTTATCTTAGGCTTGTAGAATCTTGAAAATGTGCTCTCAGAACTCAGGAATAATTGTTGAAGGAATGCCTTCATTATATCCATGTTATGGATTTTATATAGCGGACAATGTGAAAAATCAGGCGAAATTATTAAAAGGGAGAAAGAATCACTCTGAAAACGGGAGAAGTTATGGCTAATCCGCATTGAAAGGGAGATAGTAGCTGTGAAGATGGGCGAAATTGTAGAGAAGGAATTAGAAGATAGTTTGGGGAGAAAGGAAAATAGGCGAGAATAACGGAATCATAGTATTTATTACCAGAGAGAGAGCTTTGACTAGATGAAAAAGGTGTAAATATGAATCCCTAATTCAGTGGGACCTCCTATAAATATTTTATTTGATTAGTAAACGTGTAGATTTTTATGTATATGTTAAAAATGATATAAATTTTGCTATTTATGTTAAGATGCAAAAGATATGTCCTTTGTGTTAGCAACTATGTAGCTATTCCTTTTAAACGTAAAAATCTCTATTTTCTTCCGTGTATGCTCTCAATTTGTACTGTGTATGTTTCTATTCAGCGAATCCGAAGAGATTTTGGAAGATGAAGCGAAAAAATAGGAACAACTCATTATAAATTGTAAGGCAAGATTGCAGGGATTTTGTGCAGTATCTTTTTGGTATAATAGATCGTGCAGTATCTTTTTGGTCATTAATAGGGGTTATGCTAATATTGTGCAGGATCTTTTTAGATCTTTAATAGGAATTATGTTAATATGGTAAATATCATTTGGCTATAATTGATACAATCAATCTTATGCTAAAAATTAGCAATGTCTAATTTAAGATTGTTTACTTACGTAACTTCCTCTAATATAATTCTTCAATATGACATGAACAGTTTCTTCATGTCGGGCATAGGTCTATTTTTGCAAAATTTAAAATGATGGATCTTTTTTTACAATATAAACTTATGGGTCAAATATTACATTTTCAAAAATTTGACAATCACAACTTGGAATTTGAAGGAACCTTTTGGAGAATTTGGGATTTGAAATTGAAGTTAAAGTTTTGTTAAGATTTTATAAACACAAACGCTGATAATAGTTCAATCTGCATAATGACGTAGTTGTTAATAATCCGTTCTTGTAATACAATTTTGAACCGATCGATCATCCCATATACCAAGTCATGACTCCTCTATGTTAGTATAGACAAATCTATTTATGTACATATTTATAGAAAATACAACTGATTTTGTCCATTCTCTAGCAGATATCATCTGGAAATGGAAACTCATACTCTTTAACTATTGAGAATCCTCTACTCCACTGATGCCTCCTATATATCATAGGGCTCTCCCCTTTCTTAGAGCAAGATTTACTTTCTTTTCCGCTTAACACTAATGTAATCCTAAAAGACCTTCGTGCACCGGTCATATTCTCTTGGTTAAAAATCTTCTCTTTCCTCAAGTGGCAAATAGAATAATTTTATATTCACAGCTAACCACTAGTATAAAAGCCTTGCCTCTACATTCACAGCTCCATTTTCATATGATCTTGGTGCAAAGCAGCTGTTACATAAGGAAAAGACCACCAAGTAAGCATCTTGAAACTACATATATATGCCTCATGCTCCATCAGTCGCTGGTTCTATTTTGACATATTATTTCCTTATGTTTTCCAGTTTAAAGTTCATAGATGAATACTTTAGTAAGTAGAACTTTAGATGCTAATCTTGGAAACATATGTATCTCTTAGACCATCATGTTCGCATTTACCTGAATTTGCTGAGGAATCATAAATCAAAAGTGAGTTCTGTGGAGTAATGAAGCTAGACGAATTATCGTCTTCCCTAACCCAGACAGGCTGATTGAATCCATCAATATGCAACAGCTGTTGATACTGGTTTCTATTCTGTCCCTCAGGCCAAATTGATGGAGAAACTATGCCCAGGAAGTTACTATCCGCTGCAGAACCACTCTGCCATATTTCAAAAACAAATGAAAATTATTACAGGAGTAATTTTTTCTTTTTTTGAATAAAGACCATTACAGGAAAAATCTTTCAAACTGATGTATATAATTGGACGATTATCACATTATTCAGACGTTGTGGCCCATCGAAAGATATCACTCTAAACTTTAAAATAAAGCGTAAAAGTAAAAGAACAAAATCCAACATTCGGCTTTTACGATCTTAGTCATTACAATCCACTATGCTTTAATCCCTAATAAGTAGGTCATACTATAATTATACTGCAGCAAAACATGACACTTGAAGATAATTCTGCATTTCCAGCATTCTAGAAACCACAATCTGAGAAGGCTCATAACTATTGATAAGGTTGATGATTGAAGGAGATAACCTTGCCATGAATTGAGGACCCACTTAAATTGAGTCTGACAAAGGTAGCTCCCAAGGTTAACAACATTATGGTATGGTGACTGGCAACCTTTCAACTGATCATCATCCATATGACAAGTTCTAAGGAGTAAATGTGCACAGACTGGCAGATAATAACTCTGGTCCACCTATCTGACACTTTGGCTGGTTGAAAACAGCCCTTTAAAATTTAAGGGGGGGTGTGAGGGGGACCAACAAATACAACAGCCCTAAATTTGAAAGCTATTTTTCTGGTAAAGACCTTTCCGCTAGGCATGTATAACCTTCTGATGTAACTTCTAAGGTAAAAAACAATAGTAGTTCTAAAGAATATGGTTGATTAGGAACATAGTAATGAAGAAATAAACCTAACAAACTACATTTTGGTGCTTGAAAGTAATGATCAAAAGACTAGACAATCTAAATACGACAATACAAGTCAGAACTGGTAAAGTAGTTAACGACCAACTAATTACGTAACTCACAGATTTAAGGAAGTTGATGAGCAAAGGGAAACTTACTTCTGCAGCAAAGAGACTATCAAGGTTGAAATCAACTCTTGGGTTTACCGCAGCAAGTCTCATTGATAAGACCTGCAGCCAAACAAATCGCCTTCAGGAAAAGGACAGAGACCACTTCTTTAAATTATCTAAACGAAAAATAGGCAATAGAATCTTGTGAACCTTCACTTCATCAGTGGGATAACCTTTGATCAATGACTATCATTGGACACACTCCTAATATTGTGTTTAACAAAAAACTTATTATAAGCATGCAGTCATTTACATGCACAAGCGCGCACACACACACACACACACTGCCCATACCCCGAGGCAATGAGGTTTGAGTATTATGCATCGGCCCATTGAATTTTCTACAAAAATTACTATAGATTACTAAATTCATATCACAAGTGTTAGCTTAAATAAGGTAAATAGCTCCTTAGGTGTAAAGTTTCTTGGTTCCCCTCATTGTGAGTGTAAGTTAGCTATGAACCCTATAGGACATTATTAACTAAAGCAGATTCTCTACATCCCCTACCCCCAAGGCATTGCAAGAGTTGAAGATTGTCAGGTATCAAGTCAGGCCCTGCATATTGGAGCACTAAATTTTTGAAGAAATTACAATTTAGAGAAAGACATCCAAAGCTAACGTATTACTCTCAACATGATACTATAAACTAGATGGAGTCACAAGTTAATAAGCAGCATATTTTTGTTTTCACATATGAAGTAGCAATAAATTTTGAAAATCCAAGATTTCAGCACTAATACATCAGATGTGAGGATTTACAAGATCTAACCTCCACTTGACGCTGTAGGGATTGTACATGGTTAATGATCTCATCCAGCACCACTGCAGTACCTGATATCTGCAAAACATAATCCAAACTTAACAACTCGTGCTATTTTTCAGGTTCAATTTTATTAATCAACTAATCTAAGTAGCCATTACTTAAGCACCGCAAGTTTCTGTTGTCCTGAGAAAAGCAAGTTATTTGTACATGGTTAAACTAACAGCTGCTTAAATCAGAGAAGAACAGATAGCCTTTAGTCGTGTATTCATACATGAGATTCCCAATTTACTTCTTTTAAGACATCGCTGAGCAAAAATTGTACAACATTGGAACATGTTATAACTGACAAGTAACTCGCATTGGACTGAAATTATTTGTTTGCAAACATCAGTCTTCCAAGAGTTTACTCTATAAAAAGGGAAAATAACCAAATGATGTGTAAAACTTATAATGAATTCTACTTCCAAGAATATTTACTTTTAACTTATCAGTTTATTACATAATCTCTTTTATGTGAAGGAAATTATATCTTTATCAAAAAAACAGAACCGAAAACTTTGTGGAGATAAAGTTAAATAATTAATTTTAGTAGGATGTTAAACTCACATGTTGGATGTTTTTAACTTTTTTTATTTGTAATCCAATCAAGAAAGAGTTAACTATATGAAGTTTAAGCATCTAATAAACAAATGCAGAAGGAGAAGAATAGGGGAGAAATAAAAAAATAACCTCTATTATGTAAAATGATATAGAACTGAAGATCTGATTACAAAAAACAACAGGTAAGTTTTTGGGGAAATAAAACTAGGAAAAGGGAAAGGAGGATTTTTTGCATGCTAGGTAAATATGTATAAGGGTACAATCTGGTTTAAATGCCGTGAGAATTAATGCCATAAATATAAGGACCACCAGGTGAATGCCTTCACTGCCAAGAAAGGCAAACATACCTACATTCCACCCTCTTAGAGAACTCCAGGCTCAATCAATCGAGACTGCAAAGTACTACCTTGGCTTTTCAATAGATACTCCTACTTCTCAAAGAGTTTTAAGTTTTGAGCACTAAAAGTGTTTAGATTTTTTACGCCATCAGATAAAGTTGATAACATTAATTTATAACTACAGATAACTTATCATGGTAAGCTTGACATAGTATCTTGAAATATAGAGCGGTAACTTTCTGTAGCAGGTTAAAATTGCACTAATAGTGTGACTTATTTTTTATATTGTCAGTCTATATCACTTAAATTACTTTTCGAATTCTCTTTTAGCTTGTGGCTGATACACCTATTTTGATCCATGAACCCAGGTATTATAATTTAGTCCAAAAATCAAGTTGCTGGCCTGGGGTTTTTGATCTTTTGTGCAATGATTAAGCTGTATGGTCTCATTACCACTTACGAACTTCTACAATGTGTTTAAACTAAACCACTCCACACTCAAAGTATGGTCTAACAGTTAATAAAGTGAGATGAAAATTATAAGAGACCTATGGTTCAAATCTGAACTACTCTTGATTATCAATTAACCCAGCCTCCTTTTCTTTTTATCTTTTGGTAAAAATTATTGTTGAAAGTCAAAATAAAGGAAAAACATAAACAGGAAATGACAATATTAACCTCAAAAAGGGGAAGACTGTAAAGTAATTACTCATCATATGCAAATCAAAAAGCTGAATGAACAGTAGGAAATTACGAGAAAGACACTTCAAAAAATACGGGTCCCACTTTTCTTGGGGCAAAAGAGTCTACCTATTTTCATTAAAAAGGTGAAAATGACCCAATTATTCTTAGAACACACAAAAAGAAGAAAAATCGACAAAACCAAAGGACCCTTTTGTAATCCCATCGCCTAATCACAAACCAAACTTTTCCCATCAAACTTAATCAAAAAGCATTAATACATTACTACAACTTAGACTAATGATAATGATAGGTACTGATTAATAATTGACAGCTAACCTTGTTACATCCTGGGACCAGGTCCTGTAATAGCTTCATTCTTGCATTAATCTTCTCTCTCCTAGCCTACACAGATAGTATAAACACGTCAATTAAACAACCTTAATTAGGATCCATTACCAGATTAAACATAACATTATGAAATCAACAGTTTACTCTTTCAGCTAAACTATGACTATCTGTAGCTTGTCCTCGTCGTGCTCGGACATGAACATACGGAAGCTTCTCTGAAGTATCATTTCCTGATTTTTTGCTCTTTTTGCTACTCTCTTTCCCCTGAATTCCACACAAATTGATGAATTAAATAAGAATACATATGGATTAACTATAATTACATACTATGAGATAATGATCAAAAACACTACTATAACTATCATTTTTTCACAAGTTTCACACTCAAACTATCACTTGTTTCTGTTGTAATACGTCGATGGTGATAGTTCAAGTAGGAAAAAAGGAATAGCTCATAGTTGGGTATAAAATTCGCAAAAAAGTGATAGTTAACTCTATATCATTTTGATTTGTGGGGAAGTTGAGTTACCTTTTTCTGGTGTTCCTTTCGCTTAGTGGTTTTCTGATTAACCTCTGGATTTGAAAAGGCCGGAGAAGAATTGGGGTTGGATTCTGAATCAATTGGTTCTTGTTTTACGAATTCTGACTTTGAACTCGAATTTGAGGGAAATGAACTAGTATTCGGTGAATTTCCTGCGGAAAAGACAGAGAACTTGGAGGCTCTGTCAATATCGGAAGGGAAAATGGGAGGCTTTGGGTAATGATAGCAAGTTTTAGGTGAAACAATTTCAGAAGAATGTACGAGAAGTTCCATAGCTTGATTGGCCGGCAGTTCAAGTAAAGCAGTGAAAGAATTTCCACCCCTTTCCGTTTTTATAAATTCATGAACCACTTCTCCAGCTTTCCCTCCGCAACTTGCGGATCTAACTTGGCTTGACTCCATTACACAATCTTATGCGGAAAGATAATTATGGACTAAAACTCAAATTGATGATGATATGAATCCGCTGAAAGAGAAGGGAACAATCACCTTATAATTAACTATATGGAGCCCCTTCCGAGAATAACCTATAATACAGTGCAGTGCGTGTACCCAGAATAGTCAAGAGAAGTAGAGTGATTTCAAGTCAAAGAGCTTTGAAGAATGTAGTATGAAGAGGAAAAGAAGGGGTGTAAAACTTAGATTATACTTCAAATGGGGTGGCAGGAAAAAGGAGTGAATATGAAGCTTCTTCTTTTTCTTTTTTGGTTCAGAGTTTGGTTTAATGAAGCTAAGCTTCAATGGTGATAAATATGTTTTCCTTTTTACACAAGGAGTTGCTGCAACGGCTGCTAATGCCCTTCAAGTAAATTGTATATTGCAAAGCAACATTTGCTTTGGTGCTTTAAG
The DNA here is from genome assembly GCF_019175385.1 of Lycium barbarum. Classification (NCBI taxonomy): domain Eukaryota; kingdom Viridiplantae; phylum Streptophyta; class Magnoliopsida; order Solanales; family Solanaceae; genus Lycium; species Lycium barbarum. The sequence continues at coordinate 32,300,460 of NC_083337.1, forward strand.
GCTAAACATAGGATGGAGGAATAGGGGTCGGAGGAAAAAAATCTTTTTTTTTTGTTTTTGTTTCATTTAATTGCTCTATGGTGTAGGGTTATATGATATTCACTCCATTCTAAAAGAGCTAACAGATTCGAATTAAATTAGAGTTCCTGGTTTTCGGTCTCAATTCAAGCATGAATTTCTGGTAAATCGTAGTACTACTATCATATACTCCCCCGTTTCAATTTATACGAACTCATTTGACTAAGCACGACATTTAAGAAAGAGGAAAGACTTTTGAAACTTGTGGTTCAAAATAAGCCTTGAAAATTTGTGTGGCTATAAATCATTCACAAAGTGAATTTGTTTTCAAATTAGGAAAGAGGTCATTCATTTTGACACGAATTAAAAAGAAAATAGGTTCAAACAAATTGAAATAGAGGGAGCAAAATCTGATGGATAAGGTAATCAAATGCTAAAGATCATTTATGTTTTTTATTTTAAATCGATAGATCTACTTTTGGGACAAGAAATACAATACATGTGTTATTTGCAGGATTGCCCTTCGGTGGAGGTGGTCTTTAATTTTTATCCCTCAAATTAGTGGTCTTCAACATGTGTAAATTCTGCATGTGTCCATGCAAATTCTACCTTACGGCCCAAATAGGCAGAATTTTGCAACCATTTTTTTTGCACGGATTGCCCTTCTTTTGGGGTGATCTTTAAATTTTGCCCCTCATATTTGTGTTCTTTAAGTTTTGCCCTTCGCTTGGATACTTGAGGTTTTGGGTTCGAACCCCCGCTCAGGCATAAAATAAAAAAATAATTTTGCAAGGCAGGGCTGGGGGGAGTGTATGCCGGATCCGGCATACAATCCTTAAGGAAAAATTAAAGCTATGCCGGAGGGGGCAGACTTTGCCTTGAGACATTTTTTTTTTTTTTTTTTTTTACTTTTCAAGGCAAACTTTTAATTATGCCTTAAGGAAAAGTTCCGTCTTGTGGGGCATACTTTTAGTTATGCCTTAACTAAAAATGTGCCCCATAAAATATAACTAAAAGTATGTCCTATAAGGCGGAACTTTTCCTTAAGGCATAACTAAAAGTTTGCCTTAAGGAAAAGTTCTACCTTATAAAGCATACTTTTAGTTATGCCTTAATTAAAAGTCTGCCCCATAAGACATAGTTCCTTAGGAAAAAGTTTTGCCCCATAAGGCATAACTAAACTATGCCATGAGGAAAAGTTATGCCCCCTCCGACATAACTTTAGTAATTTCTTCACAAGTTTATGCCGGTGTGGGCATACTTTTAATGGGCAAACTTTTATGCCGGACCCGGCATAAACTTGTGAAGGAATTATCAAAGTTATGTCGGACCCGACATACTTATGCCAAGTCTGCCCATAAGGCATAAGTATGCCGGGTCCGGCATAACTTTGGTAATTCCTTCACAAGTGTATGCCGGTGGAGGCATAGCGAAATTTAAGCTCTGCTTTGCGATTTTTTTTTTTAAATTTTGACTGTGTGGGGGTTCGAACCTGGAACCCATGGGTTTTAGCCGAAGGGAAAAATTTAAAGATTTCAAATATGATGGGCAAAATTTAAAGACCACCCCAAAAGAAGGGCAATTCTGCGAATTGCCCTTTTGCAATCTCTACCTCGCGAAAATTTGGCCTTATGAATTTTTTTTTGTACTGAGCTGGAGTTCGAACCCACAACCTCAGGGTGTTAGGCCAGAGGCAATACTTAAAGACCACTAATTTGAAGGGCAAAAACTAAAGACCACCCTAAATAAAGGGCAATCCGGGCAAAAAAAAAATGGGTAACTTGCAGGATTGCCCTTCGCTAGAGGTGGTCTTTAATTTTTACCCCTCAAAATGGTGGTCTTTAAAATTTGCCCTTCAGGCAGAATTTGCATGGGCTGAAATTCTGCCTGTGCCTATGCAAATTCTGCCTGGAGAAATTTTGGCTTGCGATTTTTTTTTTTAATTGAGCTGGGGTTTGAACCCACAACCTCAACGAAGGGCAATACTTAAAGACCACCAATTTGAAGGGCAAAAATTAAAACCACCCTAAATGAAGGGCAATCCGCGAAAAAAAAGAAGTTAAAATACTCTTTATCGTCTTACAATAATTGAGTAATATATGTTTTATTTTAGTTTATGTAGTTATTAAATATACATTTTACTTTAATGTAACTATTAAACCAATTTTTTTTTCCGCCAAAACAGGTGGGGAACTAGGGTTGGATCTCAAGTCAAATGTAAAAAACAGTTTGGACGTGAGAATTTTTCATTTTTCCCCGAAAATTTGTTTCACTTTATATGAAAATCAACGGAAAAATTTCAAATACCACTTGAAGTTGTATTTAAATTTGGAAATATCTAAAACCCTGTTTTCATTATTTTATTTTTTTAACTTTCAACACATTCAAATAACTAAATATTCTTTACAAAAATTATAACCAAACACAATTTCATCTCCAACTCTAACTTCAAAAACTTCAAATAAAGTGAAAAATATTTAATTTTCATGGCCAAACGCCTGCTAAGAGAAAGGAACCAAAGGGAGAGGGTAGAACTAGTTAGCTAGTTGGCAATTTGGCATATCAGCGTATGGTACATTGAAATCGGGTGGGCGTTACTGTGGGGACCGGATGCTAATCCAAGCCCGACAATGTCTTTATCATAGTCTATGACCTGTCATTTTCTTCCCATTATGGCAATTTTCTTTTATGTTATTTTCTTAATTTAATATGTAAAGTGTGGTCTTTTATCTAAATTTCTATTTCTGTTAAATAGTCGCCTTGATTGAATGATTTCTTTCTTTTTTGTAATCTTTTGAGTCTTAATTACACGATACAATACTACTCCTTCAGTCATTTTTTAATTGTTCTATTTGCCTATTTTTGCATGTCTTTAAGAAAATATTAATTAAATTATTTTATTTATTCTTTAATTTTAATTTAATACTTTTTTTTACCATAATAATCTCTCTCCAAACTATAAGAGTAAGAGTAAAGGTGGAAAAAAATTAATTCTACCTTAATTTTTTAAAATAACAAGTATTTTAGATCAATTACTTTTAAAAATCATGATAACTAAGAGGGACTGAAGGGAGTAATATTTTTATGCCAAACTAGAAGTAGGAAGCTAGTGCAGGAATTTTTCAATGAATAATAGTGGATCATAAAAAGAACTGTAAAAATTAAAAATGAATCTTTTCGTGTTGTTTTTGGGGAAAAAATATTATGTCTACATGAATATTGAATTGAATTCCCCTTATATAATAGACAGTGTTAAGGGACAACACATTTGTTGGTTATTACGTCTGTCATACTTGCTAGTTGCATCGGCTGAAATATAAAGAATAACGAGAGTCGAGACTCTTTTCTTTTGGTAATGGTAAAATAATATTTTTTCTTCATATTGATTGGTACAAATTTTGATATTTTCTGAAATACACAGAGTTCCCATGCAATTGTTTCCTTAGAAATCTCCATCGTGCTTCCAGCTTTTGTTATGTAATTTGCTAGTTTGTCAGCTTCTATGCATATGCTTGAAGGCTATCACTAAATCAAGGCAAATTTCATAAGCATACACTCAAATTTGGTCCCAACTATCAGTTTAACACTTAAACTTATCAAGTAATCAGCTACACACCTCAACTTAACACAGGTGGCTCGTGGACCCCGCGGTCCAGCACACCTCACGCATGAACTCCATTCATTGGTGATGTGTCAAATGGACAAATTAGCGAATGACACGTGTACTTTTTTAAAAATAATTCTTCAATATATTTTTTAAAAATTATAATCTTGTTATAAAACAATAAAGTAAAAGAAGAGTATTGCTGAGAAAGAGAGAAGAGTTCTTATTTCTCTTGTTAAGGATGACTTTATAATGAAGGAGAACCTCCATATTTATAGGGGAAAAGTAGCTTGGTCGCAAAGTCATAAACCCTAATTTTTCTCCTAGAGATAGATATTCACAATAATAAATAAATAATATTTACGGAAAATGACCTAAAATACCCTCGAACTATTAGAATTGGTGCAAAAATACCCTTCATCCACCTTTGAGCCCCCAAATAACCCTGTCATTCACTTTTGAGCCCCCAAATACCCCTGACATCCACCTATGGGGTCTAATATACCCTTATTTCTAACAGTCCCATGTTGACGCCCAATTTTGTCCATCCTTTCGTCCAATTTACATTGTTGAGCTTCTTGATGATCTCTATTACTATTATTATTACTACTAGTATTACTAGTATTACTACTATTATTACTAGTATTATTACTATTATTATTACTATTACTATTAGTATTACTATTACTATTGTTATTATTATTATTGTTATTATTGTTATTATTATTATTATTGTTATTATTATTATTATTATTATTATTATTATTATTATTATTATTATTATTATTATTATTACCTTTTCGTTTTACTAGAAAAAAAAATCACTCATGCATTTATTCTCCTTCTGGCTTAATTGCGGTGTTAATCCTATTCGTATCTCTATAAATATTTATTTAAACATATTTTTTGTATTAGCGTCACACTTATTATTATTATTATTATTATTATTATTACCTTTTCGTTTTACTAGAAAAAAAAATCACTCATGCATTTATTCTCCTTTTGGCTTAATTGCGGTGTTAATCCTATTCGTATCTCTATAAATATTTATTTAAACATATTTTTTGTATTAGCGTCACACTTATTATTATTATTATTATTATTACCTTTTCGTTTTACTAGAAAAAAAAATCACTCATGCATTTATTCTCCTTCTGGCTTAATTGCGGTGTTAATCCTATTCGTATCTCTATAAATATTTATTTAAACATATATTTTGTATTAGCGTCACACTTATAGTTGTTGTTATGTTTCTATGATTACTTTACTATTACAAGTGATAAAATTATTTACCAAAATATTTTGTCCCTCTACTTTTATTATCATTATGAAAATCGAGAAAATCTATTTGAAATTACTATATTCCCCAAATAAACCAAATAAATTTTCACCCATTTCCTAAAGTTTCTACCCAGCCCATAATCCCTTTCCAACTAAAAATCCCTAAAGGCATCAGGTTACCCCCAAAACCAAATATCCATAACTCATTGTTATTTACTCAAAATTCCTAAGACCCCGTCATCTCTAAATTTCGTTAAAATCAAACATTCCCCGATTCTCGTCGAAATTCCACGGCTACAAAATCCCTTTATTTGTGCCTTTTATATTCTTTCATTTATTCTAATTTGATTTTCTCTTCTCTTCTCTTTTCTATTCCACTTTATTTCCTTAATTCATTCACCTTAATTTCTTACTAGTAATCATAAAAATCATAGCTTAATATCCGCCTTAATTGCGAAATCGAAACTTTCCTCTTTTCATCTAATATGCCAAGAACAAAATGATAAAAGCTTGGACCCGAATCTGTTTGAAAAAACCGTCCAAGTTCAAGATTATTAATAATAATAATAATAATAATAATAATAATATTAATAATAATAATAATAGTAGTAGTAGTAGTAATAGTGATAATAAAAGTAATAATAGTAATAGAGATCATCAAGAAATTTGACTACAAGTTGTGATAAAAAAATACAATTAATAATCTAATAAAATAGAAGTTTAACGATGTAAATTGGATGAAAGGATGGACAAAATTGGGTGTCAACAAGGGGCTGTTAGAAATAAGGGTATATTAGACCCCATAGGTGGATGACAGGGGTATTTGGAGGCTCAAAGGTGGATGACAGGGGTATTTGGGAGCTCAAAGGTGGATGAAGGGTATTTTTGCACTAATTCTAATAGTTCGAGGGTATTTTAGGCTCTTCTCCGTAATATTTATAACACTCCCCCTTGGATGTCTATTTGATAGATGATGTGCCTCATTAAAACCTTACTAGAAAAAACCCAGTGGAAAAAATTCTAGTGAAGGAAAAAGAGTACACACTTCTAATAATACGCATTTTGGCTGCCTCATTAAAAATCTTACCAGGAAAATCCAATTGGGACAAAACCTTGCCTAAGGGAAAAAGAGTACAGCGTGTATTAACTCCCCCTGATGAGAACATTAATCCAAAACTTGAATCTTCACATTCTAATCTTGTGCACCATCTTCTCGAAAGTTGCAGTTGGTAGAGATTTGGTGAACAAATCAATCATATTATCACTTGAACCCATCTGTTGCGCGTTGATATCACCATTCTTTTGGAAATCGTGTATGAAGAACAACTTTGGTAAATTATGCCTTGCCCTTTTATGAATCATCTCTTTAGTTGGCCTATGTATGCTGCTACATCTTCAGTCTTTGGTTAGAGTTGCATCGGTATATATTGTTGAAATCACTCCAAGTTCATTCTTGACTTGCTTTATAAACAGATGTTATCTTTATATGATTTGACTGTCATGTAAAACAACATCGTATGACTGTAATCCCTCAGAGTCATAAAAAAATATATAAATGCATCAATTGCATAAAATTATGGCACTTCAAGACCAAAGAATTCTGCAAGTTTCTCATTTCAACTTCTTTCAACAGATAATATGTTGAGAACTCTTTAAGAGTTTCAATAATATTCAAGTCATCAACTTGCACTAATAATATGACAAATTTTTATTTCCACAAAGACGTAAGGATAAATAGAGTCATTTGTGCCTTTAGTCAGTGAATATTCATTAAGCTGATAAAATCACGTTCACCTTGATTAACTTAATTCATATAAGAATTATGAACAAATTTCTACAACTTGTATATGCTTCAGGCATTTAAAATTCTTCAAGAATTTTCATATAATTTTGTCAAGTAATTCATATAGGCTATGTGTCACGACCCGACTAGGGGCCATGACGGGTACCCGGGGCTAACCACCGAGCACCGCTCATTCTACTACTCATCATACTCATTAAGCGTACATTCATTAATCTCACGCTTCTAATCATAGGAAAAATCATTTTCATTTGATACATAATTACCTGTATATACATAAGCCCTTCGGCTATCAAAATAATACTGTCACGACCCGTCTAGGGGCCGTGACGAGTACCCGATACTTGTACCGAGCACCCCTTGTCTATCGTTTTACCTTTACCTCTTAGCAAGCCATGTAAACAGAGCCATTATTTTTTAACATTAACATTAGCGGCGTCATTCTGAACATAGACTAATAAACTTCGTTATCACTTATACATCAACATTAGCATGCCAAAACACCATATACCTAACTATACTTAACTGACTGTACATATCTGTCTACGAGCCTCTAGACGTAGTACACTTATACATAGAAAGGGCTGAGTACTGCCATGCCCGAATATATATACACAAAATAGTACCAAGGAAGTGAGGCTCCGGAATAACTGGAGCACTGTCAACACTGCTGGTAGAGCTTCTAAGGATCAAATCCGCCTGTCTGCTGACCTGCGCGGCATGAAACGCAGCGTCTACAAGAAGGGACGTCAGTACGAATAGTGTACCGAGTATGTAAGGCATAAATAGTAATATACAGAAAATATGAATCATGTATAATGACATAAGAGAGTTACAACACATGTCCTGGGATAGAAACATAACCTGTATATATATATACCCTTCGCAGGTGCTATGCGTACTTAGCTTTCCTTTAAGAATCTTTCCTTGTTCATATACATATACATATAAAATAGGACATCTCATATTGCCGAGGCGTCGGTAGCCGATCCATTTAACCATAAATATACACATCCCGCGTCCGGGACGATATCATATCATGTAATGCCAACTGATCAGGTGGATATACGTTCATAACGCTCTGCCCTTACCTCCATTTTCCCCGTATACACATGCATATATCATGTACATATATCAGCGTCTATAGCGCTCTAGCTCTTTTATCATATACATATACGTGTGTCGTGTAGGTACATCAGCGTCTATAGCGCTCTAGCTCTTTCGTCATGTGCATGTTTTAAAAAAGATATATACACATATCTTACATACATTTACATGTCTTATATGCATTTACGTATCCTATATACATATGTCTCATAGGCACGCAGGAAAGCCCAAAGAAGAATCATGTAGTCATCGGAGTGACGTAAGGTCGGTGACCTCCAATTATATTATAGAATACTCGTGATCGCTTTGTCTCACCTTGAAGGAACGAGTATTTTAAGGTGAGACTACCAACGGGGAATAATATTAAAGTAAACGTAGAATGAAATCGGGGCATCATAGATGACGATTCATAGACTTTGAAATCTTTTAGAAAATAAAGTCATAGCTAGGAAATATAAATAAGATTCTAAAATTAGTTTATCATTTTCATGTTTACATAAGATACTTAGCTTAGTCATCTTAGTCATAGAGTCGTTCCGGTAGTACGTATCATAGGCATATTCTCTTATCTAACGTCATTGTTATCATTATCGTCATGGAAGTGCCCTCGTTAGATGAGTCATAGTATTTATCATTTGGTATCGAAATCGGGATCAAAGGTTCCCTTTGGATTCACTTCAAGTCAAGCAAGACTGTAAGGAAAAATCCGAGAGTAGCGGGCCCACCTCGGGCCGGATGAGGTAGCGTATACGATTTACGTATGTTACGTGTCATAGCGTTACTTGTGAGGGTCTTAGGGTAATCGGGTCCCATTTATACAAGTTCTAAGGGTTTAAGAGGTCTTTCCATCATTTGCACACTTTCTAGTTCAATTCTATTGAACAAAAAGTGGAAAACTTTAGGTGCGGATTCTGGGGGCTAGGGTTGTCCCCGAGGCTCGTACCCGACTTATTACATCTAAGACATGCCATAGAAAGAAGAGTGAAGCCTTACATACCTCTTTCCGCTCCTTTTGCTATTCCAAATTCACGTCGCAATCTCGTCAAAATCTGCAAATTGGTCATGTTTACCAAAACTCTTATTACGGTACTTAGAGTTGAATTCTTAAGGAAACATTTGGCTACCGAAATTTCGGCAGCACTTCCCCTATAAATACTCCATCCCACCAAGTTCAACTTGGCTAATTTCAATCAACAACAATCCCGGGAATTCAAACCCGGCCAAAATATCAACCACAATTCCAACAACAACAATACTAACAACTTCCATATTCAATCAACTTACTACTTCTTCCAAAAACTTTCTAACTTTAATGAAAACAATGACAACCTCATAATCTATATTCCAACAACATCATACTAAATAAAATTAACTCATTCTCTTCCATTTTTTCACCATAACCACACGGCCAACACCAACACACACACACTACAACTTCTCAAAATTCATTCAACTTCCATTTTCCACATATCATTCACAACAATAACAACCAAACACTAATTAAAATAATTGAAGCATGACTCCTACACATATATACATACACACGGCCATGTACTATATTTCTCTCCTTCATGAATTTCATCCATTTTAGCATACTACAACACATATAAACCATATATAACACATAAAACAAGATCAAAACTCACCTTTCTTCTTCAACTTCTCACTTGACTACAACTTGACAACTTGTATGATTTTGAATTTTTCTTGCTCCAACGACAACTCCACCTTGTTAATCACCCTTTACTTGGTAGAAAATGAATTTTGGAGAATTTTTGCAAATTTTTCTTGTGAAAATTGCTCTTGGCCGAAATGGCCTTAAGTTTTTCTCCTCTCTCTCTTGTTCTTGCTTTTCTTGAAATTTCTAGAACATTATGTGGAATAAGATGACTTAGTCATCTTATTTATTGACCAAATTTTATTTAATATGGGCTTGGGCCATAACCATGGCCGGTTGGGCCTCACAAATTTGGGCCTTATTATTTTTTTTTGATTTTTTTGGGCCAACTCGGTTTGGTCCCGAGTTGGGCCTAGCCCACTGACCTTGCGACCTTAAAACGTTCATATCTCCTTGTACCGAAGTCACCTGGGCACCCACGACCTATGGTTCGAAAGCTAATTCAATTATCTACAACTGCTAGTTCTTGGTACTTTTCCAAATTCCAAACTTATAATACCGTTTTTGCCCCTTGAAGTCAGATCACCCGAAAACGTTTTCTTAAAATATTCGTTTGGAGGACTTCCACTTTGATTTGGCCCAAGGGTCCTTCTTGAGTTGTGTTTAACTTCTCATATGGGATTCATATGAATTTTCAGATGTCCCAAAAAAATCTCGATGTGTGGGTCCCACCTCAGCAATTAATCTGACGTTCAAAAATACGGGATACAACATTCTCCCCCCCTTTAGAACATTCGTCCTCGAATGTTAAACTAGCCTCATAGTGTATCATAATACTTCGGGGAGGTCTCCTTCGTAGACATCTCACATGTCGCTTAGCTTGCTTTTATGTCGTAAGTCCATTGAGTAAGCTCTGAACGTTGGCCCTACGTTAATAAGTCCCCCTTCTGTCACACTTTCTCCTCTTCCGTTAGTCTTGTCCGTCTCAGCCTACATGACTTTTATAGGGTTTGTAACCACTCCACACACTCTAATTTACATTGGACTACCTAGCTTCACATTCGTCTCTTGTTCCCACATTTGTGAAAATTTCAGCATATTTCCCAGGGGGTCACCCATCATGAAATTACTCTCACCCTAGCACGCTTAACCTTGAAACTTTAGTGCATTTCAGCGTCTTAGCGTTAGTATTTTCGCCCGCACTCCCTCGCACTACTTATATCACATATTATGGAACGAGTTGGGGTCTTAGCAGTTTTCGAAACGCCGCGTAACACATCTCTTCTTTTATTTACGGTTCTAACCTCCGCAATCTCTAGTATTCGTCTTTTTACCTGTGCGTATGGCTACCTTTCGTCCTAATTTCTGAATTCTTAATATGATCAGCAATATAAAGGCAACGTAGGATAGGATAGAATCCGAATCAATTAACATACACATCATAGAAGGTGCCGAAAAAGTACCTGTGGCCGCGTCTGCGGAAGGCTCAGGGTCCTGTCGTCCTGTCGTCCTGTCAATGCATATAGGCGGTGCGGAGGACCAGCTGAACTAGGTGTCCCTCCTCTACCTCGGCCGCGGCCCGCTGGAGCTTGGGAGGTCTGTCCAAGAGGGCGTACGGTCGACGATGAACCAACCGCGGACCCGACGGGCTGGGCTTGGTCTCCCTCATACCTCAGTGGGCAATCACGCATCAAATGGCCAACCCGCCCACAAGTATAACATGCACCTGTACCTGCGCGACACTCTCCAGAATGTGGTCTACCACATCGCGCACACCGTGGCGGGGGTGGTATCATCCTGCTAGAATCAGCTCTATACTGGGATCCTAACGCCTTAGTACCCTGATCTGGTCGTGGGTGAGTAGAACGGTCAAGTCCCCTATCCGTAAATCGAGGCGGTGCACTGGCCGCCGGTTGTTCTGAATGCCTGAATAGCTCTTGCGCCTGTCCCCCTCTGTACTCGCTTCTAGTCCTGGAAAACCTGCCCCTTTTTCTGGAACCCCTATCTGGGTAACGCTCCTCTCGCCGTGGCTGATATTGTTCCTCCAGATTTTGGGCGTGGGCCTGGATTCGAGTAATAGTCATCCCGTCCTGGAGTGAAGCTGTCAAACATTCCTTAACCAAATGTGGCCCTAGCCCACTCACAAATCGGTGTACATGATCTCCCTTATCCGCTATCATGGCTGGGGCATACCTGGCTAATGAATTAAAACGGAGGTTGTATTCTCGAACGCTCATATTTCCCTGTCTCAGGTTCAAGAACATATCAGCTCGAGCCCGTCGAACCTCTGGCGGTAGGAAATGTCGCTGGAACGCCTCAGTGAACTGCCAAACCGGAGGGGGTGCATTTGCTCCCCTCGATGATATCCAGCTACTGTACCACAGAACTGCCACATCCCGCAGCCTGTATAAAGCCAACTCTACGGACTCCGTATCCGAAGCATGTATGATCCCCAGAGTCCTCAGCATCTCATCTATAAAACTCTGCGGGTCCTCCTCTGGTTTTGATCCATAAAACTCTGGAGGCTTCAGGGTGATAAAGTCGCGCGCCCTTGCACTTACCGCTCTGCCTCCCAGGTCTACATCTTGCCGCTGAGCCTGTGCGGCAACGAGCTGGGTTAATAACTGGATGGCCTCTGCCATCTGCTGGCCCGGAACTGCTGGCGGTGGAACTGGAGGTGCGGGGGCTGGAGCTGGAACTCTTTCCTGCTCTGCTGGTGCAGGGGGAGCAGGAACAGTCTGAGGGGGAGCCTCATTATGAGATTCTTCTTCTTCTAGCTCCCGTTCAACTCTGCTGGCCGCCACCCCCTTGGCTTTCTCGGCCATCGTAGCCTTTTTCTTCGGCGGCATTATTGAAACCATAACACAGGTTTAGGAAAAGGAATATGGAAGCCTGGCAACTTAGCTCTATCGCACGATTTCAGATTGGAAAGAAGGTCACATTTCCTAAATGCCCTGTAGCCTCCTGTTTATAAGTGTGGCGCGCTACACACCCATAAACAAGACTCTACTGGACACGGCTCGTAGACAAACCCCTAGGACCGAACTGCTCTGATACCACTTCTGTCACGACCCGTCTAGGGGCCGTGACGAGTACTCGATACTTGTACCGAGCACCCCTTGTCTATCGTTTTACCTTTACCTCTTAGCAAGCCATGTAAACAGAGCCATTTTTTTTAACATTAACATTAGCGGCGTCATTCTGAACATAGACTAATAAACTTCGTTATCACTTATACATCAACATTAGCATGCCAAAACACCATATACCTAACTATACTTAACTGACTGTACATATCTGTCTACGAGCCTCTAGACGTAGTACACTTATACATAGAAAGGGCTGAGTACTGCCATGCCCGAATATATATACACAAAATAGTACCAAGGAAGTGAGGCTCCGGAATAACTGGAGCACTGTCAACACTGCTGGTAGAGCTTCTAAGGATCAAATCCGCCTGTCTGCTGACCTGCGCGGCATGAAACGCAGCGTCCACAAGAAGGGACGTCAGTACGAATAGTGTACCGAGTATGTAAGGCATAAATAGTAATATACAGAAAATATGAATCATGTATAATGACATAAGAGAGTTACAACACATGTCCTGGGATAGAAACATAACCTGTATATATATATACACTTGGCAGGTGCTATGCGTACTTAGCTTTCCTTTAAGAATCTTTCCTTGTTCATATACATATACATATAAAATAGGACATCTCATATTGCCGAGGCGTCGGTAGCCGATCCATTTAACCATAAATATACACATCCCGCATCCGGGACGATATCATATCATGTAATGCCAACTGATCAGGTGGATATGCGTTCATAACGCTCTGCCCTTACCTCCATTTTCCCCGTATACACATGCATATATCATGTACATATATCAGCGTCTATAGCGCTCTAGCTCTTTTATCATATACATATACGTGTGTCGTGTAGGTACATCAGCGTCTATAGCGCTCTAGCTCTTTCGTCATGTGCATGTTTTAAAAAAGATATATACACATATCTTACATACATTTACATGTCTTATATGCATTTACGTATCCTATATACATATGTCTCATAGGCACGCAGGAAAGCCCAAAGAAGAATCATGTAGTCATCGGAGTGACGTAAGGTCGGTGACCTCCAATTATATTATAGAATACTCGTGATCGCTTTGTCTCACCTTGAAGGAACGAGTATTTTAAGGTGAGACTACCAACGGGGGCGTGGCCCCGTATCATAAAATGTCATATCAGAATGGCCATAGCAGATCAGATCAGAATAGGCGGACATGGCACATCATACTCCACAGACCCATGTACGCGTATACCTGCCCCCTCACATCGGGGCGCGGCGAACAATGCAGAGAATTACGCTTGACAACATATCCTGGCCCGGGCTCAGTGTGGGAAACATTGGGACATCCACGAATGGAGTAGTGAGAGAGTAATGCAATTTAAAAATATAATAAATGTTTTCAAAGACTCGATGAAGCGTATCAAAGACAAACAAATCCAATGGAGTCGGACGGAATCATAATAAATGTATTTCTGATATCATAATAAATTACGGAAGTATAACTTTCCCGAAGTCATTCCGAGTGTCAAAATAATTTATAATATTTAACAGAATATTTAAAATAATATTCGTTAAGCGATTAGTAGGGTAATTAAAACATTTCTTTCAAAAATCGCTTAAAAAGGAAGCTTTAACACATTAGGGGCAAAAACGTAAATAGTGGGCCCGCCTCAGATCAAATAAGGTGGCGGGCTCAAATTGTTCCCTCTAAACATATAATATCATCTACGAAGGTTATACAGACATTCTATGACTTTCTGAGTAACTTAGAGCACAATTGCATAATTTCAGAAAAAGCGTATCAAAATGGTTCAATTCTACTGAAGGAAAAACTGAAATTTTGTCTTGCGGATTCCGAGGGCCAAGAGGTCCTTCGAGGCCCGGATCCGACCCTAATACACTAAGGGCATGCCAAGGGAAGAATTGGGTTTGCTTTACATACCTTTCACGCTCCTTAAGCCTTTCCAAACTCACTTCCCGTTTCGTCGAAAAACTGCAATTGGTCAAGTTTACCAATTGTGAGTTATTAATGCCATTATTACAACTTTAAGCATATTTGGCTACCGAAATTTCGGCAGCACTTCCCCTATACATATGGCACCCCGAGAATTCAACTCGGCTAGAAATCATCAACAACAACCCAAACGACAACATTAACATCAACAAAAAACATTAAGAACACAAATATCCTTCAACTAGACATTTTTCTCACAAGTTGACATAACCTTCATTTCAATCCAAACTTTCACTAATATCAATAATTCCACATTCATCAACAATCAAGATCATCACCATATAGTTCTAGATACATTTCATATCGTTTGCCTTAAGATATACACTCGATATACATAATATATAACTTTCCGCCAAAATCATAACTTATGCAAAACATCAAATCTTTGGCATCCAACTTCATAATAAGTTTCCAACTTCCAAATTCATCAATGATCACCATAATTCACAACCAAACAACTTCATTTCCTTAATGTCGGAAAATCATACTAAAACGACATAAGTTTCTACATTCCAATTCAATACAAACTTATATCATTCTAACTTCATTTACATATCAAGCATCACAATAACACAACTAATGCATTAAACAAACTTGATCCATTCCATTCCAAATCCATTATACCACACGGCCATAAGCCTCTTTTAACACTTCAACTAAATCATTCAACTTTCAATCCCAATATTCATTTCATCACAATCACAACTAGAATATAACATGAATTCAATACATTTTGGCTATACAACATAGACACCCTCACGGCTACACACCTACAACACACACCCACTTTGCAAACTTCCATTTCTTCATACAATCAACACATTTCTACATACTACAACACAAACAAAACTCAACAACACAATAAAAAGGTAGAAATTCTTACCTTTTCTTCAAGTCTTCTTCACTTGGAGGTATGATTACTTTGGTGATTCTAATGCTCCCCACTCCAATCCAAATACACCAAGTTACAAAGGAACCTTGACTTAGTAGGGAATCAACAAGAAATAAATTTTTGGAGCAATATTTTTGGTACCTAATTTTCTAGCCCAAACCCGAGAGCCTCCTTGCTCTTTCTCTTGTTCTTGATTTTTTTTTTTGATCTAGTTTCTAAAGTCTTGAACCTTCTAATCATATATTAAGAAGACTTGGTCACATGACAAAGCACATGACCAACTAATAAAATGGGCTTGGATCAAGGTCTTATGTTAATTAATTCACATGGAAATTTAATACAAATTTTGGGCTTGGGCCACACCATGGCCGGCCACTCCAATGCATTGGGCCTTAAATTCCATTCCATTATTTTTGGCCCAATGACTTATAGTCCACGTTTTGTAATTCCCGAAACTAATTTCCAAAATTCCAAAATTGCCCTTAGCCTTGTCCCACACTTTCATGACTATATTCTTTCATGCGTAACTCCTATGTTCAACAAAATATCAAATTGATCTTATATCTCAAGAATCCAATATAATTCAAGTCTTTCCAAACGTGTGAAAACACGGGTCATAACAGATATCATATCATGTAATGCCAACTGATCAGGTGGATATGCGTTCATAACGCTCTGCCCTTACCTCCATTTTCCCCGTATACACATGCATATATCATGTACATATATCAGCGTCTATAGCGCTCTAGCTCTTTCGTCATGTGCATGTTTTTAAAAAAATATATACACATATCTTACATACATTTACATGTCTTATATGCATTTACGTATCCTATATACATATGTCTCATAGGCACGCAGGAAAGCCCAAAGAAGAATCATGTAGTCATCGGAGTGACGTAAGGTCGGTGACCTCCAATTATATTATAGAATACTCGTGATCGCTTTGTCTCACCTTGGAGGAACGAGTATTTTAAGGTGAGACTACCAACGGGGAATAATATTAAAGTAAACATAGAATGAAATCGGGGCATCATAGATGACGATTCATAGACTTTGAAATCTTTTAGAAAATAAAGTCATAGCTAGGAAATATAAATAAGATTCTAAAATTAGTTTATCATTTTCATGTTTACATAAGATACTTAGCTTAGTCATCTTAGTCATAGAGTCGTTCCGGTAGTACGTATCATAGGCATATTCTCTTATCTAACGTCATTGTTATCATTATCGTCATGGAAGTGCCCTCGTTAGAGGAGTCATAGTATTTATCATTTGGTATCGAAATCGGGATCAAAGGTTCCCTTTGGATTCACTTCAAGTCAAGCAAGACTGTAAGGAAAAATCCGAGAGTAGCGGGCCCACCTCGGGCCGGATGAGGTAGCGTATACGATTTACGTATGTTACGTGTCATAGCGTTACTTGTGAGGGTCTTAGGGTAATCGGGTCCCATTTATACAAGTTCTAAGGGTTTAAGAGGTCTTTCCATCATTTGCACACTTTCTAGTTCAATTCTATTGAACAAAAAGTGAAAAACTTTAGGTGCGGATTCTGGGGGCTAGGGTTGTCCCCGAGGCTCGTACCCGACTTATTACATCTAAGACATGCCATAGAAAGAAGAGTGAAGCCTTACATACCTCTTTCCGCTCCTTTTGCTATTCCAAATTCACGTCGCAATCTCGTCAAAATCTGCAAATTGGTCATGTTTACCAAAACTCTTATTAGGGTACTTAGAGTTGAATTCTTAAGGAAACATTTGGCTACCGAAATTTCGGCAGCACTTCCCGTATAAATACTCCATCCCACCAAGTTCAACTTGGCTAATTTCAATCAACAACAATCCCGGGAATTCAAACCCGGCCAAAATATCAACCACAATTCCAACAACAACAATACTAACAACTTCCATATTCAATCAACTTACTACTTCTTCCAAAAACTTTCTAACTTTAATGAAAACAATGACAACCTCATAATCTATATTCCAACAACATCATACTAAATAAAATTAACTCATTCTCTTCCATTTTTTCACCATAACCACACGGCCAACACCAACACACACACACTACAACTTCTCAAAATTCATTCAACTTCCATTTTCCACATATCATTCACAACAATAACAACCAAACACTAATTAAAATAATTGAAGCATGACTCCTACACATATATACATACACACGGCCATGTACTATATTTCTCTCCTTCATGAATTTCATCCATTTTAGCATACTACAACACATATAAACCATATATAACACATAAAACAAGATCAAAACTCACCTTTCTTCTTCAACTTCTCACTTGACTACAACTTGACAACTTGTATGATTTTGAATTTTTCTTGCTCCAACGACAACTCCACCTTGTTAATCACCCTTTACTTGGTAGAAAATGATTTTTGGAGAATTTTTGCAAATTTTTCTTGTGAAAATTGCTCTTGGCCGAAATGGCCTTAAGTTTTTCTCCTCTCTCTCTTGTTCTTGCTTTTCTTGAAATTTCTAGAACATTATGTGGAATAAGATGACTTAGTCATCTTATTTATTGACCAAATTTTATTTAATATGGGCTTGGGCCATAACCATGGCCGGTTGGGCCTCACAAATTTGGGCCGTATTATTTTGTTTTGATTTTTTTGGGCCAACTCGGTTTGGTCCCGAGTTGGGCCTAGCCCACTGACCTTGCGACCTTAAAACGTTCATATCTCCTTGTACCGAAGTCACCTGGGCACCCACGACCTATGGTTCGAAAGCTAATTCAATTATCTACAACTGCTAGTTCTTGGTACTTTTCCAAATTCCAAACTTATAATACCGTTTTTGCCCCTTGAAGTCAGATCACCCGAAAACGTTTTCTTAAAATATTCGTTTGGAGGACTTCCACTTTGATTTGGCCCAAGGGTCCTTCTTGAGTTGTGTTTAACTTCTCATATGTGATTCATATGAATTTTCAGATGTCCCAAAAAAATCTCGATGTGTGGGTCCCACCTCAGCAATTAATCTGACGTTCAAAAATACGGGATACAACAAATACATATATATATATACACGTGGGGAAATCGTGAGACCATACTACCCACACATACGTATTTATGAGCCTCTACTAGAGTACTAGACATATGGACGGGACAGGACCTCGTCGTGCCCAAAACATATATATACACACAATAGTAAAACAGTTGCACCTCCGGAATAATGGAGTGCTCTCAAAAGTCTGCTTATCGGGTTTTATAAATCTGGGTCGCCTCCCTATCTACCTGTGGGCATGAACACAGCGTCCAAAGAAAACGGACGTCAGTACGAATATTGTACTGAGTATGTAAGGCATGAATGAAATGAACATAATAGAGAAGTCATGAGACATAAGAAAAAGACATAACCTGCGTAACTTTTAAGGGTGGATGCCTTTCATGCCTATATCATATATATAATCACAGTACATGTGTCATCATAGCGCATACATCATCGTATCATACATATATCATAATACCGTTTCTACTCATACACATTAAACATCATCCGTATTCGGCACGTAGTGGCTCGACAATATCACATACATGTCCTCCGGGCTTTTCATACATTTGAATACATATTATTATCGTACCCGACTATATAGGTTCGGTGTCTTACATACCCAGCTATAATAAAGCTTGGTGTTATCTCATAAGCTTATCAAAACTTTTCATAGAGCATGCATTTGAATTTAAAGACAATCTATGAAAATCGTATCATATTCGTAGCATGAACTTCGTAAAAATATCGCATGATAGATTTTATAATCTCTAAACATAGACTCATCATTACCATCATCATATCTATGGCATATCTCTTACCTTTATCTCATATGGAACCCCCTATGAACATAGACTCGTAACTTTTCGGAACATTGGTCATAGGACATGCATTAGAGCTTATAGATAATCTATAACAATGTCGGGGTGACATAAGGTCGAGAACCCCCGATTACATTATGGAGTAATCATATTCATCTTATCTCACCTTGAAGGAACTAACATTTTAAGGTGAGTATACACCATGAACAACATCAAGGGATCGTAAGTAGGATCATTAACTTCATGAACATAATATCTTGCTTTAAAATCTCTAGGCTTAAACTTATCATCATTATTATCGTATTCATGATATATTTCTCATCTTTATCTCATAAGAAGCTCTTTATCAACTTTAGCTCATAGTTCCCGGAATGTAAGAAAGTCGTAGAGAAGTAGGGACAATACTATCATAGGAATCATATAAGGATTATTAGCTTCGTAGGAATATCTTATCATGAGCTTTAGGACTTCTAGACTTAGATTCATCATCGGTATTGTCATGCTCGTAACGTATCTCTTTTCGTTATCTCGTATGAAGCTCTTTATACTCGTAGATTCGTAATTCCCGATATGTAGGAAGATCATGGAAAGATGGGAGGATTTATACCATAAGAGTCATGCCTTAGAAAGAAAGTACTAGCCTTACATACCTCTTTCGTTTAACAATTTCCATCGCTTGATTGTTCTCCTTCAATGCTCACGTTTCTACCTTCAAGAGAATTCGCATTCACATTAGCTAATCGGTTATATGAACGTGCTTACTAAAGCTAGAGAAAATTGGGCAGAATTTCCTTTGTTTATACAACCTTCCCCATATTGTATATCAACTCTCAAACATGTATAATAATGTTCACAATATCATTACCAACAATCTTCATTCATCTATATTACCCTCATTTCATAATTCCACTTCAATTCATCCATAAACATGGTCATAGTATACTAGTACGTTTTCTTACATATAATGGTTATCCCATGTCCTTAATATCATTTATAACATAACCATATCACAACACATCAAGAATCATGACTCAATTCAAGCTATTACTCAAAATGACATTATTCCTACATTCATGACCCATTTTTCTATATCCTTCTACAATCCAAGTGTTTCAACCTTCAAATACCTTAAACAACATGGAAATACCATAAATCTTATCTTAGATGGTGTAGGAATGAACCTTGGGTGGAAACTCCTCACTTGAGCAAAACCCTAGCTTCACCTTCACTTGGATTCCTTGCCTTGGATGAACTTTAATGGGTTTCTTACACTTGATTCACTTAGTTTGAAGTAGTTGATCACTAATATCCCTTGAATTCTTGTGGGAGAAGTGTAGAGAGATGTTTTAGAGAGAAGGGGAGTGAAGGGAAATGAAATGAAATGAAATAAGACTTGGACCCTTATTAATAATACTCAAATCTGTCCTGATCTATTTCTACGGACCAACATATGGTCCGTATAAATTATACTGACCGTATGTCTGGCCGTAGATTTGGTCCAGAGAGGGATGCTAATCTAAGCTGATTATATGGTTGAACATACGACCCGTATGTTTTATACGGCCAGTATGTTTGGCCGTATAATGCCCAGTTTTCCGAAGTTCGTTCTCGTCGACTCGTTTGATCTCCAATCGTTATGGAACCTCCTTAGCACTTGTTTATCACCTCATTAACAATCTAAGGGACGTTATAACTCTTCTCCAAAGCATCATTAAATCATCATTAACTCGTTACTCGTAAATCCTTTCCGATACATAACGTATGCCTTGCCTTCCTTAACAACTTCCGTCTCCTATTTCACATGTCTTTGAAATCTCATTTAGAATCATCAAATGTTATTTCTTACTTATCAAAAAGTCGTATACGTTGCACCCTTCATCAGTCTATTCATTGTGCATGAACGGAAAATTTTCCGAGGTGTAACATTCTTCCCCCCTTGGGAACATTCGTCCTCGAATGTTGAATCGACCCTGTACAAGTATACTGGTTATGATTATGTTATGACGAATCAATTCCAACTAGGACCCGTCTATCATGTTGTGCCCCTCATCATTCAATGATCTTATTTCATTCGTAAGTTGTCGCACCCCCAGGGCTACCGTAGGAAGCATATAACATGTACTTTTATCATAGTCCAAGTAATTATCCTATTTATCCTTAACGATAATCCTAACTCAACATTTCAACTCAATTCACCATATATTTCCTTTAACTGACCTGAAGTATCATGACCACACTATTCTTGCTTACCTCTTACTCCTCTTTTTGAGTACCCACTTAGTTTCATTGGCGACGCATAAATACTTGCAAGTTGCATAATCGTTCTTGCGTGATTCGTGTATATACACATCTATACATATACATGTATCCATATTCGTATCTGTATTCATAATCGTACTCATTTACATATCGTATCCATAGTCATATTCCTATACATATTCATTTACATAGCATACCCGACCACGAAGGTTCAGTGTTTCGCGTATGTCACGACCCGACTAGGGCCATGACGGGCACCCGGGGCTAACCACCGAGCACCACTCGTTCTATTACTCATTCTGCGTACAATCATATTTCTTATGCTCATAATCGTAGGAAAACCATTTTTCATTTGAAACATATTTACATTTATATACATAAGCCCTTTGGCTATCCACAAAATACATATATACACGTGGAAAATCGTGAGACCATACTATCCACACATACGCATCTACGAGCCTCTACTAGAGTACTAGACATATGGACGGGAAAGGACCCCGTCGTACCCAAAACATATATGTACACTAAACAATAAATCAATGGCATCTCCGGAATAATGGAGTGCTATCAAAAGTCTTCTTCTTGGCTGCTATAAATTTGGGTCGCCTCCCTGTCTACCTGTGGACATGAACATAGCGTCCAAAGAAAACAGACGTCAGTACGAATATTGTACTGAGTATGTAAGGCATGAATGAAATGAACATAATAGAAAAATCATAAAACATAAGATGAAGACTCAACCTGCGTAACTTTTAAGGGAGGATACCTTTCATGCCTATATTATATATAATCACAGTACATGTATCATCATAGCGCATACATCATCGTATCATACATATATCATAATACTGTATCTGCTCATACACATTAAACGTTATCCGTATTCGGCCACGTAGTGGCTCGACAACATCACATACATATATTTCGGGCTTTTTATACATCTCTCATATATATAATCATAGTAGTATCGTACCCGACTATATAAGATCGGTGTCTTACGTACCCAGCTATAATAATGCTTTTTGTTATACGTGCCTGGCCCTACCAAGGCTCAGTGTTGTCCGTGCCTGGCCTTACCAAGGCTCAGTGATATCCGTACCCGGCCCTACCTAGGCTTAGTGGTATCCATACCCGACTGCAGTGGTGCGCGCGCATCGTATATATATATATTCTACCCAGCTATATAAGCTCAAGGTTTCATAATAGCCACACATAGGCACATATACATAAAAGCCCATAAATATCTTTAGCGACATCACTATTATCATCGTCATCATTATCATTATCACTATCAAGATCGTCATCATTATCATCATCACTATCAACATCGTCATCGTTATCATCACATATATCTCATAAGCTTATCATAACCTTTCATAGGGCATGTATTAGGATTTAAAGACAATCTATAACAATGTCGGGGTGACATAAGGTTGAGAACCCCTGATTACATTATGGAGCAATCATATTCATCATATCTCACGTTGAAGGGACTAACATTTTAAGGTGAGTGTACACAAGGAAAGCATCAATGGAACTATATTTAGGATCATTAGTCTCATGGACATCATATGTTACTCTAGGATTCTTCACACTTAAATTCATCATCAGTATTTTCGTGCTCGTAACGTATCTCTTTTCTTTATCTTGTATGAAGCTCTTTATAATCGTAGACTCATAATTCCCGATATGTAGGAAAATCATGGAAGGGTAGAAGGATTCATGCCATAGGAGCCATGCCTTAGAAAGAAGGGACTAGCCTTACATACCTCTTGCGTTTAACAATTTCCATTGCCTGATTATTCTCCTTCAATGCTCACGTTTCTACCTTCAAGAGAATTCGCATTCACATTAGCTAATCGATTATATGCACGTGCTTACTAAAGGTAGAGGAAATTGGGCAGCATTTCCTTTGTTTATACAACCTTCCCATATTTTATATCAACTCCAAACATTTATAATAACATTCACAATATCATAACCAACAATCTTCATTCATCTACATTACCCTCATTTCACAATTCCACTTTAATTCACTTCCAATCATCCATATTCATAGTCATAACACACGATTACATTCTTTCATATACAATGTATATCCCATGTTCTTAACATCATTTATAACATAACAATAATCATAACACATCAAGAATCATGACTCAACCCAAGCTATTACTCAAAAGTGACACTATTCCCACATTCATGACCCATTTTCTAGATTCTTCTACAATCCAAGTATTTCAACTTTTCAATACCTTAAACAACATGTAAATACCATAAAATTACCTTAGATAGTGTAGGAGAAAGTTTTGGATGATAATCTTTCACTTGAAGAAAAACCCTAGCTTCAATCCAATGGTGTTTCTTGCCTTGGATGAACCCCAATGAGTTTCTTACACTTGATTCACTTGGTTTGATGAAGTTGATCACTAATATCTCTTGAATTATTGTGGGAGAAGTGTTCTAGAGAGTTATAGAGAGAAGGGGTGTGGAAAGGGAAATGAAATGAAATGAACTTGGTCCCTTATTAAATACAAAAAATCTGTCTCGACACGAACATACGGACCAACATACGGTCCGTATCTTTTATACGGGCCGTATGTCAGGCCGTATGTTTGGTCCAGTGAAGGTTTCCCATCTGGGCTAAATATACGGCCTAACATACGGCCAGTATGTTGGGCCGTATAATGCCCAACTATTCCGATTTCGTTCTCTTCGACTCGTTTGATCTCCAATCCTTATGGAACCTTCTTGAAACTTGTTTAACACCTCATTAACAATCTAAGGGACGTTATAAATCTTCTTCAAAATATCATTAAGTCATCATTAATTCATTACTCATAAATCCTTCTCAATACATAACATATACCTTGTCTTTCTTGGCAAACTTTCTTCTCTTACTTCGAATGTCTTTGAAATCTCATTTAGAATCATCAAATGTTATTTCTTACTTATCAAAATATCGCATACGTCGCACCCTTCATAAGTCTATTCACTGTGCATGAACGAAAAAATTTCTGAGGTGTAACACTCTTCCCTCCTTGGGAACATTCGTCCTCGAATGTTAAGCTATCCGGGATTCTACGAAAATTTCGCCATATATTTTCCTTCAACTGACATGGAGTATCATGAACACACTATTCTTTCTTACCTTTTACTCCTATTTTTAAGTACCCACTTGGTTTCATTGGTGACGTACAAATACTTGCAAGTTACATGATCGTTCTTGCGTGATTCGTGTACATACACATCTATACATATACATGTATCCATATCCGTATACATATTCATAATCGTACTCATTTACATATCGTATCCATAGTCATATTCATATACATAGCATACCCGACCACGAAGGTTCAGTGTTTTGCGTACCCGACCATGGCTAGGCTCGGTGATTATATATACCTAAACTCTTTTGTCTATCTGTAGTAACTTATCTCGTCATACTCTCTTCCTTCCTTTATTTTTCCCTAGATTATCATATCTTAGGTTTTACTATAGAAAACCTTAGGTCCCTTACTTAATTGTCGCTTATAAATCGCAATATCATTAATTACGACTTTACCGTTAGTGCCTTTGCCTCTATTCTAGTATAACATCGCCATCCTTTACAATACCCCTTGAGTTATTCGCTCTCAATGTCATGTGGTTCAAGGTCTTCGCGAATGATTTCCCGTACAGTCTCAGATGCTTGCTCAATTCGTGTTCGTTTATTTACTAATTATTAGACTCATTTCTGCGCAACTCTCACTCTTTGTTTTTTTTTTGAGTCCATATCTGTCACCTCTCAGGGTCCATCATTTCAATCTCTTCACTTGTATTTTCTTTACTTGCTTCCCCCTTTAAGGGTTTTACTTGTACCATTCTCGAATCCGCTACCTCACCTTCAAATCTTGAATTCATATATCCCTTACTATACTACATCTCTTTTATGCCGTTTCCCATAATTTATAGATACGATAATTCATGTGTGAAGTCTTAACATACTCATCTTGCGGTTTTGTAATCAAGTAATACAACCGACATAGAAATCCGAACAAGGATGTATTTTACTTAGCTCATCTGGTAGTTATGAGTCAATGTCTAAATCCGCTCCAATTAACAACTTTTGTCCCATAGGGATGCTCACAATAGTAGTATGCCTAGTTAGCCATACCATCCATGCAATATCACTTGCCCTCTTCTTCGGTGCTCTAAGTTCACTTGTAACGTCATCTTTGTTTCGCAGAGGCTAAGTCTCATGCGCAACTAATACCCCTTATGCCTCATACTCTTTTACTCTTGTGTTGCACTCAACATTGATTTCAAAACCAATCATAATCATATTGTATTCGTCGTTGATAATAGCTTTACTCTATCGCTTTATCGTCGTACGGTAAACTCATAACTCGTGGTCACTTTTTTTTTCTCAACTCAGTACTTCATATGCTTTACTCGTTCTAACTTGGTATAAGATATTCGTAGGAGATGCATCTTCCTTTAGTCAGAACACGACTACTTCTTAAGTGTGCGTACTATGCGGCACATTTCCTCCTATTTCTATTCCCATTCTTATTCCTTTACATTCCTTCCCCCTCAATTTATCTTATTTCCTCTCGTTTTATAATCAATCCTTTATTCCTCGCACAAGGAATCCTATTCTTAACTTAGTACCGCTTTGTCCTTTAGAATATACTACCTTTGTACACTCCATTCTTCGCTTCTAGAACTTATTCTGTTCATTCTGATCATCCCCTCTCATCCTTATTGTGTTGATCCTTTTTCTAACAATCGTCCTATTTCGTTATTCATCTTTCTGTATCCAGCTAAAGATATTACTCATACTCTTGATTATACCAATCACAAACTACTACTACTTTGCCATATCACTTTTCTATGATTTCTTTTTCAAGTTGACTTCCTCCGTTTGCTTGCTAGCATTTCTGTCATTGAGGAACCCCTATGCTAGACTTTCCCCTAACAAGGTCTTATAACTTTTCTCATCTACTGCCCCATGGCTCGCTTGTTGGTTTCACACTTGTATTCACTCTTTATTCATATAGAACATGTCACATCTTTAGTCGTTTCCTCGCTATACTTTGTATTACAGTTCTTGCCACACTCTCATTATATCTTGATCATAATCAACGCTATAGAGTGCCACTTCTTTACCTCGTTCGCAAGCCTGCTCGTAAAGTAAAATAAACCCTGTGAAGTAAGCATACTCAACCTGTCACTCTTTCTGATCAGCCCTATTACACTTACCATATAAATTGTTTTACCAATGGATTCACATTCGTCATACCCCTGCCTCAGTCATGTTGTTACTCTATTTTTCCAATAAAATTGTCGTATCTTACTTGTGCTTATCCATCCAATTAATACTCCAGCATCGCACTCTATTGAAGTTACCATTCCTCTCCTATGTCGTGTTTCAGCACTACCAGGTCTGTCTAATTTATTCTAGCATTTCTCTTTACCATATGAATGTTGATCTCATAATTACCGTTACTATCAATTCAATAGTATTTAACTTATCTCTTGTAGTTGTTAATGATACTCCTAACTTAACCTCGTCCTGCCATTACCTTTTTGCACAACATCTTTTCCTGTTAGGACATATTACAAGCTTATATCTTATCTCCTTTAGATTCTAGGAAAATTTTGGCAGAGATTCCTCTATATTTCTTACTACCCCAAAACCTGCACGCAGCAAATACCAGCAATGCCTCACAGGGCCAATATATATATATACGACATATCTCAGCCACACAGGGCTCCCACTTTCAAGTAAAAGCACAAAGATGTCAAAACTTACCTCGTATATCACGCTTCGAGATGTACGTGATCCTTTAGCGGTCTGCCCTGTTATCCCTTCCTATTTACTTTCCCTTTCATCTTTCAGCTTTACATTTCAATTATACCTCAATATTCTTACCTTACTCGACACACAACTTTCGTGCCGTCGCTTACCTCTGTTTTGATTCATTCGATTTGCTTAGTTCACAACGTATAACTGAACTTATCATCAAGAGACACATTTAATCAATTCATCTATCATATGAACACTGACTTACCTCTATAACAACTAATCCATTAACATGTGAATACGTACCCTGATAACGTAGTCTCAGTGAAGTGACTTACCTTTGTATCTTCAACATCATTTCCCTCACTTTCTTCGGTCAATATCGTTCTTCTGCTGCAATCAGGGGTTCGTATAAGGAATCTCATTTCGTATGGTTTAGCTATATCACACGATCTTAGAGATGAAAGAAGAGTAACCATCCTAAATGCCCAGTAGCCTCCTGTTTATAGATGTGGCGCGTAACACACCATAAACAAGACTCTACTAGACACGAGTCGTAGACACTTCCTAGAACTGAACTGCTCTGATACTACTTTTGTCACGACCCGGCTAGGGCCATGAGGGGCACCCGGGCCTAACCACCAAGCACCATTCGTTCTTTTACTCATTCTGCGTACAATCGTATTAACAATCGTAGGAAAACCATTTTTCATTTGAAACATATTTACATTTATATACATAAGCCCTTTGGCTATCCACATAATACATATATACACGTGGAAAATTGTGAGAACATACTACCCACACATACGCATCTACGAGCCTCTACTAGAGTACTAGACATATGGACGGGACAGGACCCCGTCATACCCAAAACATATATGTACACTAAACAGTAAATCAATGGCACCTCCGGAATAATGGAGTGCTCTTAAAAGTCTACTTATCGACTGCTATAAATCTGGGTCGCCTCCCTGTCTACCTGTGGGCATGAATACAGCGTCCAAAGAAAACGGACGTTAGTATGAATATGGTACTGAGTATGTAAGGCATGAATGAAATAAACATAATAGAGAAATCATAAAACATAAGATGAAGACACAACCTGCGTAACTTTTAAGGGAGGATACCTTTCATGGCTATATCATATATAATCACAGTACATGTATCATCATAGCGCATATATCATCGTATCATACATTTATCATAATACCGTATCTGCTCATACACATTAAACGTTATCCGTATTCGGCCACGTAGTGGCTCGAAAACATCACATACATATCTTTCGGGCTTTTTAAACATCTCTCATATATATATATAATCATAGTAGTATCGTACCCGACTATATAAGATCGGTGTCTTACATTGCCAGCTATAATAATGCTTGGTGTTATACGTTCCTGGCCCTACCAAGGCTCAGTGTTGTCCGTGCTTGAACCTACCAAGGCTCAGTGATATCCGTACCCGGCCCTACCAAGGCTCAGTGGTATCCGTACCCGACTGCAGTGGTGCGCGCGCATCGTAAATATATATATTCTATCCGGCTATATAAGCTCGAGGTTTCATAATAGCCACACATAGGCACATATACATAAAAGCCCATAAATATCTTTAGCGACATCACTATTGACATCGTCATCATTATCATTATCACTATCAACATCGTCTACATTATCATCATCACTAGCAACATCGTCATCGTTATTATCACATATATCTCATAAGCTTATCATAACCTTTCATAGGGCATGCATTAGGATTTAAAGACAATCTATAACAATGTCGGGGTGACATAAGGTCGAGAATCCCCGATTACATTATGGAGCAATCATATTCATCATATCTCACCTTGAAGGGACTAACATTTTAAGGTGAGTGTACACAAGGAAAGCATTAATGGAACCATATTTAGGATCATTAGTCTCATGGACATCATATGTTACTCTAGGATTATTTATACTTAAATTCATCATCAGTATTGTCGTGCTCGTAACGTATCTCTTTTCTTTATCTTGTATGAAGCTCTTTATAATCGTAGACTCATAATTCCCGATTTGTAGGAAAATCATGGAAGGATAAGAGGATTCATGCCGTAGGAGTCATTCCTTAGAAAGAAGGGACTAGCCTTACATACCTCTTGCGTTTAACAATTTCCATTGCCTGATTATTCTCCTTCAATGCTCACGTTTCTACCTTCAAGAGAATTCGCATTCACATTAGCTAATCGATTATATGAACGTGCTTACTAAAGGTAGAGGAAATTGGGCTGTATTTCCTTTGTTTATACAACCTTCCCCATATTTTCTATCAACTCCCAAACATTTATAATAACATTCACAATATCATAACCAACAATCTTCATTCATCTACATTACCCTAATTTCACAATTCCACTTTAATTCACTTCCAATCATCCATATTCATAGTCATAACACACGATTACATTCTTTCATATAAAATGTCTATCCCATGTTCTTAACATCATTTATAACATAACCATAATCATAACACATCAAGAATCATGATTCAACCCAAGCTATTACTCAAAAGTGACACTGTTCCCACATTCATGACCCATTTTCTAGATTCTTCTACAATCCAAGTATTTTAACTTTTCAATACCTTAAACAACATGTAAATACCATAAAACTTACCTTAGATAGTGTAGGAGAAAGTTTTTAATGATAATCATTCACTTGAGGAAAAACCCTAGCTTCAATCCAATGGGGTTTCTTGCCTTGGATGAACCCCAATGAGTTTCTTACACTTGATTCACTTGGTTTGTTGAAGTTGATCACTAATATCTCTTGAATTATTATGGGAGAAGTGTTATAGAGAGTTCTATAGAGAAAGGGTGTGGAAAGGGAAATGAAATGAACTTGGTCCCTTATTAAATACACAAAATCTGTCCCGACACGAACATACGGACCAACATACGGTATGTATCTTTTATACGGGCCGTATGTCTGGCCATATGTTTGGTCCAGTGAAGGGTTCCCATTTGGGCTAAATATACGGCCTAACATACGACCAGTATGTTGGGCCGTATAATGCCCAGCTATTCCGATTTTGTTCTTTTCGACTCGTTTGATCTCCAATCCTTAAGGAACCTTCTTGACACTTTTTTAACACCTCATTAACAGTCTAAGGGACTTTATAGCTCTTCTCCAAAACATCATTAAGTAATCATTAATTCGTTACTCATAAATCCTTCTCAATACATAACGTATACCTTGTCTTTCTTGGAAAACTTTCTTCTCTTACTTCGAATGTCTTTGAAATATCATTTAGAATCATCAAATGTTATTTCTTACTTATCAAAACATCTCATACATCGCACCCTTCATGAGTCTATTCACTGTGCATGAACAAAAAATTTTCTGAGGTGTAACAGCGTACCCGACCATTGCTAGGCTCGGTGATTATATATGCCTAAACTCTTTTGTCTATCTGTAGTAACTCATCTCTTCATGCTCTCTTCCTTCCTTTATTTTTCCCTTGATTAGCATATCTTATGTTCTACTATAGAAAATCTTAGGTCCCTTTCTTAATTGTCGCTTATAAATAGCAATATCATTAACTACGACTTTACCGTTAGTGCCTTTGCCTCTATTCTAGTATAACATCGTCATCCTTTACAATACCCCTTGAGTTATTCGCTCTCACTATCATGTGGTTCAAGGTCTTCGCGAATGATTTACAGTACAGTCTTAGATGCTTGTCCAATTCGTGTTCGTTTATCTACTCGTTATTAGACTCATTTCTGCATAACTCTCACTCTTTGTTTTAGAGTCTATATCTGTCACATCTTAGGGTCCATCATTTCAATCTCTACACGCGTATTCTCTTTACTCGCTTCCCCCCTTTAAGGGTTTTACTTGTACCATTCTCAAATCCGTTGCCTCACCTTCAAATCTTGAATTCATATATCCCTTACTATACTACATCTTATTCGTACCGTTTCCCTTAATTTATAGCTATGATAATTCATGTGTGAAGTCTTAACATACTCATTTTGCAGTTTTGTAATCAAGTAATACAACCGACATGGCAATCTGAACAAGGGTGTATTTTACTTAGCTCATCTGTAGTTATGAGTCAATGTCTAAATCCGCTCCAATTTACAACTTCTATCCCACAAGGATGCTCACAATAGTAGTATGCCTAGTTATCCATACCATCCATGTAATATCACTTGCTCTCTCCTTCGGTGCGCAAAATTCACTTGTAACATCATCTTTGTTTTCCAGGGCCTAAGTCTCATGCGCAACTAATACCCCTTATGCCTCAAACTCTTTTACTCTTGTGTTGTACTCACATTGATTTTAAAACCAATCATAATCACATTGTATTTGTCGTTGATGATAGCTTTGCTCTATCGCTTTATCATTGTACGGTAAACTCATAACTCATGGCCATTTTTTTTTCTCAACTCAGTACTTCATATGCTTTACTCGTTCTAACTTGGTATAAGATATTCGTAGGAGATGCATCTTCCTTTAGTCAGAACACGACTACTTCTTAAGTGTGCGTACTATGCGGCACATTTCCTCCTATTTCTATTCCCATTCTTATTCCTTTACATTCCTTCCCCCTCAATTTATCTTATTTCCTCCCGTTTTATAATCAATCCTTTATTCCTCGCACAAGGAATCCTATTCTTAATTTAGTACCGCTTTGTCCTTTAGAATATACTACCTTTGTACAATCCATTCTTCGCATCAAAACTTATTCTATTCATTCTGATCATCCCCTCTCATCCTTATTGTGTTAATCCTTTTTCTAATAATCATCCTATTTTGTTATTCATCTTTTCGTAGTCTTGGTCTTTTACATCCAGCTAAAGATATCACTCATGCTCTCAATTGTACAAATCACAAACTACTACGACTTTTCCATATCACATTTCTCTGATTCCTTTTTCAAGCTTACTTGCTATCATTTCTGTCATTGCGAAACCCCTATGCTGGTTTTTTTTCTAACAAGGTCTTATAAGATTTCTCATCTACTACCCCATGGCTCGCTTGTTGGTTTCACACCTGCACTCACTCTTTACTCATATAGAACATGTCACATCTTTAGTAGTTTCCTTGCTATACTTTGTATTACAATTCTTGTTACGTTCTCATTATACCCTGATCATAATCAACTCTGTAGAATGACACTTCTTGATCTCAGTCACAAACCCGCTTATGGAATAGAATAAACCTCGTGAAGTAAGCATACTTAACCTATTACTCTTTCTGATCAGCCCTATTACACTTACCATATAAGTCATCTTATCAAGGTATCTTCATTCGTTATACCCCTTTGTACTTCACACCCCTGTCTCAATCATATTGTTACTCTATTTCGCTAATAAACTTGTCGTATCTTACTTGTGCTTATCCATCCAATTAACACTCCCTGTATCACACTTTACTGGAGTCACCCTTTTCTCTTTCTATGCCATGTTTTAGTACTACTAGTCTCCCTAATTTACTCTAGTGTATCTCTTTACCATATGAATGTTGATCTCATAATTACCATTACTATCAATTCAATAGTATTTAACTTATCTCTTCTAGTTGTTAATGATACTCCTAACTTAATCTCGTCTTGCCATTACCTTTTTGCACAACATCTTTTCTCGTTAGTACATATTACCAGCTTATATCTTATCTCCTTTAGATTCTAGGAAAATTTTGGTAGAGTTTCCTCTATATTTCTTACTATCCCAAAACCTGCACACAACAAATACCAGCAGTGCCTCACAGGGCCAATATATATATATATACGACATATCTCAGCCACACAGGGCTCCCACTTTCAAGTAAAAGCACAAAGATGTCAAAACTAACCTCATATATCACGCTTCGAGATGTACCTGATCCTTTAGAAATCTGCCCTGTTATCCCTTCCTATTTACTTTCTCTTTCATCCTTCAGCTTTACATTTCAATCATATCTCAATATTCTTACTTTATTCGACACTAATCTTTCGTACCGTCGTTTACTTTTGTTCTCATTCATTCAATTTGCTTAGTTCTCGACTTATAACTGAACTTATCATCAAGAGATACATTTAATCAATTTCTCCATCATATGAACACTGACTTACCTCTATGGAAATCAATCCATTAACATATGAATACGTACCCTGATAACGTAGTCTCAGTGAAGTGACTTACCTCTGTAACATTCTATGTCATCAATCACTTTATTCTGTCAATACCGTTCTTCCGCTGTAATCAAGGGTTAGTATAAGGAATATCATTTCCTATGGCTTAGCTCTATCGCACGATCTTAGAGATGAAAGAAGAGTAACCATCCTAAATGCCCTGTAGCCTCCGGTTTATAGATGTGGCGCGCAACACACCATAAACAAGACTCTACTAGACACGGCTCGTAGACACTCCCAAGGACTGAACTGCTCTGATACAACTTTTGTCACGACCCGACTAGGGGCCATGACGGGTACCCGGGGCTAACCACCGAGCACCGCTCATTCTACTACTCATCATACTGATTAAGCGTACATTCATTAAGCTCGAGGCTCAGTGGTAGCCGTACCCAACTACAGTGGTGCGCGCGCATCATCATGTATATATATATATATATATATATATATATATATATATATATATAGCATATACATAGAAGCCCATAAATATCTTTAGCGTTATCACTATTATCATTGTCATCATTATCATCATCACTATCAACATCGTCATCGTTATCATCACATATATCTCATAAGCTTATCATAACTTTTCATAGAGCATGCATTTGAATTTAAAGACAATCTATGAAAATCGTATCATATTCGTAGCATGAACTTCGTAAAAATATCGCATGATAGATTTTATAATCTCTAAACTTAGACTCATCATTACCATAATCGTATCTATGGCATATCTCTTACCTTTATCTCATATGGAACCCCCTATGAACATAGACTCGTAACTTTTCGGAACATTGGTCATAGGACATGCATTAGAGCTTATAGACAATCTATAACAATGTCGAGGTGACATAAGGTTGAGAACCCCCGATTCCATTATGGAGTAATCATATTCATCGTATCTCACCTTGAAGGAACTAACATTTTAAGGTGAGTGTACACCATGAACAACATCAAGGGATCGTAAGTAGGATCATTAACTTCATGAACATCATATCTTGCTTTAAAATCTCTAGGCTTAAACTTATCATCATTATTATCATATTCATGATATATTTATCATCTTTATCTCATAAGAAGCTCTTTATCAACTTTAGCTCATAGTTCCCGGAATGTAAGAAAGTCGTAGAGAAGTAGGGACAATACTATCATAGGAATCATATAAGGATCATTAGCTTCGTAGGAATATCGTATCATGAGCTTTTGGACTTCTAGACTTAGATTCATCATAGGTATTGTCATGCTCGTAACGTATCTCTTTTCTTTATCTCGTATGAAGCTCTTTATACTCGTAGATTCATAATTCCCGATATGTAGGAAGATCATGGAAAGACGGGAGGTTTCATACCATAAGAGTCATGCCTTAGAAATAAAGGACTAGCCTTACATACCTCTTTCATTTAATAATTTCCATCGCTTTATTGTTCTCCTTCAATGCTTACGTTTCTACCTTCAAGAGAATTCGCATTCACATTAGCTAATCGGTTATATGAACGTGCTTACTAAAGCTAGAGAAAATTGGGCAGAATTTCCTTGGTTTATACAACCTTACCCATATTGTATATCAACTCTCAAACATTTATAATAACGTTCACAATATCATAACCAACAATCTTCATTCATTTACATTACCCTCATTTCACAATTCCATTTCAATTCATCCATAATCATGGTCATAGTATACTAGTACGTTTTCTCACATATAATGCTTATCTCATTTCCTTAATATCATTTATAACATAACCATATCACAACACATCAAGAATCATGACTCAATTCAAGCTATTACTCAAAATGACACTATTCCCACATTCATGACCCATTTTGTTATATCCTTCTACAATTGAAGTGTTTCAACTTTAAAATACCTTAAACAACATGGAAATACCATAAATCGTACCTTAGATGGTGTAGGAATGAACCTTGGGTGGAAACTCCTCACTTGAGCAAAACCCTAATTTCACCTTCACTTGGATTCCTTGCCTTGGATGAACTTTAATGGGTTTCTTACACTTGATTCACTTAGTTTGATGTAGTTGATCACTAATATCCTTTGAATTCTTGTGGGAGAAGTGTAGAGAGATGTTTTAGAGAGAAGGGGAGTGAAGGGAAATGAAATGAAATAAGACTTGGACCCTTATTAATAATACTCAAATCTGTCCTGATCCATTTCTACAGACCAACATACAATTCGTATAAATTATACTGACCGTATGTCTAGCCGTAGATTTGGTCAAGAGAGGGATGCTAATCTGGGCTGATTGTACGGTTGAACATACGACCCGTATGTTTTATACGGCCAGTATGTTTAGCCGTATAATGCCCAGTTTTTCGAAGTTCGTTTCGTCGACTCGTTTGATCTCCAATCCTTATGGAACCTCCTTAGCACTTGTTATCACCTCATTAAAAATCTAAGGGATGTTATAACTCTTCTCCTAAGCATCATTAAATCATCATTAACTCGTTACTCGTAAATCCTTTCCGATACATAACGTATGCCTTGCCTTCCTTAACAACTTCCGTCTCCTACTTCACATGTCTTTGAAATCTCATTTAGAATCATCAAATGTTATTTATTACTTATCAAAACATCGTATACGTCGCGCCCTTCATCAGTCTATTCACTGTGCATGAACCAAATTTATTTCGAGGTGTAACACTATGACAACATCTATTTCTATTTAAATGATGTGACATCTTTTGGTGTCTGAAGAACAGGTCCAATAAGATTTATGCTTACCAAGATGCGTCATTTCACTTGATAATAATTTCTACCTTAGCATGCTTTAATAGACATAGAATTTAGATCCTCACAATATTTTACAATATTGACCTATATTGTACCAAATATATCGTCGACGATATATCATTTGTATCAGTTCACAATGTGACATAACTTATTGAGATCCCATCACTTTCATTATTTTAGGTACCTAAACTTCTCATGAGGTTTCATGAAGTGTTACATCATAGGCTCTTCAAGAGCACATTGCCTCCTTATACGATCATAGATCATTTGCTCTTCGTTCTTTTCAATGATTATTGCGTTTGGAATCGCTTGGTCTACCACGCTTCATGCATGTTGTAGAATCTGTCCTTTAGGGACATGAATTTAATAGAAGCATTTTGCAGCTGAAATTAGAAATTAATTTTGGGTTAGCAAATGCTTCTAGCATTTGACTTGAATTATCTTTTGAATGAGGATCATACTAATGATAATTAATAACATATTTCTCATCTGCTTATTCTCTCCCCCTTATGTTAGAAAAAACTAACATATATTTCATATCCTCTTTAGGGGAATCCATCTTTGTGCATCTTGGTAGATTAATTAATCATATACCACACATAAAAACTGTTAGATGGAAATATCTGGTTCTTGACCCTGAACCAATTGTGAGGGGAGAATTTATCATAATTTATTGGTTTGAAGCATATAAGTGTTGTTGTATGCAATATATCATATTTCAGATCAACACATGAAGCGTTGTTCTCATAAGCAATGGTTTAGCTATTTATCGGAGGCATTCAATGTTAAACCAGCTTGGATATAAACCAGCATTAACAAGATGAATTATCTTGATTACATAAGATGAAAATTGTGCTCTCAAATCAAATATTTTGAGCAAGTAACTTTGCATATGTCAAACTGCAAGTTCACAATAAACGCACATGTGACCGTCTTATAGATGCATCTATTTAAGACATTACATAACAGGTGAACGAGCCTATATTCACCTTTTATATTTTTTCAGAATTTAGGGAGTTCAAGCCCAACATTAGCCAATATAATCAACTTATCATGAGAACAAGCAACAAAAATAAAATTTTGAAGAATCTTCTAGTTCTTCAATATATGTCAAATACTCAATCTGCACATCATATTTGAATCGGGATGGCCAAACCGCTCATACCGACTAATAAAATTATTTATACCAGTAAACTTCAAGTTTACCATGCCATGTGCTATTTGTTTTAGTAAACTTCTGGTTTACTATGACATGATTTTTTTTTGTACCAATAAACTTCTGGTTTACCGTGACATGTGATTTCATCATGCTTATATTTGTGTAGTACAATTTGGAGAAATAAGGCAGGTAACCTTTCACATACATATTTCTTACCCACTATGATATTTGAGATATTTAATCTTCCTATCATTTATAGTATCAATATGGTATCCATTTACTTAGTAAACTTCCGGTTTACTAAAACTTATATTTCGATTATAACAACTTCATTTATTACAATCTAGAATGAATGACATGATAGTATATATGCTCTTCAGGAGCTTTTAATTTATTCCTCATAATAAGATATTGTTTGGACACTACTGGCATCATTATTCTTGTAGATAAATAACTAGGCTCTTCTGGACCTTGATCATTAATTTTGTACTACCAAATATTGCTTAGACACTGCTGGTGTCATGAACGAGAATTTGATTAGATCTTTCTGATGTCATGTAAGAAAACAGTAAACGAATTTGCTTTTAAAGATAATAAATACATAAACAATGAAAAGTAATATTATGTTCTAAACTTCAGTATTTCAAACATCTCCTTCAGGGAGATTCACTATTAACATCTGAATATTTTGTATCTTAGCGGTGACCACATAAATATTACATCCTTCAGCAAGAAAAATACCTGAATTTGTTATTTCCTTCAGGGAAATCAATAACAACTAATCATGCTATATCAATGTGGTTATAATAGAAATTCTTCTACAAAATCTTTTTCATTTGCCTTGGAACGATACATAATAAAAGTATCCAAGATGATTTGACGTATGACAAGTACGTGCAGCAATGCCTTCATACCATAACATAACATCTATATCCTTTGTTATTTTATCTCTTCAGGAGGTATGTTGTGGTATATCTTCATTCACTTCGAGGAATAAAACTCTGTCATTTAGACGCGATTTATACATAAATTTCAATAGCTCATTATTTATCTCAACCACAAGAAAATATATGAAAATATTACCACTTCTAGTGGTTACGAGCATAAATTTAACACCATCGTCTATAAGCAAAATCATAATAACAATTGTGGATAAGCAAATCACAATAAACTTCAAGCATATCTATAGTAAAAAAATAAATAAATTGCACAAGCATATTTTGATCTCATTAATAAACTTTTGTATATGCTAATGTTTGTTAGAATAAAGAAGGCCAAACCCCTCGACTGACACCTGTGGTCGTCCACTTCTTTCACTTGAGCACCTAAAGTGACCCTTGTTCCATTTAGACACTTTAGGTGGGTCATTCCTATTCCACTTAGACACTTTTTGGACCGTTATCGGAGCAAAACCAACACCAAAGGGGGCGCCACCTCATTGCACATCCAACCAGGCCAAAAGCCCCAATTTTTAATGGTCAAAACTCTACGAATTTAAAAATTAGTGAATTTACAATTAAAATGAGTTGGCACAATTTAATTGAGTTGGCACAATTTAAATGAGCTGGCACAATTTAATTGGCCACTTAATCCACGTAGGAGACGACTGGTGTTGGTTTTGCTCCGATAACGGTGCAAAAAGTGTCTAAGTGGAATAGGAATGACCCACTTGAAGTGTCTAAATGGAACAAGGGCCACTTTAGGTGCTCAGTGAAAGAAGTGGACGACCATAGGTGTTTGTCGATGTGTTTGGCCAATAAAGAATTACCATATGTAATATCCGGATTTTTTTTTTCAATCCTTAAAAGTTCGTTATCCATAGTAGCTTTAAGCTATGCAATTAGTGCCACAAACATTAGCTTCAAGCTAATCATATGCCTTATATCAACTCAAAATTAAACTAGAAATAGGCAGAAAATACGTCGCAAAAGATTTGCATCAAATTGAAATGAGTCTAACAACTTTAAAATTAGACTTTCTATTAGTATATCAAAAGTTCAGGTGAAGTGTTCTACTTGCTATAAGAAAAAACACATGTCATATTTATATAAGTCCAAAAACTAACAAAACAAGTTAATTAGGATTAAAATAATATTAAATTACAGAAGGGCTTATGATGGTAAGCACGTATAGGCAAATAAGAAGTCAGTAGTTAATCATACCTTGTGGATAGTAGGGATTGAAACTTAATTTTGGCAGAGATAAGATACTACTTCAGGATTTCAAAGTTAAACTTCTTCAATTGTAAAGTTCAAAGCCTTACTACAGTCAAGAGTAAAGTTCAAAGTCTTACCAATTCAAAAGTAAAATTTAAATTTTTACTACTTAGGGAGTAAATTTTAGAATCTACTACTTCAAGAGTAATTTCTCTTGTTTTACTACTGCAGGAGTAAATTTTAAAGTTCTACTACTTCGGGAGTAGACTTTAGAATTTTACTACTTTATGAGTAAATTTAAAAATCTTAGTACTTCGAGAATAGATTTCAGAGTTTACTCTTTCCGGAGTAAAACATAAAATTTTCATAATATTTCTTCTCAATTAATCTACCTCATCTGTAGTGAATCGTGATATGTCCATAATAAGTGCACGTCCGTATTTATTAGTTTTACTAAATATTGTCACATTCACTTTAGGGAATGGATCTGTATTTGTAATACTTATTTATAGTTCTATTCTTCAGGAATGAAATATAACCATCTGAACGGGTCTTAACCATATCAAATTATAATAGCTTAAAACCTCTTTCAAGATATTGCTACTTCAGGAGCAAATCAAGATATGTATATAATGTATAAATTATTCCCTAACACATCTTTTGTTATAACAATAAACATATGTATTACCACTTCTGATGGTTATAGGCATAGATAAATTTAGTCTTTCAAGATATTGCTATTTCAGGAGCAAATCGATAATATATTTCTTTTCATAATATTATTCTACGGGAACGAGTGAACCAGTTAGTCTCCTCAAAATTAATTACAGGGAAAATACATAAACCCCCCCCCCCCCCCCAACATATACTTGGATTAATTATGACGCACCTAACCTTTGCGGGCGACCTATTACCCCCCTGGCCTTATTTTTTCTGTATTTTTATATCATTTTTTTGACTGACGTGGCAAAAAAAAAAAAATTGAAGCCCAGTTGCACAGTGGAGGGTGCTGCACACTCTCCGCCACATTGGTGCCATGCTGCTGCCACATCACTGCCACTTTTCCTTTCTTTTTTTCATTTGATTTTTCTTTTATTAATTATATTTACACTAATTAATCTCTAATGAACCATTAATTTTGTCTTCTTCATCACTAAACCCTTCTTCTTCTTCTTCTTCTTCTTCTTCTTCTTCTTCTTCTTCTTCTTCTTCTTCTTCTTCTTCTTCTTCTTCTTCTTCTTCTTCATTTCAAGAAATCCATCAACCCATTTTTTTTCTCCATTAACAGACACACAGACACACAGACACACAGACACACAGACACACACACACACACACACACACACACACAACCCATTTTCTTCCTCCATTAACACACACACACATTCAACCCACTCCTCCATTAACAACACACATTCAACCCATTTTCTTCTTCCATTAACACACACACATTCAACCCATTTTCTTCCTCCATTAACACACACATTTAATTTAATCATCACTCATAAAGAGCTTATTTTTAAGAAACATTAACCCATTTTCTTCCTCCATTAACGCACACATTCAATTTCATGATAAACCCCCCATTCTTCTTCTTCATTTCAGGCCGCCCCCCGCCCCCCCTCCAAACTCGAGGAGCTGCTGCTGCTGCCCCTCCTGTTGCTGCTGTTGCCCCCCCACCCCTGCTCCTCTTGCCCCACCCATTTGAAGAAATTGCCATTGACACCCATTTGAAGAAATTGACATTTGAAGGACAAACAGTGCAATTTCTTCCTTTCTGGGCTATGTTCAATCATGGACTGGAATTTAACACAACAATGGAAATTGTTGTTTGCTAAATTTCATGGAAATTGTCCAACCCTCTCCTCTTGCCATTTGTTACATTTCATGAAAATTCATGGGGAATGGAATTTAACAAGAATGTAGAAATTGCATGAACTGCCCATGATTTCACGAACTGGGCTGTGTTCAATCATGGCGGCGTCGGTGGTGGCGGTGGGGGTGGTTGAGGAGAAAGAAGAAGAAAGAGAAAAAGGAGAAAGAAGAAGAAAGGAAAAAAAATGGTTTTTTTTTAAAATAAATAATTTTTATTAAAATATAAAAACTATTTTTACTGTTTTCACTCGCTATTAATGTTTTTTTGCCACGTCAGCCAAAAAAGGTACAAAAATACAGAAAAAATAAAGCCAGGGGGG
Source organism: Lycium barbarum (assembly GCF_019175385.1). Classification (NCBI taxonomy): domain Eukaryota; kingdom Viridiplantae; phylum Streptophyta; class Magnoliopsida; order Solanales; family Solanaceae; genus Lycium; species Lycium barbarum. Next base: position 32,342,182 of record NC_083337.1, read on the forward strand.
TAATAGGTCGCCCGCAAAGGTTGAGTGCGTCATATTTAATCCGAGTATACGTTGGGGGTTGTGTATTTTCCCATTAATTACATAACTATCAAGTAATGATATAAATCAAGAACAAACAGAAGGTTCATATATATTACTTTGCCTGTGTTGGCCATCTCAACCATTTGCCACATAGTAAAAGCCACAAATCTCATGAATGATTAGAAATATACCTAATCCATGTACTAAACTATATTTCTTTCCCACTTGAGTTCCAGTAACGTGATATCAAGAACGTAGTATTAATGTGGACTAAATTTCAATTAAAAAATTAGAGACTCGTGCTGATAACTTGTTATAAAATAATAAAGTAAAATAATAGTATTGCAGAGAAAGAGAGAAGAGTTCTTATTTCTCTTGTTAGGGATGTCTTTACAATGAAGGAGAACCTCCATATTTATAGGGGGAAAGTAGCTTGGTCCCAAAGTCATAAACCCTAGTTTTTCTCCTAGAGATAGACATCCACAATAATAAATAAATAATATTTATAACAAATCTTTTAATTTAAAATTTAAAAACCCTCCTCTCCACCCCCTAAACTTCTTCTTCCCAAATCTGCTCCTACATTATCTCTCTGTGATTGGAACTGTAAAATCAGTAGAGATAGAAATTAGTTTATTAGTTCAATTTCAAACAGTCAAGTTTTATGTTTCCTGCCTCTTTCAAGTCTTAAAAAACAGGAGAGATGATAAATTGGGAAAATGACCTAATAATACTATTTAAGACTCTATATTACAAAATATAAGGATACTTTTTCTTATTTATAAAACATACCAACTTAATTACAAAATATAACGGATCTTAAAAAAATAAAATCCCACCCTTCCCTTCCCCTTTTCTGTGACACTCCGTAAAATCCGAGTTAAGTGTGAAAGTGTCTTGGAGGATTGGACTTCACTATTTTCGTTAAATGTAAAATACGGCCATAGTTTACGGCCCGTAATTTGAAATACGGTTCGTATTTCCTTCGGCATATTTCACCACCCTCCTAGGGTGCTCACTGTTTTGCTATCATAAAATACGACCAAAGTTTACGGCCCGTATTTTGAAATACGGTCCATATTTCTAGACGTATTTCACTCATTCCCTAGTCTGCCCACTGTTTTGTTAATCGTTAAATACGGTGGTAGAATACGGTTCGTATTTTGAAATACAGTCCGTATTTCTGGCCATATTTCACCAGCCGCCAACTGTGTATATAAATAGCGGGATTCAATTAATTTTATGAATTATTCTCATTCTCATAAGCCCTAAGGACGAAAACCTTTTCTCCAAGTCTCCAAACCTTAAGGTAAAAACATCTTTAACAATATTAATCAATCCTAGCATTAAACCCATGATTCTTAACATGATTCTTGAATGAAAAACCTAGGGTTTGCAAAGTAATCCTTCTCAAGGTTGCTCAAGCTAGGTTTTGGGTGTTCTTCGTTGTAAAAGTAAATTGTTAAATTACGTAAGGCTTAATTAAGGTATGTCTCTTTTTGAAAAGCTTATTTTGGAATGTATGTCTCCTTTCCCAAAAGTTCTTTATTGAATAAAAAGGTGAACTTTCCATATTGTTGAAACCCTATTTCATGCTTTGATTGTGGTTCGTGTGCGCGAGGGGACAAACTCACATTAAACCTTGATTGTATTATACTCTATACATGTATACGTAACTCTAATCGTTTTCCTCTATAAGAGATGGTCATCAATAATGATTAAGGGTTGATAATGGTGTTTTATGATGAACTATGACAATTGAACCTTGTTTAAGGAAGTCGAAACATTTTCAAGATTATCAATGAAACGATGTATCTTTGTAATGACACGATGAACTTAAATGCTAATTGATGATGTGACTACCCTGAGATAAATTGCGATTCGGCTTCTCTGCTATGACCTTTGTTGTTGTATTTGGCCTAGCTACTCGGGAGGAAGGGTAGTCACTATGGATCCTAGTGTGATAATGCTTAGTCATTCGGGAGGAAGAGTGGCCACTTCCGGGTTCGCTATCTGGGGTGTGATTATGCCTAGCTATTCGGGAGGAAGGATAGCCACCGAGAAGTACATATTCTGATGTGGTGCGCTGTGACAAGGGAACCTCTACGGTTATCCCTTCGATGTTCTTGATCCTTGGGCCTGTATTGGCATGTGTGATATTCTTATTTTCTCATGGAATTGTTGTTGTTAATTATGATCAATTGAAAGGCATATTTGAAGTTGTACCTTGACAAGAGGCCTTATAATCGGTTTTGATAATTCTTATTGAGATACACAAACTGAATAACTGTTCTTACATTGGTTTCACATGATTTTCAGGACTGATTTCTTTCTGCATTATTGTACTCTATTTTCTTATTACTTATTGTCCTCGAGGCACTCACTGAGTACGAAGTACTCAGGCATACCATTGTTATTTTTGATGGTATGTTAGGTAATGGAGAAGAGCAGGTTCTTAATACTCCGAGTGTTTAGGAAGGACTTGTTATTGCTGCTGATTTAGTGAGTCCACACGTTCATTCGTGGGACACCCTATTTATTTGTTTATTCATTATATTAGTTTTCCGGGTTGCGTTCCGATGAGTCAAACTATTATTCCTTTATCTTAGAAGCTCTATAATATACATTCTTGTGGATAGCTGTTGAGTTATTGATTAACTCTCCTCTACGTTATTACATTTGACTAAGTATTTGATTAATAAAGACTTCTGCTGATTTAATTCATATATTCATGATTTGTCTACATTTATTTTATAAACTATTGGAGGCGAATATTGAACCTGGCGGGTTCAATTACTGTTATTGTATCTTTTAGGTTCTTCTAACGTCGTTCATGACGTCGGATTCCGATCGCGTCTAGGGTGGGTTTTGGGGTGTGACAAGCTTGGTATCAGAGCCTAGGTTTAAGTACGTCCTAGGATTATTGTCGGTGTCTATAGAGCTGTGTCTAGTGGAGTTTTCCTTGTGCAGCCTGATCACCTGCATGACCAAGAAACTCCCAGGACATTCATAGGTGTTTCCTATTCTTCTTGACTTTAGATTGTGTTGTAGAGCTTGAAGTCCTTTTAGGAACGTTCTAATTTGCTCGTTAATTCATGCCTTGTAGAAATGGCTCTGACGGGATCCCAAAACAGTAACCGAGCACAACCCGTGAGTGCTAACCAAAATATTGGGGGCGCGAATACTGGTAATGGAAATGATGTTGGAAATCCAGCACCACCTCAAGCACCGTCTGCTCCTGCTGTCCCTGTTGCGGGTGTACCTGAGATTGGTACTATGCAAACGGCTATTCAAATGTTGACTACATTGGTTATGGCTCAGCAGCAGCGTAGAGGTGTGGGACCTCATGGTGGAGGCAGACTTAAGCAATTTCTAAACTTAAAGTCACCAAAGTTCTTTGGGTCACGAGAGGTGGATGACACCCAGCACTTTTTAGATGAGACCTTTAAGGCATTGAGGCAATGGATTCCTAGGATTTCGAAGCTGTGAGACTCACTTCTTATCAGTTGAAGGATGTTACTTACGCATGGTTTGAGATGTGGGAATCTGAGAGGGGTGATACTGCTTTAGCTCCGACGTAGGTTGAATTTGAAGAGGCGTTCATGGAAAGGTTCTTGTCTAATGAAGAAAGATTTGCTATGGCTACGAAGTTCGAAAAGCTGGAACAAAGTAACAAGTCGGTTCGTAAGTACAGTTTGGAGTTCACCCGTTTGTCAAAGTATGCCTTATACATGATTTCGACTGAAAAACATAAGTTGACTTGTTTTGTGAAAGGTTTGGTACCACGTATCATGTCTGCATGTGTTGCTGTTGCTATGTATCCTACTTGTACTTTCTCATCTTTGGTTTGGTTTGCTGAATAATAAGAGAGTTGGAAAAATGAAGAGAGGCTGGATCGAGATCAAAAATAGAAGGCTCGTTCTGCGGGTGGTTTCGGTGGCAACAACTATAATGGAGGGCAGAAGATAGGGTATTCTGCACCTGCTCAGTATGGTTCTTATTCCCATGCTAGTGTGCCTTATGGTAGGCAAAGACAGAAAATAATAATAATAGTAAGTTTTCGCGGGGAAGTAGTCATCCGCCAGTGTGGGAAGAACGTATATGTCATCATTGGGAGATTAGAGGCTACATTAAGAGCGAATGCGGAAAGTGGCTACGTGAGATGGCTGCTATGAATAACCAAAAGAATGATTCGTCTGTTTTTGCATCTGCTAAAAATACGCCTGCTGGTAATGCTAACACTAATAATTGGAATGCTCGTAAAAATGGAAAAGGAAAGGAAGTTGCTAACACTTCTGGTGGAGGGACAACTCGGCTTTATGGGCTTACTCGTAGGGAGGCAACTGAGGCTTCTAATGCTGTGATTACAGGTATCCTTACCATCTGTTCTCATGATGCTTATTCATTGATTGATCCGGGTTCAAATCTATCCTATGTGACCCCTTATTTTGCTCTAAATATAGGAATGAAACCCGAACCTTTGTTGGAACCCTTTGCTGTTGATACGCCTTTGGGTGTTCCTATTATTGCTTCAAGAGTGTATAGAAATTATGTTGTTGTGATTAAGGGAGGTGAGACCGTCGCTGAGTTTTATGAACTTGAGATGGTGGATTTTGATGTAATTATGGGGATGGACTGGTTGTCTGCGTGTTATGCTAATGTGGATTGTCGCCATAAGCTAGTTTGTTTTGCCTTTCCTGATAAGCCTGTTATTGTATGGGAGGGTGAAATTTCTAAGCCAAGGGGTAGATTTATTTCCTATCTTAAGGCTCATAAAATGATTACTAAGGGGTGAATTTACCATTTGGTTACTGTTAATGATACGAAAGCCGTAGTACTAGAATTTGCACCCGTTCCCATAGTTAGTGATTATCCCAAAGTGTTTCCCGAAGATCTCCCCGGTATTCCTCCCGATAGAGTTATTGATTTTGGGGTTGATGTTATTCCCGACACCCAACCTATTTCTATTCCTCCTTATCGTATGGCTCCAGCGGAGCTAAGGGAATTAAAGGATCAGTTGAAGAACTTGTTGGATAAAGGTTTCATCCGACCAAGTTCCTCACCTTCAGGTGCTTCAGTATTGTTTGTTAAGAAGAAAGATGGTTCCCTTAGGATGTGTGTTGACTACTGCCAGCTTAATAAAGTGACTATTAAGAATAAGTATCCCTTACCTTGGATAGATGCTTTGTTTGACCAACTTCAGGGTGATAAGTTCTTTTCGAAGATTGACCTGTGGTCTGGATGTCATCAATTAAAGATAAAGGATGAGGATATCCCAAAAACTGCTTTCCGTACTCGTTATGGGCACTTTGAGTTTCTAGTCATGTTCTCTGGGTTGACTAATGCGCCTGCTGCATTCATGGAATTGATGAACCGTGCGTTTAAGCCTTAACTAGACCGTTTCATTATTGTGTTTATTGATGATATTTTGGTGTAATCTAAAAGTCGTGAGGATCATGCAAATCATGTGAGGATAACTTTGAAAACACTTGAGGAGAACGAGCTTTATGCAAAATTCTCTAAGTGTGAATTCTGGTTTGAGTCTGTCTTTCTTTGGTCATGTGGGCATTGGTGACGGCATTAAAGTAGGTCCTCAAAAAATTTCAGTGGTGAAGGATTGGCCTAGACCAACCAGTGCGACTGAAAGTTTATAGAAGGTTTTTCATCTATAGCCTCTCCATTGACTAAATTGACACAGAAGACTGCTAAGTTTAAGTGGTCCGAAGCTTGTGAAAGGAGTTTCCAAGAGCTTAAGACAAGGTTGACTTCGGCTCCTATTTTGACTTTACCTTCTGGGTCTGGTGGATATGTGGTGTAACATCCCGTATTTTCATACGTCGGAAAGCGTGCGAGTTAAATGATATTAGTAACGGACACGAGGTTATCCTCCAAGCTTATAGGTGGTTAAAGTGATGGTACACATGTACCGTAAGGATTTGAAGTTAAACAAATCTAAGAAAATAAGTTTTGTCGAGGATCGAAATTTATTTGATGAAATACGGTCCAAGCTATAATACCCCGTATTTTTGGATTAGGAAATTGGAAGATGCAAATGTGTTATGAATATTTATGTCGAAGATTAGAGGTTTCGGATGAATTATGGTTTTGGTGGAATTTTTGTATATTTTGTAAATATTTCATAGAATGATATGAAATGCTTCCGAATTGTATTGGAATGATCTTGATTAGTAAATGAATATGAAAACATTGATATTGATTTGGAAGTGCGAAGTTAGATTGGAAGTTGTCACACTATGTAGAAAGAATACTATTCATGCTAGAATGCGTTTTAATTCGATTGTTGATGTTGTTGGTATTGTTGTTGGTATAGTTGTTGACATTTGGAGCCGAGTTAAATCTCGGGGATGCTGTATGTATAGGGGAGATGCTGCCCAAATTTCTGTAGACAAGTATGAGTTAAGATTGAATTCCTAAAGGCTTGTAATTGATATTTGGTAATTGTGACCAATTGTAGATTTTGGAGGAAACGGGAATTGAGTTTGGAGAGGCGTAAGGAGCGAATAAGGTATGTAAAGCTTTACCTTTCCTTCTCTTGGCATGTCTTAGACATAATAGGTTTGAATACGAGCCTCGGGGACGACTCTACTCTTAAGAATTCGCGCCTAAATTTGGCCCTTTTTCATTCAGTAGAATTGAATTAAATATTTTATGAATAGTTGGAAGTATTGCCTAAACATCTAGAACTTGCATAAATAGGGCCCGACTACCTTAAAACTCTCACAAGTGACGTCATGAAATGTAACGTACGTAAATTGTGTACGCCACCTCATTTGACCCGAGGCGGGCCCACTTTCCCCGATTCCTCTCCTATTGTGTATTGACTTATTTTCGAACGATTTTAAAGGAAACGTTTTAACTACTCGTCTAACTACTAAATGACAATTGTTGTAAATATTCCGCTGAGTCTTATAAACTGTTTTGGAACATGGAAACGATCCCAGAAAAATTATTTTTACGTAATCTATTGTGACATCCGAAATACACACACTAAGATTATCGTCCGATTTCACTATTATGATTTGTTATTCGAGATGTCCCATCGAGCCTTTGTAAATGTATTATGTTTTATATTGCATTTAGTTTCCCACTACTCTACTTGTGGATGCCTCAATGCTTCTTTCACTGAGCCCGGGCCAGGATATGTTATCACGCGTATTCCTCTGCATTGTTCGCCGTGCCCCGATGTGAGGGGGCAGGTATGACATGCACATGGGTTTTGGAGTTATGCTGTGCCATGTACCTACATTCTGATATTTGATGATATGACATGATATGGCTATCTGATATGTTATGATATGTTACAGAGCTATTCCCTTCTCTGGAGTTATGTTGTGTTGTTGCGCCAGTGATGGGGTGGTGACCACGTTCTGTTCACTTAGTACCTTAATGGGGCCGGATATGGCATATGATTTCGCATACACCATCTATGTTTTGCAAATATGCATTTGACATTTTGGGCATTACGCTCACTTTCTGTACATTCGATTTCGATTATGATTTTATTACTGTACTTCAGGCTTTACATATTCAGTACATATTCCGTACTGATCCCCTTTCTTTGCGGGGGGGGGGGGGGGGGGGTGCGTTTCATGCCACGCAGGTACAGACGCCCGATTTGCTGACCCGTCCGCTTAGGATTTTACTCAGTTGTCTTGGACTGCTCTCTTGTCCGGAGCCTACCTTTTGGTATAGAGTTTTTCTATTGTACATATATGTGTTATTCAGGGGTATGACGGGGCCCTGTCCCGTCTTATGTTTCTGCTACTATTCGTAGAGGTTTGTAGACATACATGTGGGTTGTGTATATGTTTTGGGTTGATATGTTCTGCGATAGCCTTATCGGCTTCCCCGCGTTATATCTATTTATCTGTGGTAATTAGTAACGCTGTTCGCCGTCTATTTATGTATATTCTGTTTATATGCTAGTTTGGGTTGCTGGGTACGTATGAGTGTCTAGTGCGGACACTAGTCACGGCTTACGAGGTTGGATCGTGACATGTGGTGTATTGTGATGCTACCAGAATTAGTTTGGGTTGTGTATTAATGCAGAACGGTAAGGTGATTGCTTATGCTTTGCGACAGTTGAAGAAACATAATAAGAATTACCCGACTCATGACTTGGAGTTGGTTGCCGTGGTTTTTGCCTTGAAAATTTGGCGTCATTATTTGTATAGTGAGCATTGCGATGTTTTTACTGACCATAAAAGCTTGCAATATATTTTTAAGCAGCGAGAGCTGAATCTTAGACAAAGGAGGTGGTTGGAGTTGTTAAAGGATTATGACTTGAACATTTTGTATCATCCTTGCAAGGCTAATGTGGTTGCTGATGCTTTGAGTAGAAAATCTATGGGCACGTTGGCTTATTTGCGAGCACATGACATGCCCATGGGGAAGGAAAGTCGAAGACTTGCTAGTCTTGGGGTCATACTTGATGAAACTAAAGATGGAGAGTTGGTGGGAATCACGCCATCACAGTCTGACATTGTGGAAAGGATTAAATCCAAGCAATATGATGATGAGCTTCTAGCAAAGCTAAGAGATGTAGTGGAAAGGGGTGAGTACACTTCATTTACTGTTGGGACTGGCGACAGTATTCTGCGGTTGCAAGGACGATTGTGTGTTCCTGATGTTAATGGTCTTCGACAAGAATTGATGATGAAAGCTCATAATTCTAAGTATTCGGTTCATCCAGGATCCACCAAGATGTATAAGGATTTGAAACAACACTATTGGTGGAAGAGCATGAAGGTTGATATTTCTAACTTTGTGGTTAAGTGTTTGAACTATCAACAGCTGAAAGCCGAACATCAAAGGTCTGGAGGCCTAGCTCAGAATATCAAAATTCTATAGTGGAAGTGGGAGGAGATCAATATGGATTTCGTTGTGGGTTTACCCCGCACAAAGGCCAAGTTTGATTCGATTTAGGTGATAGTGGATAGACTCACGAAGTCTGCCTATTTTCTCCCTATGAAGATGTCATATACCGCGATGAAGTACGCCGAGCTATACCTAGAGGAGATAGTTAGATTGCATTGGATTCCGACATCCATCATATCTGACAGAGGTACGCATTTCACTGTTCATTTTTGGACATCCTTTCAGGAAAGTTTGGGGACTAGAATGAAATTGAGCACTGCTTTTCATCCTCAAACTGACGATTAGGCAGAGAGAACTATTCAGACTTTGGAAGATATGCTGCGAGCTTGTGCTATAGATTTCGGAGGAAATTGGGATGAACATTTACCTCTTGTGGAGTTCGCGTACAACAACAGTTACCAGGAGAGTATGCAAATGGCTCCATATGAGGCTCTTTATGGGAGGCGTTGTCGATTTCCAATGGGTTGGTTTGGACCAACTGAAGTGGAATTGTTGGGTCCGGATTCAGTTCATGAAGCAATTGAAAAGGTTAATCATATTGTGCAGTGACTCAAGACAGCCTAGAGTAGACAGAAATCCTATACGGATATGAGGCAGTGTGAGCTAGAATTTTCTGTTGGTGACAAGGTGTTCTTGAATGTGTCGCGATGAAGGGAGTAATGCGGTTTGGTAGGAAGGGGAAACTTAATCCCCGTTTCATTGGCCGTTACAAGGTTGTTAGGAAAATTGGGATAGTGGCTTATGAATTGAAATTGCCATTCGATATGGCCATGGTGCATCCGGTGTTTCATATTTCCATGTTGAGGTTGTATAAACCTGATCCTTCCCATGTGTTGAACCCTGAAGAGATTGAAATTAACGAAGGGTTAACCTATGAAGAAAAATTGGTTCAGATTCTAGATCGTCAAGTTAGAAGGTTAAGGACGAAGGATGTGGCGAAACCATAATACTGAGAAAGCTACATGGGAAGCAGAGGAGGACATGAAGAACCTATATCCTCACTTGTTCCCTATGGTAGGTATGAGCTAGCGTTTTAAATTATTCATAGATTAATCATTGTGTTTGTTCGAAGCAACTTGTGGTTTAGTGAATTCTTTCTAGGCTATGATTCTCATTCGAGGACGAATGATCTTATAGGGGAGGGGGGATAATGTGACACTCCGTAAAATCCGAGTTTAGCGTGAAAGTGTCTTGGAGGATTACACTTCACTATTTTCATTAAATGTAAAATATGGCCGTAGTTTACGGCCCGTAATTTGAAATACGGTCCGTATTTCCTTCGGCGTATTTCACCACCCTCCTAGGTTGCTCACTGTTTTGCTATCATAAAATACGGATGGTATTTTGAAATACGGTTCGTATTTCTGGACGTATTTCAGTCGTTCCCTAGACTACCCACTGTTTTGTTAATTTTTAAATATGGTCGGTCCGTATTTTGAAATACAGTCAGTATTTCTGGCCGTATTTCACCAGCCGCTAGCTGTGTATATAAATAGCGGGATTCAGTTAATTTTATGAATTATGGTTTTAGGTGTTCTTCGTTGTAAAAGTAAATTGTTGAATTACGTAAGGCTTAATTAAGGTATGTCTCTTTTTGAAAAGCTTATTTTGGAATGTATGTTTCCTTTCCCAAAAGTTCTTTATTGAATAAAAAGGTGAACTTTCCATACTGTTGAAACCCTATTTCATGCTTTGTTTGTGGTTAGTGTGCGTGAGGGGACAAGCCCACATTAAACCTTGATTATATTATACTCTATACATGTATACATAACACTAATCGTTTTCCTCTATAAGAGATGGTCATCAATAATGATTAAGGGTTGATAATGGTGTTTTATGATGAACTATGACAATTGAACCTTGTTTAAGGAAGTGGAAACGTTTTCAAGATTATCAATGAAACGATGTATCTTTGTAATGACACGATGAACTTAAATGCTAATTGATGATGTGACAACCCTGAAATAAATTGTGATTTCACTTCTATGCTATGAACTTTGTTGTTGTATTTGGCCTAGCTACTCGGGAGGAAGGGTAGTCACTATAGATCCTAGTGTGATAATGCCTAGCCATTTAGGAGGAAGAGTGACCACTTTCGGGTTCGCTATCTGGGGTTTGATTATGCCTAGCTATTCGGGAGGAAGGATCGCCACCGAGAAGTACATATTCTGGTGTGGTGCGCTGTGACAAGGGAACATCTACGGTCATCCCTTCGATGTGCTTGTGTTACACCTCGGAAAATTTTCCGTTGGTACGCAAGAGAATGAACTAGTGATGAATATGAGTACATGATGTCCTTGAGCAAGAAACGACGTTGATGACCTTAGGCGAGATTTCGAAAGTATCCGATGTGAGACGAAGAAGTTGGCTAAGTTAAGATGAGATACAAGGTAAGCAAGGCATGTGCATAGACGGGGGTGATTAAAATGAGAAGTCTAAGAAATATGGGAAGTTGCAGAATTGCAACTGCCCAGTGGTCGTATATTGCAGAATACGGACCGTAAAGTGCAATACGGTCCGTAAACTGGCAGTCGTAAACTGCCATGCAAAAGCTTCAGCTTTCTGCCAGTGGTCGTAAAGTGCAAATACGGACCGTAAACTGGTATACGGTCCGTAAACTGCCAGGTCGTAAACTGGCATGCCAAACTTCAACTTTCTGCCAGCTGAGGAAGAGGTATAATACGACCTGGTGGACGGACAGTAAAGTGATTTACGGCCCGTAAACCATGGTCGTAAACCACCATGAAGGCAGCCCAGCTTCTGGTCCTTGACATGGTTAAAGACGACCACGAGGGACGGCCCGTAAAGTGGAATACGGACCGTAAACCTCCATGGACGACCACTGTTCACCCAGCACAGATTTTTCAAGTCATTAAATAAAGGGACCAACACTTGTTTTATTTCATTACAACATTACACCACTTCTCTATAAAACTTCTCTCTACATTTATTATATGAGTTTTCAAGGATTATAAGCCATCAATAACATTAAGACAAGTGAATCAAGGATAAGGGAATCATCAAGGATCATCCAAGTCAAGAAATCCAAATGGAGAAAAACTAGGGTTTTGCTCAAAGAGGAGTATTATCAACCAAATCTTGTTCCTACAACTTCTAAGGTAAGATTCATGATTTTTACAAGATGTTTAAGGTATTGGAGAATTAAAATACATGGATTTTAGAAAATATGGTCAACTAGGTCATGAATGATGAATAGTGACATTTTGAGAAATAGTTTGAATTGAGTTATGAATGTTGTTGTGTTGTGATATGAATGTGTTATAAATGGTATTAAGATCATGAACTAGACACTTTAGACGAATGGAGGAAGTTGGGTGTTATGACCATGAATGTGGGTGAATTAGAGGCAAATTGAGGAATCTAGATAATGGAGATAATGTGAATGACTAATGGCCATTGTTATGATATTAATGAAGGTATAAACGCTAGCATTGGAAGGGAACGTGCAAGTGTAGAATAGTTCGACGAAAAGGTAGGTAAGGCTAACCCTTCTTTCATAAGATATGGTTCTTGGCCAAATTTCTAATTCCTCTATATGAGTATGTTGTATTCAAATGATTGACACTCCGAGCTCATAAGCTCACGATCCTCGATATGTGCTACGATTGTACTACGCACCCCATATGACGAGTAAGCATGAGATATAGATGTAGCCAAAATGACGATGATAGTGATGACGATGATAATAATAGTGATACTAAAGGCGCCTACAGGCTATTATACTTATGTGTGCCTATGAAAGGCTATAATGATACCCCGAGCTTATAACGCCAGGTAGGATATATGTATATAATATGAATATGTATAAAGTACGTATACGATTACGTAACGCGCGCACACCTCTGCAGATGGTACGGATAACCCTGACGCCTTGGTAGGGCCAGGTATGTATGATCTTGAGCCTTGGTTGGCCAAGTATGTATGAAACACCGATCTTGTGAGGTCGGGTATTCTATGTAAATGCTATGGATATGAAATGACTATGTATATAATATGAATATGAATGTGATAAGACTGTGTATAAGAATACGAATAAGGACATGTATACGAATATGAGCACAAGTATGGTACGAGTACTATTATGGAATACGGATGATGACGTAGGTATGAAAAATGGAAAGTCCTACGAATGGCAGGTAAGTACTATGACGATGATATTATTGTCTCCCCTCCTATGGTATTTTATCTGTTGTTCATTATGCTTATATATATCGATGTTGATCATGCTTTACATACTCAGTACATTCTTCGTACTGACGTCCTTTTGTTTGTGGACGCTGCGTCATGCCCGCAGGTGCACAGGGAGACAGACTTGATCCATAGCTGCTCATTCAGAGATTGCATAGCAGAGCTCCATTTCCTTCGGAGTCGTAGCTTTTGGGTACTTATTCTTTTGTGTATATGGTTATGGGCATAGCGGGGTCCTGTCTCGCTCATACGATATGTCATAGTCTTAGAGGCTCGTATTCATGTGTATGTGGGTAGAGATGTTCGGCCACGTCGGCCCATGTTTTGTATATCTTTTGTTGGCCTCGTTGGCCTTGTACTTATGATGTGGCATGGATGCCTATGATATGTTAAATGATGATGGGCGCCTAATGGGATCAAGATTATTAACGATAAAAAGAAAAAGGAACTAATTGACTTACGGTTCACCTAGATGTTATGTTATGTACGATAAGGGGGTGCTCGGGTGGGGTAGCACCGGGTGCTCGTCGCGGCCCCCTAGCCGGGTCGTGACAAAAGTGGTATCAGAGTAGTTCAGTCCTAGGATGTGTCTACGAGCCGTGTCTAGTAGAGTCTTGGTTATGGGTGTGTTGCGCGCCACACTTATAAACAAGAAGCTGCGGACATTTTAGGAATATATGACCTTCTTTCTTCATAAGAATCGTGCGATAGAGCTATGATGTAAGAAATTCTTGTTCCTTAATCGTGTGTTGTGTATTTCAGAGATGCCTAAAAAGAAAAGGGCTACAGCAGCCCAATAGGGCAAGACAGTGGCAGAAAAGCGAGCTGAAAGAGCACCGCCACCGGTAGAAGAGGAAGATGAGTCTGAGAGTGCGGCTCAATCTCAGTCTTCCCAGAGAGTGCCTATTACTGAGGAGCGTGAGGGAGCCTCAGCCCCAGCTCCAGCACCTCCAGCTCCTCCACCAAACGCTTCGGGTCAAGATGTCAAAGCGGCCATTAATTTGTTGACTCAGTTTGTTGCGGCCCAGACTCAGAGGCAGAGTTCAGGGCATGGTGACAGGGATTTTAGTGCAAGGGCCCGTGACTTCATTGCTTTGAAACCCCCGGAATTCTTTGGGTCGAAACTGGAGGAGGATCCCCAGGACTTTATTGATGGTATGCTAAGGATGCTCTGGTTGATACATGCTTCAGACATCGAATCGGTGGAGCTAGCGTCATATAGATTGAGGGATGTCTCAATCCAGTGGTATACGGTTTGGATGGCTTCGCGGGGAGCCAATGCACCTCCACCGGTATGGCAAGAGTTTGTTGATGCTTTTCTCCGTCATTATATGCCCCCAGAAGTTCGGCGAGCTAGGGCCGATAAATTCTTGAATCTGAGGCAAGGTAGCATGAGTGCTACAGAGTATAGTCTCCGCTTCAATTCCTTGGCTAGGTATGCTTCGGCCATGGTAGCGGATATGGGCGATCGGGTGCACAGGTTTGTGAAAGGCCTAGGGCCACACTTGATGGATAAATGCTTAACTGCGTCCCTTCAGGATGGCATGGATATTGCACGCATTCAGGCACATGCTCAGGAATTAGAGGAACACCTACAGCAACGGAGAAATGAACGTGAGCAAGATAGGGGACATAGCAAGAGAGCTAGACCTTCGGGTTCGAGGAGCGAGTCCAGGGGTGGACACAGACAGCAGCTTCCCAGCCATTCAAGCTATTCTATGACCAGTCCACCTCCACGGTTTTCAGGCCAGGGCCTTGATAGATCTGCTCGTTCAGGGCCGAGTCCGAGTTATACAGGACCTCAGTTCAGAGGTAATTTGGGCCAGTGAAGGCCACCCGTACCACCGTGTTTCCAGTGTGGGAAAATGCATTTGAGTTGATGCCGATTTGGTTCAGATAATTGCTATTCATGTGGTCGGCCAGGCCATATTATGCGTGATTGCCCCTCAGTACATGGTAGAGGTAGGACCCAGCCATCAGGGTCGGTAGCCAGATCTTCGGCATCTGTACGCCCTACGGGGCCAGGTTCACATGCGCCAGTCGGCCATGGTAGAGGTAGAGGCAGAGCTCCCAGTACTAGCGGTCCTCAGCACCGTGTTTATACTTTGGCTGGACGCCAAGATCTTGAGTCTTCTCCTGACGTGGTCACAAGTATATTATCGGTATTCTCTCATGATGTATATGCTTTGATTGATCCGGGCTCCACATTATCATATGTTACTCCATATATTGCGGGTCGATTTATAATTGAGCCGGAGTCTATCAAGCCTTTTGAGGTGTCTACACCCGTGGGTGAATCGGTAATAGCTAGCCGAGTATATAGGAATTGTGTGATTGTGATTTGTGATCGTCGTACCATGATTGATTTGCACGAGCTAGAGATGGTAGATTTTGATGTCATTATGGGCATGGATTGGTTGGCTTCTTGTTATGCCAATGTTGATTGTAGAATGAAGATGGTTCGTTTCCAATTTCCGGGAGAACCAGTCTTAGAATTGAAGGGAAATTCGGCATCACCAAGAGGTAGGTTTATTTCCTATCTAAAGGCAAGGAAGATGATCACGAAAGGGTGTATTTATCACCTAGTACGAGTTCAAGATGTAGAAGCTGAGTCGTCGACTCTTCAGTCAGTTTCGGTAGTGAATGAATTTCCGGATGTGTTCCCGGAAGAGCTTCCAGGCCTTCCTCCCGAGCGGGAGATTGATTTTTGCTATTGACGTATTGCCAGACACTAAAACCACATCTATTCCTCCCTATAGGATAGCACCCGCATAGTTGAAAGAGTTGAAGGAGCAATTGACAGACTTGCTTGAAAAAGGCTTCATTAGGCCTAGTTCATCCCCGTGGGGAGCACCTGTATTGTTTGTCCGAAAGAAGGATGGCTCCTTGAGAATGTGTATTGATTATCGACAATTAAATAAGGTGACGATTAAGAACAAGTATCCCCTCCCGAGGATTGATGATTTATTTGATCAATTGCAAGGTGCCAAATGGTTTTCAAAGATTGATTTGAGGTCCGGGTATCACCAAGTAAGAGTTACGGAGAAAGATATCCCTAAGATAGCTTTCAGAACAAGATATGGCCATTTCGAGTTCCGAGTAATGTCGTTTGGGTTAACTAATGCCCCGACAGTGTTTATGGACCTAATGAACAATGTGTTCAGACCTTTTCTGGATCTATTTGTAATTGTATTCATCGACGACATCTTAGTGTATTCTAGATCCGAGGACGAGCATGCGGATCATTTGCGAATTGTCCTTGGAGTTCTTCGAGCTCGAGAGTTGTTTGCAAAATTCTCTAAGTGTGAGGTTTGGTTGAACTCAGTGGCATTTCTGGGCCACATTGTTGCAGCTGACGGTATTCGAGTGGATAGCCAAAAGATTGAGGCAGTGAGGACTTGGCCAAGGCCCACGACTCCTACGGAGGTTCGTAGCTTTTTGGGCTTAGCAGGCTATTACAGAAGATTTGTTGAGGGTTTTTCTTCTATTTCTGTGCCACTCACCAAGTTGACTCAGAAGTCAGCTAAGTTTCAATGGACAGATGCTTGCGAGCGTAGTTTCCATGAATTGAAAGACCGATTGACTTCAGCCCCAGTCTTGACACTTCCAGAGGGATTGTAAGGATATGTTATTTATTGTGATGCTTTAGGCATCGGGCTAGGTTGTGTATTGATGCAAAATGGTAAGGTTATTGCGTATGCTTCCAGACAATTACGGAAACATGAACAGAACTATCCAACCCACGATTTAGAATTGGCCGCAGTGGTCCATGCATTAAAGATATGGCGACATTATTTATATGGTGTCCATGTGGATGTTTATACAGATCATAAGAGCCTTCAGTATATATTCAAGTAGAAAGAGTTGAATTTGCGACAACGACGATGGTTGGAGTTGCTAAAGGATTACGATGTTGATATCTTGTACCACCCCGGAAACGCTAACGTTTTGGCTGACGCTCTTAGCCGCAGATCCATGGGAAGTCTAAGTGATGTACGACCACAAAAGAAAGAGATGACTCGTGATCTTCAGCAGTTAGCTAGCCTAGGAGTCCGAGTGGTGGACTCAGGTAGCAGCGGAGCTACTATTCAGAATTCAGCAGTTTCATCGCTAGTAGCGGAAGTAAAAGAGCGACAATATGAGGATCCCATGCTAATGCAGTACAGAGATACACTCCCTCAGAAGGAGGAGTCATCATTTGATATTTCGAAAGACGGAGTTCTCCGATGTCGAGGCAAGTTATGTGTTCCCGATGTGGCAGGTCTACGTCACCAAATATTGAGGGAAGCTCATTGTTCCCGTTACTCCGTTCACCCCGGAGCGACGAAAATGTATCATGATCTTAAGTCTATATATTGGTGGAATGGGATGAAGAAAGACGTAGCGGGATTCGTAGCTCAGTGTCCTAATTGCCAACAAGTGAAGATACAACACCAAAAGTCGGGTGGCTTATTGCAAGCTATAAAAATCCCAACTTGGAAGTGGGAAGTGATTAATATGGATTTCATTACAGGGTTACCCCGTTCTCGACGTAAGTATGATTCCGTATGGGTGATTGTGGATAAACTCAGAAAGTCAGCTCATTTCTTCCGGTCAGGACGACCTATGTGGCAGAAGATTATTCCAAGCTTTATCTTAAAGAGATAGTGAGACTCCATGGCGTTCCGGTATCTATTATCTCCGATAGAGGGACTCAGTTTACGGCTAAGTTTTGGGAGTCCTTCCAAGAGGGTCTAGGGACCCAAGTGCGCCTAAGCACGACATTTCACCCCCAGACCGATGGGCAAGCTGAACGTACTATTCAGACTCTCGAAGATATGTTACGGGCATGTATGATAGATTTTGGAGGAAATTGGGATGACCATTTGCCACTCATTGAGTTTGCTTACAATAACAGTTATCATTCTAGCATTCAAATGGCGCCGTATGAGGCTTTATATGGGCAAAAGTGTAGATCTCCGATTGGGTGGTTCGAAACTGGAGAGGCCAAGTTGATAGGGCAAGATTTGGTCCAGCAAGCAATAGAGAAAGTCAAGCTTATACAAGATCGGTTGTTAGCGGCTCAAAGTCTCCAGAAGTCCTATGCATATAATCGTCGAAGGGACTTAGAGTTCCAAGTTAAGGATTGGGTATTCTTGAAAGTGTCGCCAATGAAAGGCGTTATGAGATTTGGCAAAAAGGGGAAGCTCAGTCCCCGGTATATCGGACCCTATGAGATTGTGCGCAAAATAGGCAAAGTGGCCTATGAGCTAGATCTACCTCCAGATTTGGAGTCAGTCCATCCAGTATTTCATGTCTCGATGCTTCGGAAGTGTGTTGGAGATCCTACGAGGATCGTCCCAGTGAATGATATTCAAGTGACAGAAAAGTACTTATGATGAAATACCCATTGCCATATTAGATAGGCAAGTACGGAGGTTTAGAAACAAAGAAGTGGCCTCAATTAAAGTTTTGTGGAGAAATAACAATCGAAAGGAAATGGCATGGGAAGCGGAAGAGAATATGCGATCCAAATACCCACATTTATTTCAACCCTTGGAAGAAGTCCAATATGAGACGTCAAAATCATAAGGTACGCATGTTTTCCCTTTTATACATTCAGGTCGTGTGTGGCCAAATTTCTAGTGCTGTTGTATTATTGCCCTGTGAGGCATTGTTATTGTGGGTTGTTGTGACAGGGTGGTAGTGCCACATTACAGAGGAAACTCTGGCGAAATTTTTATAGAATTCCCCAAGCCTTTAACATTCCAGGACGAATGTTCCTAAGGGGGGTAGAATGTTACACCTCGGAAAATTTTCTGTTGGTACGCAAGAGAATGAACTAGTGATGAATATGAGTACATGATGTCCATGAGCAAGAAACGACGTTGATGACCTTAGGCGAGATTTCGAAAGTATCCGATATGAGACGAGGAAGTTGGCTAAGTTAAGATGAGATACAAGGTAAGCAAGGCATGTGCATAGACGGGGGTGATTAAAATGAGAAGTCTAAGAAATATGGGAAGTTGCAGAATTGCAACTGCCCAGTGGTCGTATATTGCAAAATACGGACCGTAAAGTGCAATACGGTCCGTAAACTGGCAGTCGTAAACTGCCATGCAAAAGCTTCAGCTTTCTGCCAGTGGTCGTAAACTGGTATACGGTCCGTAAACTGCCAGGTCGTAAACTGGCATGCCAAACTTCAACTTTCTGCCAGCTGAGGAAGAGGTATAATACGACCTGGTGGACGGACCGTAAAGTGATTTACGGCCCGTAAACTATGGTCGTAAACCACCATGAAGGCAGCCCAGCTTCTGTACCTTGACATGGTTAAAGACGACCACGAGGGACGGCCCGTAAAGTGGAATACGGACCGTAAACCTCCATGGACGACCACTGTTCGACCAACACAGATTTTTCAAGTCATTAAATAAAGGGACCAACACTTGTTTTATTTCATTACAACATTACACCACTTCTCTCTAAAACTTCTCTCTACATTTATTATATGAGTTTTAGAGGATTATAAGCCATCAATAACATTAAGACAAGTGAATCAAGGATAAGGGAATCATCAAGGATCATCCAAGTCAAGAAATCTGAATGGAGAAAAACTAGGGTTTTGCTCAAAGAGGAGTATTATCAACCAAATCTTGTTGCTACAACTTCTAAGGTAAGATTCATTATTTTTACAAGATGTTTAAGGTATTGGAGAATTAAAATGCATGGATTGTAGAAAATATGGTCAACTAGGTCATGAATGATGAATAGTGACATTTTGAGAAATAGTTTGAATTGAGTTATGAATGTTGTTGTGTTGTGATATGAATGTGTTATAAATGGTATTAAGATCATGAACTACACACTTTAGACGAATGGACGAAGTTGGGTGTTATGACCATGAATGTGGGTGAATTAGAGGCAAATTGAGGAATCTAGATAATGTAGATAATGTGAATGACTAATGGCCATTGTTATGATATTAATGAAGGTATAAACGCTAGCATTGGAAGGGAACGTGCAAGTGTAGAATAGTTCGACGAAAAGGTAGGTAAGGCTAACCCTTCTTTCATAAGGCATGGTTCTTGGCCAAATTTCTAATTCCTCTATATGAGTATGTTGTATTCAAATGATTGACACTCCGAGCTCATAAGCTCACGATCCTCGATATGTGCTACGATTGTACTACGCACCCCATATGACGAGTAAGCATGAGATATAGATGTAGCCAAAATGACGATGATAGTGATGACGATGATAATAATAGTGATACTAAAGGCGCCTACGGGCTATTATACTTATGTGTGCCTATGAAAGGCTATAATGATAACCCGAGCTTATAACGCCAGGTAGGATATATGTATATAATATGAATATGTATAAAGTACGTATACGATTACGTAACGCGCGCACACCTCTGCAGATGGTACGGATAACCCTGACGCCTTGGTAGGGCCAGGTATGTATGATCTTGAGCCTTGGTTGGCCAAGTATGTATGAAACACCGATCTTGTGAGGTCGGGTATACTATGTAAATGCTATGGATATGAAATGACTATGTATATAATATGAATATGAATGTGATAAGACTATGTATAAGAATACGAATAAGGACATGGATACGAATATGAGCACAAGTATGGTACGAGTACTATTATGGAATACGGATGATGACGTAGGTATGAAAAATGGAAAGTCCTACGAATGGCAGGTAAGTACTATGACGATGATATTATTGTCTCCCCTCCTATGGTATTTTATCTGTTGTTCATTATGCTTATATATATCGATGTTGATCATGCTTTACATACTCAGTACATTCTTCGTACTGACGTCCTTTTGTTTGTGGACGCTGCGTCATGCCCGCAGGTGCACAGGGAGACAGACTTGATCCATAGCTGCTTATTCAGAGATTGCATAGCAGAGCTCCATTTCCTTCGGAGCCGTAGCTTTTGGGTACTTATTCTTTTGTGTATATGGTTATGGGCATAGCGGGGTCCTGTCCCGCTCATACGATATGTCATACTCTTAGAGGCTCGTAGTCATGTGTATGTGGGTAGAGATGTTCGGCCACGTCGGCCCATGTTTTGTATATCTTTTGTTGGCCTCGTCGGCCTTGTACTTATGATGTGGCATGGATGCCTATGATATGTTAAATGATGATGGGCGCCTAATGGGATCAATATGATTAACAATAAAAATAAAAAAGAACGAATTGACTTACGGTTCACTTAGATGTTATGTTATGTATGATAAGGGGGTGTCCGGGTGGGGTAGCACCGGGTGCTCGTCGCGGCCCCCTAGCCGGGTCGTGACAGCTTGATTCTTGGGCCTGTATTGGCATGTTTGATATTCTTATTTTCTCATGGAATTGTTGTTGTTAATTATGATAAATTGAAAGGCATATTTGAAGTTGTACCTTGACTAGAGGCCTTATAATCGGTTTTGATAATTCTTATTGAGATACACAAACTGAATAACTGTTCTTACATTGGTTTCATATGATTTTCAGGACTTATTTCTTGATGTATTATTATACTCTATTTTCTTATTACTTATTATCCCCGAGGCACTCACTGAGTACGAAGTACTAGAGCATACCATTGTTGTTTTTGATGGTATGTTAGGTAGCGGAGAAGAGCTGGTTCTTGATACTCTGGGCATTTAGGAAGGACTTGCTGTTGTTGCTAATTTGGTGAGCCCACACGTTCATTCATGGGACACGCTATTTATTATTTTATTCATTATATTAGTTTTTCGGGATGCATCTCGATGAGTCAAACTATTATTCCTTTATCTTAGAAGCTCCATAATATTCATTCTTATGGGTAGTTGTTGAGTGATTGATTAACTCTCGGGTATGTTATTACGTTTGACTAAGTATTTGATTAATAAAGACTTCCGCTGATTTAATTCATATATGCATGATTTGTTTACATTTATTTTATAAACAGTTGGAGGCGAATATTCAACCTGGCGGGTTCAAGTATTGTTATTGCATCTTTTAGGTTCTTCTGATGTCATTCATGACGTTGGATGCCAGTCACGTCTAGGGTGGGTTTTGGGGCGTGACATTTTCTATCATGATGTGTTTAGATCTGGAAAAAAAACCAACAAGCCCTTCCCTTCCCCTTCTCTATCACAATCTGCCCAGTTCTGAAAAAATAGGCTTCCCGATGCTTTGTTTCATTCATGCTTTCCGGCACTGCCCCAACTTTTTGACGAGGCGATTCTTAATCCCTTTCTCTTCTTCATCAACAAAGCATACTTGGCGACAAGCTTTTTATCTCCTGATGTAGCTGTGAGCTTGCGTCTGATAATTGAGATTAGGAGAAACGACAACTAGGAAGCATAGATTTTAAGCTTTTTATCTCCTGTTGTTGCTAAATTTTTTGAATATTTTTAATTTCATATTCAATAAATTTTGTATGAAAATTGTATACAATGTTGTTGTAGTTGTATTAAATTTCATCTGAATTTGGAAGCAAGATTCAAAATTGTATTAAACTTGTATCAAAATTGTATATAATGTTGTTGTAGTTGTATTAAATTTAAAAAACCAACATGACCTTTATACAAAATTTATATAGTTATATACATATTTCATACCGTTTTTATACACTTTTCATACACGAAAAATGTGAGAATTCTAAGCCTTGAGTGAGATATACATATTTCATATAGTTTTTTCATACACAAAAATTTGAGCGAAATTTTTAAGCCTTGAGCGAGATTGTAACGACCCGGTTGGCCGTTACGATACTTTTGTCACGACCCGACCAAGGGCCGCGACGATTACTCGGGGCTAACCACCGAGCAACCCTCATTCTACTGCTTATCACTCTCATCTATTTTTTTTTTCAATATTATACTCAAGTTACGAGAAAATCATCTTTCCTTCGAAAATATAAATACTTTATATGCACAAGTCTTTTGGTCATTGAAATAATATATATATATATATATACATACATATACATGCACGTGGTAGCAACCTCGTGAGACCATACCACCCACACTACGTATCTACGAGCCTCTACTAGAGTACTAGACATATGGACGGGACAGGACCCCGTCGTGCCCAAAACATACATGTACATAAAAGGAAGACCATAAGCACCTCCGGGACAATGGAGTGCTCTCAACAGCTGATAGCTCCTATGAATCTGGGGCAAGATCACCTCCCTGTCTACTTGTGGGCATGAACACAGCGTCTAAAGAAAACGGACGTCAGTACGAACATTGTACTGAGTATGAGAGGCATAAACAATAATATCACATGAACGAAGTAAAGGAAGCATCAATAAGGAAAATCTGTATCTGACTGTCAAATGGAAAAGGAGTGATGCATGCTGGCTTACTCATAGTCATCATCATATCATATATGCATAAATATATAGATTTCCCGTCCATATCGGATCGGTATGACAATCAGTAGCCTGCGTCCAGGCCTCCCGCATCCGGGGTATCATCTCTTGCCGCCCACTAGTGGTGTCTGCCCATGCCATTTGGCCATGGTGTATAGCTGCCGCCTTAGCGGTGACTGCCCGGACAAATAGGCGCGGTGTTATATCATTATCATAATATACTAGTCATAGTGCATGCATAAAGTCTCAAGGTTAACTATGCTTTGTTGGGGTGACGTAAGGTCGTGATCCCCGATTCTATTATGGAGCACTCATTAACATCCTGCCTCACCTTGAAGGGAATAGTATATGATGTGACTGTAAGAAATAATGACATCATATCATGAACATTTAGAACTCCTATACTCTAACTCATTACCTTGTATAGCAAATTAGGGATATCAGCTCGTATCTTTTCGGGACTCAAGAGATTCATGGAGAAGAAAGAAAGTTACATTATAGGATTCATGCCATAGAAGGAAAGGACTAGCCTCACATACCTTTGTCGCTTAACTAATCTATCGCTTACTTGTTCTCCCTCG
The DNA here is from genome assembly GCF_019175385.1 of Lycium barbarum. NCBI lineage: Eukaryota > Viridiplantae > Streptophyta > Magnoliopsida > Solanales > Solanaceae > Lycium > Lycium barbarum. Next base: position 32,366,237 of record NC_083337.1, read on the forward strand.
ATATCACGTTTCTACCTTCAAGAGAGAATTCGCATTAACATTAGTTAATCGTCTATAAGAAAAGTTCACTATTTCTAGGGAGAATTGGACAACACTTCCTTTGTTTATACTAATTTTCCCACATTCTATATCAACTCCCAACGTTAACAACAACATCCACAATATAACATCAACAATCATCATTTATCTACTTTCCCCGCAATTCACCATTTCTCTTAGATTCCTCCACAATTATGATTATAACTCGTTATCACGTTTTCTCACATATAATACTTATTTCATGGTCTAAATGTCACTTATGACATATTCACAATCACAGCATACCAACATTCATAATTCACATCAATCACTATTCACACATTCATGACCCAATTTCTATGTCTTTCCACAATTCAAGTGTTTCAACTTTCATCCACTCAAACCATTTAAAAAGGGTCATCAAACTCACCTTAAATGATGGAGGAACAACCTTTGAGTGGAACTTCTCTTCTTGCACCAAAACCCTAACTCACTCTTCTTGAGTTTTCTTGGCTTAGATGAACTTTTAATGGGGTTCACAAACTTGATTTCATGGATTTGGTGTAGCTAACCGTGGTTTTCCTTTGATTTCTTGTGGATGAATAGTGGAGAAGGTTCTAGAGAGTTCTTGGAGAGGAGAGAGTGGAAGATGAAATGAAATAAAAATGGAGGAGGGGTCTTATATTAATTCATGAAATCAGTCCCGTCCGTGATGTACGGTGCGATCGACGGGGCGTCGATCTGACCGTCGATATCGTAAAATTTCTAGTGAACAATCTGTCATTTCTCCTCATTCGACGGTGAGAAGGACGGTCCGTCGAACTGATCGACGGAGCGTCGACCTATTTGTCGAATGGTCTTCGTTGCATCTCAGTTTTACGCCGCCATCGACGGGGCGTCGACTTGTTCGACGGTACAAGGGACGACCGTCGAACCCCCTTTTCGCAGGACTATGGTGAAGTTTCATTTAACAGACTTTTATCCCTTGCCTTTAACTTTTCAAAAACTTTACGTTAGGATTCTTAAGTATCCCTTCTCACTTGTGGGGACATCGTGTTTGCCTTAACTTACGTTAGTCCCTTCATGGCTCAGCAACCCAAAGTCCCGAGGTGTAACATTCGTTACCCCCTTTTGGAACATTCGTCCTCGAATGTTATGTACTCGGGAATTCTACAAAAGTTTCGCCGGAGTTTCCCCTGTAATATCGCGCTATCATCCTGTCACAACAACCCATAATAATTTTCCTCACAGGGCTACAACACAATAAAACTCTATGAAAGACTTACAAGAGCTGCCGAAAAATAGGGGGCATAATTTCTGAGTAATGATGGAAATAGGGGTATTCAGATACTATAATTATTACACTTCATTTACTGCATACGTACCTTATACTGCCGACGCTTCATCTTGGACCTCTCCTGGGGTTTGGAATAAGCATGGATACCTGGATTTTATTTTCTCTTCTGCTTCCCAAGTAATTTCTTCTCGATTGTTATTCCGCCATAAGATCTTAACTGAAGCCACTTCTTTTTTTCGAAGTCTTCGTACTTGTGTAGCTAAGATGGCAATGGGTACCTCTTCATACGCTAGCTTTTCTATCACTTGTATATCATCTATAGGAACAATTCTCTTGGGATCTCCAACACACTTGCGGAGCATTGAGACATGAAAGACTGGATGACTGATCCAAGCTCTGGAGGCAAATCCAATTCATAGGTTACTTGGCCGACCTTACGGATAATTTTGTAAGGTCCGATGTGTCGAGGACTTAACTTCCCTTTCTTGCCGAATTGTCATGACCCGGCTAGGGGGCCGCGACGAGCACCCGGTGCTACCCCACCCGAGCACCCCCTTATCGTATATAACATAATGAACCATAAGTCAATTCGTGCTTTTCTTATCGTTAATCATATTGATCCCATTAGACGACCATCATCATTTAACATATCATAGGCATCTATGCCACATCATAAGTACAAGGCCGACGTGGCTAACAAAAGATATACAAAACATGGGTCGACATGGCCGAACATCTCTACCCACATACACATGACTACGAGCCTCTAAGAGTATGACATATCGTATGAGCGGGACAGGACCCCACTATGCCCATAATTATATACACAAAAGAATAAGTACCCAAAAGCTACGGCTCCGAAGGAAATGGAGCTCTGCTATGCAATCTCTGAATAACAGCTATGGATCAAGTTTGTCTCCCTGTGCACCTGCGGGCATGACGCAGCGTCCACAAACAAAAGGACGTCAGTACAAAGAATGTACTGAGTATGTAAAGCATGATCAACATCAATATAGAAGCATAATAGATATCATATGAAAATAGCATAGGAGGGGAGACAGTAATATCATCATCATCATGTTGCTTACTTGCATACATCGTCGTTCGTATCCCATAATAATAGCCATACCACTTTGTGTTCATATTCGTATACATGCCCTTACTAAGTCTTATCACACTCATATTCATATTATATACATGGTCATATCAAATACATAGTATTTACATAGCATACCCAACCTCGTAGGATCGGTGTGTCATACATACTTGGCCAACCAAGGCTCAAGATCATACATACCTGGCCCTACCTAGGCGTCAGGGTTATCCGTACCATCTGCAGAGGTGTGCGTGCGTTTCGTAATCGTATACATACTTTATACATAGTCATATACATATAGTCATACCCGGCATCATAAGCTCGGGGTCTTATCATGGCCCTTCATAGGCATACATATACATATATAATAGCTCGTAAGCATCTCTAATCTCATTTTACTCTCATCATCATTACTATCCTCATCATTATTGTTACATCTACATTATGGACTTTCTCGTCATACGAGGAACATAGTATAATAATAGTACATATCAAAGGTCGTGAGCTTATGAGCTCGGAATGTCAACCATGTGAAGACAACATACTCATATAAAGGAATTAGGAATTTGGCCAAGAACCATGCCTTATGAAAGAAGGGTTAGCCTTACATACCTTTCCGTCGAACTATTCTACACTTGCACGTTCCCTTCCAATGCTAGCGTTTATACCTTCATTAATATCATAACAATGGTCATTAGTCATTCACATTATCCACATTGTCTAGATTTCCTCAATTTGCCTCTAATTCACCCACATTCATGGTCATAACACCCAACTTCGTCCATTCATCTAAAGTGTCTAGTTCATGATCTTAATACCATTTATATCACATTCATATCACAACATAACAACATTCATAACTCAATTCAAACTATTTCTCAAAATTTCACTATTCATCATTCATGACCTAGTTGACCATATTTTCTACAATCCATGTACTTCAATTCTCCAATGCCTTAAACATCATGTAAAAATCATGAATCTTACCTTAGAAGTTGTAGGAACAAGCTTTGGTTGATAATACTCCTCTTTGAGCAAAACCCTAATTTTTCTCCATTTGCATTTCTTGACTTTGAATGGTATTTAATGGCTTGCTTACACTTGATTCACTTGTCTTAATGTTATTGATGGGTTATAATCCTTGAAAACTCATATAATAAATGTAGAGAGAAGTTTTAGAGAAAAGTGGTGTAATGTTGTAATGAAATAAGACAAGTCTTGATCCTCATATTTAATGACTTGTGAAATCTGTGCTGGGTGAACAGTGGTCGTCCATAGAGGTTTACGGACCGTATTCCACTATACGGCTCATCCTCCATGGGCGTATTTAGCCATTTCCAGAACTAGAAGCTGGGCTGCCTTCATGGTGGTTTACGACCATGGTTTACGGGCCGTAAATCACTTTACGGTCCGTCCACCAGGTCGTATTTAACCATTTCCTCGGCTGGCAGAAAGTCGAAGCCTTGCATGGCAGTTTACGACTGCCAGTTTACGGACCGTATTGCACTTTACGGTTCGTATTTTGCAATATACGACCACTGGGCAGTTGCAATTCTGCAACTTCCCATATTTCTTAGACTTCTCATTTTTAATCACCCCCGTCCATGCACAGGCATTGCTCACCTTGTATCTCATCTTAACTTAGCCAACTTCTTCGTCTCACATCGGATACCTTCGAAATCTCGCCTAAGGTTATCAACGTCGTTTCTTGCTCATAGACATCATGCACTCATATTCATCACTAGTTTATCCACTTGCGTACCAACGAAAAATTTTCCGAGGGGTAACACGAATCTCATCACTCCTTTCATTGGAGACACCTTAAAAATACCTAATTATCAACCTGAAACTTTAAGTCTCGCCGGCGGTTTTCCGCATAAGATTTTTGGCGGCTTTGAGCTGTCAACAATCGATCCTGGATTACTTTAAATTTTTCTACTGCTTGCCGAATCACTTCCGGGCCTATTAATTGTACTTCCCCTATTTCGAACCACCCAATTGGGGACCTACACTTTCTCCCGTATAAAACTTCATACGGGGCCATTTGGATACTCGAATGGTAGCTATTATTATAAGTGAACTCAATAAGAGGTAGATGATCATCCCAACTACCACCGAAATCCAGCACACACGCTCGGAGCATGTCTTCCAAGGTCTGAATAGTACGTTCGGCCTGCCCATCTGTCTGCGGATGGAATGCTTTGCTAAGCTTCACTTGGGTACCTAGGCCTTCTTGAAAGGATTTCCAGAACTTGGCTGTAAACTGCGCCCCTCTATCTGTAATAATGGATAACAGAACATCGTGAAGTCACACAATTTCCTTGAGATACAACCTCGCATAATCTTCTGCGGAGTATGTGGTCCTGACCGGAAGAAAATGAGATGCCTTTGTTAACCTGTCCACAATTACCCATATAGAGTCATATTTGCCTCGAGAATGGGGTAGTCCCACAATGAAATCCATATTGATAATTTCCCACTTCCAGGTAGGGATTTTCAATGCTTGCAATAGCCCTCCTAGTTTCTGGTTTTCGTTCTTTACTTGTTGGCAAGTTGGACATTGGGCTACAAACTATGATATGTCTCTTTTCATGCCATCCCACAAATATATCAATTTGAGGTCGTGGTACATCTTTGTTGCGCCTGGGTGAATAGAATACCGAATTCGTCGGCGCAATTCTGCAACATTCGGAACACACAGCCTGTCATGGTATCTAAGGACCTCATCCATCGAAGTTTTAAATGGAGATATCTCCTTTCCATGGAATGCGTCTCTGTAGTGGCTCAACCGCGGATCTTCATACTGACGCTCTTTCACTTCCGTGTTCAGAGACGAAACCGCGGGATCATTAATGCTAATCCCTGCACTACCTGTATCAATTACCCGCACTCCGAGATTAGCTAGTTGGTAAAGCTCATGAACTATTTCTTTCCTTTCCGAAGAGACTTCACATAAACTACCCATGGATCGGCAGCTAAGCGCATCAGCCACCACATTTGCTTTTTCGGGGTGGTATAAAATATTCACATCATAATCCTTCAGCAATTCTAGCCACCGCCTCTGTCGTAAGTTCAACTCCTTCTGTTTGAAAATATATTGGAGACTTTTGTGATCTGTATAAATATCAACATGCACACCATACAAATAATGCCTCCATATCTTCAACGCATGAATAACTGCAACCAATTCAAGATCATGAGTTGGGTAGTTCTTTTCATGCTTCCGCACCTGTCTCGAGGCATAAGCAATAACTCTGCCATGCTGCATTAACACACATCCTATCCCAACACCTGAAGCATCGCAGTATACCACATAACCATCGGATCCTTCTGGAAGTGTTAAGATTGGGGCTGAGGTTAATCAGTCCTTCAACGCTCGAAAATTGCGTTCACAAGCATCATTCCACTGAAATTTAACTGACTTCTGGGTTAGCTTTGTCAAGGGAGCTGAAATAGATGAGAAGCCCTCCACGAACCTTCTATAATAACCTGCCAATCCCAGAAAACTACGAACTTCGGTAGGCGTCGTAGGCCTCAGCCAATTCATTACTGCCTCAATTTTCTCAGTATCAACTCGAATACCATCATCTGAAATAACATGGCCCAGAAATGTTACGGAATTCAGCGAAAACTAACATTTTGAAAATTTGGCATATAGTTCTCGTGATCGAAGAATTCCAAGTACGATACGCAAATGATCGGCATGTTCTGATTCTGTGCGAGAATACACCAGAATATTATTAATGAATACTATCACAAATAAGTCCAAGAGTGGTCTGAACACATTATTCATCAAATTCATAAACACGACCGGAGCGTTAGTCAACCCAAACGACATCACCCGAAACTCATAATGGCCATACCTCGTTCTGAAGGCTGTCTTAGGAATATCTTCTTCTCAAACCCTCACTTGATGATAACCCGACCTCAAGTCTAATTTATAAAACCACTTGGCACCCTGCAGCTGATCAAATAAATCGTCAATTCTTGGGAGGGGATATTTGTTCTTTATCGTCACCTTGTTCAACTGCCTGTAATCGATGCACATCCGTAGGGAACCGTCTTTCTTTCTCATAAATAGGACTGGTGCTCCCCACGGCGATGAACTGGGTCTGATAAACCCCTTTTCAAGCAAATCATTTAATTGCGCCTTTAGCTCTTTCAATTCCGCCGGAGCCATGCGATAAGGAGGAATAGAAATAGGCTTGGTGTCCGGCAACACATCAATGGCGAAGTCAATTTCTCTTTCTGGAGGAAGTCCTGGAAGTTCATCTGGAAATACATCCGGAAATTCATTTACTACCGGGACAGATTGGAAAGTTGGCGACTTAGCTTCGATATCATGAACTCGGGGTAGATGATAAATGTAGCCTTTGGCTATCATCTTTCTGGCCTTGAGATAGGAAATAAACCTACCTCTTGGAGACGCCGTATTACCCTTCCATTCCAGCACGTGTTCTCCCGGAAATTGGAACTGAACTGCATTCGTCCAACAGTCAACATTAGCATACCATGAGGCCAACCAATCCATACCCATGATCACATCGAATTCCAACATTTCAAGCTCAACTAAATCAGCTTTAGTTTGACGATCACACATCACTATCACACAATTTCTATACACTTGTCTAGCTACCACGGGACCACCAACCAGAGTATACACCTCGAAAGGTTTGATTGGCTCAGGTTTCACCCCAATGCGACCAGCAAAATACGGGGTAATATAGGAAAAAGTAGAACCCGGATCTATCAAGGCATATACATCATAGGAAAATATGCATAATGTACCTGTAACCACATCGGGGGAGGACTCAAGATCCTGTCATCCGGCTAAAGCATATATACGGGGCTGAGTGGCACCTGAAGTATATGTTGCCCCTCTGCCTCTACCTCGGCCTGATGACACCTGAGGAGCTTGCCCTATCGGGCACACTGAGGAAGAACCAGCTGCTGAACCTGTGGCTGAACCCCAGCTCTGCCACTCGCCGACGGGCAATCTCCCATCATGTGCCCCACCTGACCACAAGTATAACAAGCATCCGAACCTTGGCGACATTATCCGGAATGTAATGTACCGCATTGGCTACATCGCGGTACTGAGGGTCTCCTCTGACTATAATCTTTTCCCTGAACTGAGAATCTGAGGCTCTCGAACTCTGACCCTATCCCGAACGAAAGGAGCGATCAAATCTCATACCCGTGAACCGAGGAGGTGCGCTAGTCACCGACTGGCTTGAATGTCTAGAAGATGTCTGCATTGGTTCCCCTCTATAATCACTGCCTGCCCCCATAGACCTAGCCTTCTTGCCCTACCGTCTATCAATCTCACGATCACTTCTTTGTGGTTGTTGTCGCCCCTCTAAATTCTAGGCATGGGCTTGTATCCGAGAAATATCCATCCCATCTTGTAGCGAAGCCGTCAAACAGTCCTTGAACAAATGTGGCCCCAAGTCACTCACAAACCTGTGCACCCTATCCCCCATATCGGCTACCATAGTCGGGGCATACCTAGCCATGGAATTAAATTGCAGGCTATACTCCTGAGCACTCACACTCCCTTGCTTCAAATTTAGAAATTTGTCCGCTCTAGCTCGGAGGACCTCGAGTGGCAAATAGTGGCGGATGAAGGCATCGACGAATTCTTGCCAAACCGAAGGAGGCGCATTCTCTCCTCTTGACATTACCCAGTTGTTATACCATAAGACTGCCACATCCCGGAGCCTATAGGATGCCAACTCTACGGATTCGGTTTCGGAGGCATGACAATCTTCAATGTCCTCAACATCTCTTCTATGAAACCTTGCGGGTCTTCTTCCGACTTTGACCCTAAAAACTCCGAGGGATTTAAAGTCATAAAATCGCGGGCTCTGGTACTGGCTGATCGATCACTTGGGCCCGCATTTTGCTGCTGTGCCTGAGCGGCAACCAACTGTGTCAGTAGATGTATGGCCTCGGTCATTTGTTGACCCGAAGCAACTGGAGGAGGGATTGGAGCTGGAGCTCCTCTTTGCTCTTCCACATTAGGCGGGGTGGAGGAAGCATTAGACAAGGCCTCATTGTGTGATTCGCCTCCTTCTATATCCGTTGGCGGCTCTCTTACTACTCGCCTGTTCGTCATAGTCTTGCCCTTCTGGGCAGCTGTAGCTTTTCCCTTTGGCGGCATTCTGAAATCACAACACACTATTAGGGAGGAAAAAATCTTATACACGGCTCTATGACACGATCTCATAAGAAGAAAGATGGTCATTTTTCCTAAATGTCCTGTAGCCTCTTGTTTATTAGCATGGTGTGCAACACACCATAAACAAGACTCTACTAGACACAGCTCGCAGACACTTCCTAGGACTGAACTGCTCTGATACTACTTTTGTCACGACCCGACCAAGGGCCACGACGCGTACCCGGGGCTAACCACCGAGCACCCCTCATTCTACTGCTTATCACTCTCATCTAATGCTTTTATCAATATTATAATCAAGTTACAAGAAAATCATCTTTCCTTCAAAAATATAAATACTTTATATGCACAAGCCTTTTGGTCATTGAAATAATATATATATACATACATATACATGCACGTGGTAGCAACCTCGTGAGACCGTACCACCCACACTGCATATCTACGAGCCTCTACTAGAGTACTAGACATATGGATGGGACAGGACCCCATCATGGCCAAAACATACATGTACATAAAAGTAAAACCATAAGCACCTCTGGGACAATGGAGTGCTCTTAATAGCTTGCAGCTCCTACGAATCTGGGGCAAGATCGCCTCCATGTCTACCTGTGGGCATGAACACAACGTCCAAAGAAAACGGACGTCAGTATGAACATTGTACTGAGTATGAGAGGCATAAACAATAATATCAAATGAACGAAGTAAAGGAAGCATCAATAAGGAACATCTGTATCTGACTGTCAAATGGAAAAGGAGTGATGCATGCTGGCTTACTCATAGTCATCATCATATCATATATGCATAAATATATAGACTGCCCATCCATATCGGATCGGTGCGACAATCAGTAGCCTGCGTCCAGGCCTCCCGCGTCTGGGGTATCATCTCCTGCCGCCCACTAGTGGTCTCTGCCCATGCTATTTGGCCATGGTGTATAGCTGCCCGCCTTAGCGGTGACTGCCCGGCCAAATAGGCACGGTGTTATATCATTATCATAATATACTCGTCATAGTGCATGCATAAAGTCTCAAGGTTAACTATGCTTTGTCGGGGTGACGTAAGGTCGTGATCCCCGATTCCATTATGGAGCACTTATTAACATCCTACCTCACCTTGAAGGGAATAGTATATGAGGTGAGTGTAAGCAATAATGACATCATATAATGAACATTTAGAACTCCTATACTCTAACTCATTACCTTGTGTAGCAAATTAGGGATATCAGCTCATATCTTTTCGGGACTTAAGAGATTCATGGAGAAGAAAGAAAGTTACATTATAGGATTCATGCCGTAGAAGGAAAGGACTAGCCTCACATACCTTTGTCGCTTAACTAAGCTATCGCTTGCATGTTCTCCCTCGATATCACGTTTCTACCTTTAAGAGAGAATTCGCATTAACATTAGTTAATCGTCTATAAGAACAGTTCACTATTTCTAGGGAGAATTGGACAACACTTCCTTTGTTTATACTATTTTTCCCACATTCTATATCAACTCCCAACGTTAATAACAACATCCACAATATAGTATCAACAATCATCATTTATCTGCTTTCCCGACAATTCACCATTTCTCTTAGATTCCTCCACAATTATGATTATAACTCGTTATCGCATTTTCTTACATATAATACTTATTTCATGGTCTAAATGTCACTTATGAAATATTCACAATCACAGCATACCAACATTCATAATTCACATCAATCACTATTCACACATTCATGACCCAATTTCTATGTCTTTTCACAATTCAAGTGTTTCAACTTTCAACCACTCAAACCATTTAAAAAGGGTCATAAAATTCACCTTAAATGATGGAGGAACAACCTTTGAGTGGAACTTCTCTTCTTGCACCAAAACCCTAACTCACTCTTCTTGAGTTTTCTTGGCTTAGATGAACTTTTAAAGGGTTTCACAAACTTGATTTCATAGATTTGGTGTAGTTAACCATGGTTTTCCTTTGATTTCTTGTGGATGAATGGTTGAGAAGGTTCTAGAGAGTTCTTGGAGAGGAGAGAGGGGAAGATGAAATGAAATAAAAATGGAGGAGGGGCCTTATATTAATTCACGAAATCAGTCCCGTCCGTGATGTACGGTGCGATTGACGGAGCGTCGATTGGATCGACAGGGCGTCGATCTGACCGTCGATATCGTCAAATTTCCAGTGAACAATCTGTCATTTCTCCTCATTCGACGGTGAGAAGGACGGTCCGTCGAACTGATCGACGGAGCGTCGACCCATTTGTCGAATGGTCTTCGTTGCATCTCAGTTTTATGCCGCCATCGACGGGGCGTCGACTTGTTCGACGGTACAAGGGACGACCGTCGAACCCCCTTTTCGCAGGACTATGGTGAAGTTTCATTTAACAGACTTTTCTCCCTTGCCTTTAACTTCTCTAAAAATTTACGTTAGGATTCTTAAGTATCCCTTCTCACTTGTGGGGACATCATGTTCGCGTTAACTTACATTAGTCCCTTCATGGCTCAGCAACCCAAAGTCCCGAGGTGTAACATTCGTTATGATACTTTTGACCTTGTTGAGCTTTTCTGAGCTTCTTTAGGATATATTTTACTTGCGGGGATAGGTGGTACGATTTCCGAGGTCTTTGGATGAATATTAGATTGGTTTTTGTGATAATAAGCCTTAGAGCAAAAAATGTTTGACCCAAAGTTGACTTTTAGGTAAACGAACTTTTTTCGAAAATCCGTCGATTTCTAGAGGTTCGGATGGTCATTTGTGACTTGCGAGTATGTTCGGTTCATTTCCCAATGCATTAGAGTGCATTTTAGGACTTGGGTTGGAAAGTTGGTTTTGGGGTATTGGGGGTTGACTTGGTCAACGAGACCCCCATTGGAAATTTGAGGCCGCAAGTGAGTTCGTAGTGCGTTTTTATGTGTGTTCGCATATTTGCTTTATATTTGTAGGGCCTTGGGTGATAGTCGGATTTCGGGTTGAGTCCTGTGATGTTAAGTGGAAATTTGGTGTCTAGTGCATCGCCATGGCGACACCAGGAATGTGGCAGCGGTATCGCCACGGCGATGGTCCTGCCGCTATAGCGATGGAGAGGAATCGTGAGTGACCGCTGCAGCGGTTCTACTGTAGCGAACTGCAGTCCGCTGTAGAAGTCTACGGGGACTTAAAAGCCTTAAATACTTTTTAAAACCTATCACTCCTCATTCATTACTCTCAGTTCTAGACCTATTTTGAGAACAAAACAAGAGATTCTGAGGCAATTCTTCATTGGGGTAAGTTCATCTAACCCTATTCTTCATTTATTATTCATAATCCACCTTAGAAACTCCCTAATTCATGCCAAAGTCTTCCTATAACATAAGGATTAAAGAGACTTCCTATAAATTTGACCTCTAATAATTTTATTTTAATTATTCAAAGTTCCCGCACTACAAACGGAGTAGAATATGCATTACATAAATCAAAAGTAACTTTACAAAATTGTCTACGTGGCATTTTGCCATTGCATTTGGCAAAACACCGGCAAAAGAAGAACCGCCTGTTATTTTTACATTTTTCATATATTTTCAAGAAAATACAAGGACGTTTATTTATTTCCTCAAAGAAGTAGTTAAATACGAGTTGTTTATTTTAAGCATTAACAATTAGTCATTGTTAAGTGTTCTACTCTGTCAAAATCAAGGGATTTGAATTAATTTGGTAAAAAATAACAAAGTGCATTCATTTTAGTTAAATTTAGTGTTTAAATTAGAGTTTAATTAGTTCTGTAGAATTTAGCTTAGTATTTAATTGAAATAATTTGAGATAACTGAAAATACCTTTATTTTTATAATTGTAGTATTTTTGCTTTCCTAAAATACCGTGTACATACACCACGTATACGCATATATACATGGACAATATACAAACTACATATGTATACTCAGTTTTAGGGCTTATTATTGAGTCAGCCTGGTCCAACCCAAAAGGGACTGACTTGGCCCAATATGCATTCGTATAAATGCATAGGTCCACAGACCAAACGACCCCTTAAAGAGGCATTCCCTTTCCTCAACTAGGGTTTCTATACCCTAGCTGTCACACCCTAACTTTGCTAGGGTGTGATGGGCACCCGACCCCATATTCGGAGCCGAGCGAACCCGCTGACTCTTATTACACACATACTCGCTTGGACTCCTAACTCAGATAAAACAAAATACATAATAAGAGCTTTCAGAAACATTCTTTTTGTCGTTCTCACGTCAAACAAAATCTGTAGTCATATGGAATTTATAACATAACGCAAAATGACACATCGGCTGGTGGAGCTGCTTACAAGACTGACATTCTATACCCACGACTCTGTCTGCAAAGTCTCTAACATCAATCAGAATTCATAACATATATACTCAGACTCGGCAACACTCCGGAAGGAAATGGAGCTCGCCAATCCCGCTGGAACATCTTCTAGCAATGTCTTCTACTCATCTGGGTGTACCTGCGTGGCATGAAACGCAGCCCCCGAAGAAAGGGGTCAGTACGGAATATGTACTGAGTATGTAAGGCATGGAATACAGAAAACAGAACCATAATCGAAACAAGCAGTACAAAAAGTAAGTACATTATTCAGAATACCGAAATGCTTATTTTCCAGACACAAATCATGTATGCCGACATCATATTTCGTATATGCATATAACAGATCCCGGCCCTCTAGGGAGAGACGCGGTGAATAGGATCATCACATGCCATCCTGGCCGCCACCCCCATATCATCATATCATCGTATACAGATACACATATAACAGATCCCGGCTCTCTAATGAGGGACACGGTGAACAATGCAGAGGAAGATGCACGATAACATATCCTGGCCCGAGCTCAGTGAAGGACATATTGAGGCATCCATGAGCAGAGTAGTGAGAAACCATATGCATATAAATCAATTTTTAAGACTCGATAGATAAGTACACTGATCGACATACGAAAGTTATGGACATTTTAGTACAGAAACCTCTACGAACGTTTCAGAAGCTATCTTTGGAAAATCAGAGCAATGGTCATATCAATTACCTTTCAGATATCGCTATGGATCAAATCAAAATAGAACTTTTAGAACCACACACACGTATCAAAGCATAGCAAAACAGTTTTCGGAAGTCAAGAACATTAGCCATCCTAGTGGCTCTAAGAATAGGAGTTTTCTTTGAAATCATACATATACTTTGTTTGTTTGTTTCACAAGGATCATGCCAAAGAAAGAAAGGGTAAGCCTTACATACCTGCTCCACGTCCTATTAGCTATGCTTAATTGTCCAAGCTCGCTATCGCGAGTCTACATTCACGAAGATTTACACAATCATTAAACTCATCGTCACACACACTTGTCTTAGTCTTTCAAATAAATTCATTTATAATCTGCCAAAATTTCGGCAGCATTTCCCCAGTAAATACAACCAACCCCGAGAATCCAACTCGGCCAAATTACCAATCAACAATACCAACAATCGTATTTCCAACTCCAACAATCAATTCAAAGTGCATTCTAACACTAGCAACCCTTTCTACACAATTCGACGGTATTTCATTTATTTTCAATTTAACCACATATAATCAAGCCAACATCAATACTTACACGTTCAAATACTTGCCCAAGACCTTACAAACAAAATTCAAGAACACTTCAAACAATTCACACAATATTCAAAACAACCCAACCGACATACCACTTCACCTGAAACCTTCCAAATTCAACAAGAACAATAGCGACACATTTCCTTCTTTCAAATTCATGAATTATGTCTACCACCCGAACCCTTCTCAACTCAACATAACCAACAACAACACATTCTTTCCTTCCAAATTCATGAACTATAACAATAGTATATGCATTAACAACTTCATTCTCATAATTACAAGGAACTATATTAAATCACATTAGCTTCTACCACAATCCCACAACGATTACAACTTCATTTCAAGTCATCAAACCTTCATTTTCATCATGGAATCCACAACTACAACAATCAAATACTAAATAAAATTAGTCCATCACTCCTACACAACACACACCTACACGGCCACAATCCACATACACATGTACCATGAATTCCATCCATTTCTACATACTTCAACACTCACAAATCATCTCTAACACATAGGAAAGGAGATTAAATCTTACCTTTATTCTTTGACTTCTTCCACTCGGCTAGGGCTTCCAACTTGCACCATAAATACTTTGCTTGTTCCAACAACCACTCCACATTAATAAGGACCTTCCAATTGGTTGAAATGCTAGAAGAAAAATATTTCTCTTGATCAATTTTTATGGCACCATTTTTGGAGCCATGGCCGAATGCCCCTAGTTCTCTTCTTGAAATTTCTTAACTTGTGGAAGATGAATAACTTGTATTTCTTTGTAAGCTCTCTCTCATATATATATATATATATATATATAGTCCACACAAGGGGGGAGGCACATGCCCCTTCTCAAAGCTTCTCCAACTTTCTTAAATTAAAAGATGAATATTTCTTAATTTGTCATCACTTGTCCATATATATATATATATATATATATATATATATATATATATATATATATATATATATATATGTAGTTCCTACTAACACAAGGTAACACATGCCACACGGCTAAGGTTCCTTCATGAACCTTCTTGAATTTTTTTTGTGAAATTCCCTTTTTGCCCCCAGCCTTCCACAATATTACCATGAACCATCTTGTGAATTTCCCTTTTTACCCTTAGCCTTTCTCAATAATTCCATACTAATAAACAACTTGTACATTAAAATAATTTCCGGAAAATAGTCTTGCCCTTAACTTACCACGACTACCTTGAAATATCCGGATGTACAAAATACGAGATATAACACTAGCTGCGCCGCCAGGCCACCCCACGCTTTCTCTCCTTGTCACCATTGCCAAATATGGCAATTCCTCAGAGAGGACAGTCGCGCACAGGTCCTGCAAGGCAATATGAAGCAAAGCATTAATGGCACCACCCGTTTTCACCTAACAAAGGCCCCAAACACGGTATATCTTTCCCTTCTTTTCACTTTTTTGCTTGATTCACGGTCAAACCTCTGAAATCCTTAATTGTTATTATTGTTTTGTGGTGTTGAGCCTCGATTCTCATTAGTTGAGTCTAGATCGACTCGGATTGAGGACAAACAACCCAAAATTAGGCCCTTCATTATTGATTCATGATAATCTGAGTCATCCGCTTCAAATACTAGCCTAATTTTCCAAAAAAAATTCAAAGTACCACATCGATAGTCTAGGGTTTAGGGTTAATTTTGGGGTTCTATAAATAGAACCTCAATTCTCACAAAATAAAAGGAGAAAAACCTGAGCTTTGGGCTTTAAAACACAAAATTTGGGATTTCTAGTTAATTGTTTTTGAAACTTAGCTTTAAAGTTAAGTTTCTAGTCTAAAACTTTGATTTTTTCTTTGTTTGTGTGGCTGAGTACTGAGGAGAGGAAGCACTAGGAGCTTTCAAGTCCAACTCTTGCTCCGGTTGCACTCAAAAAAGGTATCTTTTATCTTTTATTGCTTCTTTTAGTTTAAGTTTTAGTTTAATTATTGTTTGTGCCTAATCTGGATGTGTGATGATATTTGCTACTTAGATAGTTATAATGGTTTGTATCTATATGGTTACTGATTCTAGTGGCTTGGATTTATACAAGACGTGTGTATATTTGTTTGGATTTGTCATGAATCAAAAAATTAGAAGCCATGCCATGATTAGAAATCTACGTTGAAGAACTGAAGTATCAACCTATGTCAATATTGATCAAGTATTAGATTGGGGTTGGTTCAAATAATGGAATTTGTATAGCCATAAGTCTTCATAGGTATACTAAAATCCACTTGACATAGAAAAGCCTTTTAAAGGCGCCTTGAGAGAGGATTGAGAAGAACCAAGTTCAACTTGGTTCATAGTACCTTTCCTCCAAATAAAAGGTGCCATGGCACACTCTATGAGTCTATGGGGGTGTGTATGCCATGTGAATGCATTTGATCTCACAATTCCATCATTAGACCAAGGGATAAGGGTTAAAACCAAAATCTATCTTGTTTAAATATCCTGTTAAAACCAAGTGGTGAATTTGTTCATATATAGTTGACTGATTTATGAGAATTGGGTAAGTTAAAGTCTAGATAGTTAAGTTGTTGCCCTTGAGATGAACTTTGGAACTCTGCAATCCTTTGAACTGATCGGACTCCTCTACATTGTCCTTTGTCTGAAAAATGATACCTAATCTTGTCCTTGCATACTTCTTTCTAATTCAGTAAACTGGTTGGGATTGAGTGATCATTTCATATTTTGGCTTTCTCTCCTGAATCTGCAAAGGCTAAAGTGCCAATTCTTAGGTTGTTAATGTCACGACCCAACCCGATGAGTCGTGACGCGAGTGTCTGACCTCTACTGACCAAACACCCCTGTACTCATAACTGAAACATACTGAACATCAAAGGCCCATAAGAAACGTAAAATGATCTCACACTACCTACTGAAGGGGCGACATCATGAACTCTGTACATTTACATACATACAAGCTAAAAGAACAGTGCAAGCCAACTAGGCGGCTACATATACTGTACACCTGAGCCTGCGGGCATAAACGCAGCCCCCTATGCAATAGAGGACTCAGTACCGATAATGTACTGAGTATGTAAGATATAAAGGCAACATAAGTATAAACATGAGAATCATGAGCGAAATCTGAAACTCAAAGCTAAACTGGCTGTCTGTATAGATTTACATGAGCAAGTATCGGTATAATTGACAATGCCTCTGTGGGCGCATAATCTGGACACTCTCAATGATAATCATGCTCATGTATATAAATATAAGTAATAGTGCTGTGAAACGTCCAACCCGATCCATATCATATAATAATGCCGAGGAACGTACAGCCCGATCTATATATCATCATCAAGGTGCACCAGCTGATCAGGTGGTAATGCGTATATAATGCCTACCCATTCTCCCATATCCCATGTACATATAATATACACGTATATAACGCCTTCTGGTCACGGGTCAATATGCATATGAATTTATGAATGCAATGTATGTATAAATTAAGTACGTAAAACTCTTGGAGTGACGCATGGTCGTACTATCTCTGACAAACATCTTTTGAGCTAACATCATAAATATAGGAAATATCAAGACCCATGAACAGAAGGAACAATCATATGGGGTATAGGAGCATCAAAGACTGGCATACTCCTAATACTTCTAAGAGTGGAGTAATATGGAAGCTCATTTGATCTCTTGTTGGCTCATAACATAGGATCATGCCAAAAGAAGAAGGAATAGCCTTAGCATACCTTAACGTCGCCTTAATCGTTTAACGTTCTCCTTCCACGTTCGCAAGATCTACATTAAAAAGGATCATACTAAGATTAGGTCTTAAAGACACTCTTAAGTCCATACTAGAATAATTCATGAGCTAGAGAAAAATGGGCAGCATTTTCTCTGTTTTATTAACTTTCATTATATTGCAAAACAACTCCCAAAAAACTATAATAACATCCACAATATCATAACCAAGTAGTCACATTTCATTAAGTTTCACAATTCATTCTCACATTCAACTTATACCAACAACTTCACACCAAACCTTTACACAATCGTACACAACACTTTCTTGTCATCGTTATTACCCTTCATAATGATATTATAATCATAAAATTCTAACAATGATAACCTAAGGTAAGTTGCTACTCAAATAACATGAATTCTACATTTGAACATCCTCTTCTACTATTTCCTTCATCCAAGTTATCCAATAACCAAACATTCTAAAAAACATGAAATAGTCATGGAAACTAACCTTTCATACCATAAAGATGAGATTTGGATCAAGTCACCAACTTGTATGAAAACCCTAGCTTCAATACCAAGGAAAATCTTGAGTTCTACAAACCCTATTGAGCCTTTCAACACTTGGATCCTTTGATTCTTACTATTTAATCTCTAATCTGCCTTGGGTTTTGGGAAAATAAGTTTGAGAGAGGGTTCTAGGGCTTTTAAGACTTGGAGAAATGTTGGAAATGAAATAAATACACTAGGGTCGTCCGTATATAAAATTTAAAAAGCTGGCCCGACCCGATTATATGGACCGTATAATGGACCGTATTCCCACCATGGAAAAACCCTTCTCTTCCATGGTTATACGGGCCATTTATACGGTCCGTATAAGGGCTCGTATAGCCCACAGTTTCCAAAATTTCTCTCCACGAATTGTTTGACTTCCAATCCTTGTGGAACCTTCTTGGCACTTATATAACACTTCATTAATCATCTAAGGAGTCCTATAGCTCTTCCTCAAAACATTACTAAATAATTATCAACTCGATAATTGCTAAACCTTCCCAAACATAACTTATACTTCACTTCCTTCGATGAACTTAATTTCTCCGATTCGTAATACTTCAAAAACCTTGTAGTATACACCTTTAAGCCACCAAATACCCTCATTAGGATCATATGTAATTCATGTCCACCTTAAGCTTGCGTTAGTCTATTCACCGCATAACAACACGACATGTCCGTGGTGTAACATTCTCTATTCTTGCCCCTACCCTCCTTGGAACATTCGTCCTCAAATGTTAGGTTTTTGGGGATTCTATAAAATTTTTGCCAGAGTTTCCCCTGTAATATGGCACTATCGTCCTGTCACAAAAACCAAAATACATCGCCTCACAGGGCTACAACAACAACATCAATAGCCATGGCCACACACAACCAAGAAAGCATCAAGGAATGCATTACATACCCGGGGAAAAAGGTGCCTCTACCTGAGTCTAGTCTGGAGATGGAAATAAATGTGAGTACTTGAGCTTCATGTCTTCTTATTTCTCCATAAGACTTTAACTGAAGCTACATCTTTAGTTCGGAGTCTCCTGCTTGCCTATCTAAAATGGAAATAGGAGTTTCTTCATAGGATAGTTGCTCGGTGACTTGAATATCCTCTACAAATACAATTCTGGAAGGATCCCCAATGCACTTACGAAGCATTGATACATGAAAGACCGGATGCACAGACTCCAACGCAGAAGGTAGCTCTAACTCATATGCCATCTTACCCATTGTGCGAGTAATCTTGTATGGCTCGATGTACCGAGGGCTCAATTTACCTTTGTTACCGAATATCACCACTCCCTTCATAGGTGAAACCTTCAGGAAAACCCAATCGCCTACTTCAAATTCCAACTTGCGTTGTCGATTATCTGCATAGGATTTTTATCGGCTCTGAGCCGCTACCAATCTTTCTTGAATTATTTTCACTTTTTCAACTGCTTGCTGTATCAATTCTGGGCCAGCTAACTGGTTTTCCCTAACATCAAACCATCCTATAGGGGATCTATATCTCTGTTCATACAAAGCCTCATAAGGAGCTATCTGGATACTGGAATGATAACTGTTGTTATAGGAAAATTTAATAATAGGCAAATGGTCATCCCAACTGCCTTGAAAATCAAGCAAACAAGCTCTCAACATATATTCAACTGTCTGTATAGTATGCTCCGCTTGCCCATCGGTCTGCGGGTGAAATGCGGTACTAAAACTCACCTGAGTCCCCAATCCATACTACAAAAATCTCTAGAAATTAGCCGTGAACTGTGCCTCTCTATCTGAGATAATGGCTGTAGGGACAGCGTGAAGTCATACAATCTCTGTAAGGTAGAGCCTTGCATAATCTTCAGCCAAATAGGTAGTTCTGACAGGTAAGAAATGAGCTAATTTTGTAAGCCTATCAACTATGACCCATATTGAATCATACTTCTGCTGAGTACGGGGCAAACCTGTAATGAAATCCATATTAATTACCTCTAATTTCCATGTCGGGATCTCCATAGCCTGCAATAAACCTCCAGGCTTCTGATGCTCTATTTTAACTTCCTGATAATTCGGACATTGGGCAACAAACTCTGCTATATCTCTCTTCATGCCATCCCACCAATACACTTTCTTGAGATCATGATACATCTTGGTGGTGCCCGGATGGATAAAATAGCGAGAATAATGGGCTTCGCCCATAACCTGCTGACGGAGGCCTGTCACATTAGGAACACACAGTCCACCTCGATATATGAGTACTCCATCTCCTATAATCACGAAAGGTGTCTTTTCTTTCCAAGGAGTTGTATCCCGATAATGGATTAAAACAGGATCCTCGTACTGACACTCATTTATCTCTGCCACCAAAGATGACATCGCTGTATCCTGAACTGTAACTCCTGTCTCACCCGAGTCTATCAATCGAACTCTAAGGATAGCTAATCGATGAACTTCACGGACTATCTCTCTTTTCTTCGGCTACACATCGGTTAGACTGCCCATGGATTTACGACCAAGAGCATCTGCTACTACATTGGCCTTCCCAGGATGGTACAAAATGTCAACATCGTAATCTTTTAGCAACTCTAGCCATCGCCTCTGACGTAAATTCAAGTCCTTCTGCTTAAAGATATACTGGAGGCTCTTTTGATCAGTATAGATATCAACATAGGCATCATATAAATAATGTCTCCACAATTTCAAAGCATGGATCACCGCAGCTAACTCAAGATCATGAGTTGGATAATTCTTCTCGTGCTCCTTCAGCTGTCTAGATGCATAGGCCACAACTTTACCATGTTGCATCAATAAACATCCCAAACCAATCCCGAAGCATCACAATATATCACATAGCCATCTATTCCTTCTGGAAGAGTCAAAACAGGTGCTGAGGTTAACTTGTCCTTCAACGTCTGAAAACTCTGCCCACATGTATCTGTCCACTGGAATTTAACTGATTTCTGAGTCAGCTTGGTCAACGGGGCTGAAAGAGAAGAAAACCCTTCTACGAACCTCCTGTAATAACCAGCCAAACCCAAGAAACTACATATCTCCGTTGGTGTCGTGGGCCTTGGCCAATTCTTTACAGCTTCAATATTTTGAGTATCCACTCTAATGCCTTTATTTGAAAAAATGTGGTCAGGAAAAGCCACAGAGTTCAACCATAACTCACACTTGGAGAATTTGGCATAAAACTCTCTGTCTCGAAGAATTTTAAGCACTGCTCGTAAATGTTCTGCATGATCCACCTCTGACGGCCAATAGACCAGAATATCATCTATAAACACAATCACGAACAGATCTAGGAAAGGCCTGAATACACGATTCATCAAATCCAAGAACAGGCTTGGAGCTTTAGTTAATCCGAATGACATTACACGGAACTCATAGTGCCTATATCTAGTCCATAATGCCATCTTCGGAATGTCTTCTTCTTTCACCCTAACCTGATGATACCCCGATCTCAAGTCTATTTTCGAGAAATATCTGGCACCTCGTAGTTGATCAAACAGGTCATCATTTCTCGAAAGAGGATACTTATTCTTCACAGTCACCTTATTCAATTGCCTATAGTCAATACACATTTGCAAGGAGCCATCCTTCTTTCTTACAAATAATACCGGTAATCCCCACGATGATGTACTGAGCCTGATAAAACCCTTCTCAAGTAAATCCTTGAACTGCTCCTTTAACTCTTTCAACTCCGCAGGTGCCATTCTATAGGGAGGAATAGATATTGGCTGAGTATCTGGCAATAAATCGATAGTAAAATCAATCTCTCGCTCTGGCGTAATGCCTGGAATCTCATCTGGAAACACCTCTGGGAATTCGTTAACCACAGGAACAGACTGAAGTGGAACCTGGGTCAATCAGTGCATACACATCATAAGAGGAGACTGATAATATACTTGTGACGATATTAGGAGACGACTAACGATCCTGCCTACCGGTTAGTGCATACAGGCGGTGCTAAGGATCGCTCGAGCTGGATGCTCCACTCCTCCCTCTACCTCGTCCTGCTGGTGTCTAGAAAGCTTGCCCTGAAGGGCGTACTGCAGAAGAAGAACCAGCCATAGACCCTGTAGGCTGAACCATACCCCTACTCTCTCTCATCGGACACTGCCGCAACCTATGACCCAGCTGGCCACAAGCATAACAAACATCTGATCCTAGCCGACACTGACCTGCGTGTAACTTGCCATACTGGGCACATTGGGCCAAAGGGGCTCTCATCTGGCTTGACTCTGATCTATGCTGAGAACCCGAAGCTCTAGAATCTGACCCGCTTAGAAATAAGAAGGCCGATCAAATCTCGGACCTGAAAACCGCGGAGGTGCACTCCCTGCCGAATAGAATGGGTATCGGGGATACTGTTGTCTCTGTCCTCCCCTAGACTCACCCCTGGAATCTAAAGATCTGGCCCTCTTGCCATGGACCCTGTCACAGTCACGCTCTGTCCTCCGCTGACGCTTGCGGTCCTCCAAATTCTGTACATATGCCTGTATATGAGAGATATCCATGCCCGACTATAATGTAGCAGTCGTACAAGCATCTATCAAATGCGACCCTAAACCCGCCTCAAAACGATGAACTCTGTCCTCCATCTCAGCCACCATGGCTGGGGCATGTCAAGCCATAGAATCAAAATATACACAGTATTCCTGGATGGTCATACTGCTCTGCTCAATATGCAGAAACCTATCTGCTTGGGCTCGCCTGACCTCAGGAGGTAAACGATGACCAATAAAAGAATTTGAAAACTCTCGCCAAACAGATGGAGGGGCATTCTCTCCCCTAGATAGCTCTCAAGTCTGATACCACTGTACCACAATATCACGAAGTCTATACAAAGCCAACTCCACAGACTCGACCTCATCCGTGTACATAACACTCAAGGTCCTTTACATACCGTCAATGAAGTCCTGGGGGTCCGTATTTTCCTTTATCACCAAAATATTTGGAGGGTCTAATCCGAGGAAAGTCTTAACCCTCGAACTACTAGCCCTATCTGCCTGATCAACACCAACCCCCTGCCGCTAAGCCTAGGCGGCTACCAATCTAGTTGATAACTGTACAACATCCCGTACATCCTGGCCTGGTGCATCTGGCTGGGGAACTGGGGCGGGTGCTGGAGGCGGTGTGTGTGAAGTCTGAGATGGGCTCTCACTCTGAATCTCATCCTGAGTTCTTGTAGCCCGCTGGGTTGGCTAGTGGCCTCTCCAGACACTCTCTTGCCCTTCTGGCAACTGTAGCTTTCTTGCGAGGCATCGCTGAAATCAGAACGAATCATTAGAAGGAGAAATCTTACCACATGGCTCTATCACACGATCTAGGAAAGAAAGAATGACAATTTCTTAAATGTCCTGTAGCCTCTTATTTATAAGTGTGGTGCACAACACACCCATAAACAAGACTCTACTAAACACGGTCTGTAGACAACCCTAGGACAGAACTAATCTGATACCACTTCTGTCACGACCCAACCCGATGAGTCGTGACGCGAGTGTTTGACCTCTACTGACCAAACACCCTTGTACTCATATATGAATCATACTGAACATCAAGGGCCCATAAGAAACTTAAATTGATCTCATACTTCCTACTGAAAGGCCGACATCATGAACTCTGTACATTTATATACATATAAGCTGAAAGAACAATGCAAGCCAACTAGGCTGCTACATATACTGTACACAACAGAATGGGCGCTGACAAGGCTACATCATCTGACGTACATATACATCTATATGCAGACCTCTAGTGGAATAAAAAGTTGTAGAAAGGACGGGACAGGGCCGCGTCATACCCATGTGCATATACATATCCAAAAGAATAGCATACCAAAATAGACTGCAGCTCCAGAATGAGATGGAGCGCACCAAGTACTATTGAGTGAAGTGCCTACAGAGCTGGACCACCTGTTTGTCTACCTGAGCCTGCGTGCATGAACGCAGCCCCCTGAGCAATAGGGGTGTCAGTATGGATAATGTACTGAGTATGTAAGACATAAAGGCAACATAAGTATAAACATGAGAATCATGAACGAAATCTAAAACTCAAAGCTAAATTGGCTGTCTGCATAGATTTGCGTGAACAAGTACCGATATAACTGACAATGCCTGTGTGGGTGCATAATCTGCATACTCTCAATGATAATCATGCTCATGTATATAAATATAGGTCATACTGCTGAGGAATGTCTAGCCCGATCCATACCATATAATAGTGCTGAGGAACGTACGGCCCGATCCACATATCATATAATAATGCCGAGGAATGTATGGCCCGATCTATATATCATCATTAAGGTGCACCAGCTGATCAAGTGGTAATGCGTATATAACGCCTACCCATTCTCCCATATCCCATATATATATAATATACGCGTATATAACTCCTTCTGGTCACGAGTCAATATGCATATGAATTTATGAATTCAATGTATGTATAAACTAAGTACGTAAAACACTTGGAGTGACGCATGGTCGTACTATCTCTAATGAATATCTTTTGAGCTAACATCATCAATATAGCAAATCTCAAGACCCATGAACAGAAGGAACAATCATATGGGGTATAGGAGCATCAAAGACTGGCATACTCCTAATACTTCTAAGAGTGGAGTAATATGGAAGCTCATTTGATCGCTTGTTGGCTCATAACATAGGATCATGCCAAAAGAAGAAGGAATAGCCTTAGCATACCTTAACGTCGCCTTAATCGTTTAACGTTCTCCTTCCACGTTCACAAGATCTACATTAAAAAGGATAATACTAAGATTAGGTCTTAAAGACACTCTTAAGTCCATACTAGAATAATTCATGAGCTAGAGAAAAATGGGCAGCATTTTCTCTGTTTTATTAACTTTCATTATATTGCAAAAAAACTCCCAAAAAACTATAATAACATCCACAATATCATAACCAAGTAGTCACATTTCATTAAGTTTCACAATTCATTCTCACATTCAACTTATACCAACAACTTCACGCCAAACCTTTACACAATCGTACACAACACTTTCTTGTCATCGTTATTACCCCTCATAATGAGATTATAATCATAAAATTCTAACAATGATAACCTAAGGTAAGTTGCTACTCAAATATCATGAATTCTACATTTGAACTTGCTCTTCTACTATTTCCCTCATCCAAGTTATCCAATAACCAAACATTCTAAAAAACATGAAATAGTCATGGAAACTAACCTTTCATACCATAGAGATGAGCTTTGGATCAAGTCACCAACTTGTATGAAAACCCTAGCTTCAATACCAAGGAACATCTTGAGTTCTACAAACCCTATTGAGCCTTTCAACACTTGGATCCTTTGATTATTGCTATTTAATCTCTAATCTCCCTTGGGTTTGTGGAGAATAAGTTTGAGAGACGGTTCTAGGGCTTTTGAGACTTGGAGAAATGTTAGAAATGAAATAAATGCACTAGTGTCATCCATATATAAAATTTTAAAAGCTGGCCCGAACCGATTATACGGTCCATATAATGGACCGTATAATCCCACCATAGAAACGCCCTTCTCTGCCATGGTTATACGGACCATATATATGGGCCGTATAAGTCCGTATAACTTATACAGTCCGTATAAGTGGTCGTATAACCCACAATTTCCGAAATCTTCTCTCGACGAATTGTTTGACTTCCAATCCTTGTGGAACCTTCTAGGCACTTATATAACACTTCATTAACCATCTAAGGAGCCCTATAGCTTTTCCTCAAAACATTACTAAATAATTATAAACTCAATAATTGTTAAACCTTCCCAAACACAACTTATACTTCATTTCCTTCGACGAACTTAATTTCTCCGATTCGTAATACTTCAAAAACCTTGTAGTATACACCTTTAAACCACCAAATACCCTCCTTGGATCATATGGACTTCATGTCCACCTTAAGCTTGAGTTAGTCTATTCACCGCACAACAACACGAAATGTCCATGGTGTAACAGTTATACTCTGTCCCTCTGATGCTGCCATTGTTTTGTTCAAGCATTTAGGTTCCAGACCATTTTATGCTTTGATTTCTTGGCTTGCAAGCCCCACCCTCTCTATAGTTATGGTTGTTATGTGATTGCTCCCTTAGCTATGGATTTTACTGAATCTTGGTGATTGCCTAGGCTTTATGAACTGATAAAGTGCACTGATTTGGGGCTTATTTAGATACTATATGGACTGTGATCATTTGAAGTTGTATTCAGAGCTATTGAAGGTCATCCACCTAATGTAGCTTAGTTAAGTTGAATTTAGTCATGACCATAGTCTAGGATGAGTCTTGCTAAAACTGAGAATAGACATATATACAGAGACATACATAGGCTATATAAAAGAAAAGGGTAATATGCGTTGGGTATACACCTGATATACACATCAAATGTGTGTGTTATCTGTATACCATGTATATATGGGTGCTAATCACATACAAGTTGTATATTAAATGAATACAAAAGGGATAGAATGTCTAGTAGGATTTAATACTTATCCAAATTCAGAATTAGTGGAGTTCTGGGCCTGGCCCATTTCAGAGTTGATATATGAGGAAAATATCCTATACTTAGACTAAAATAAGAGGGATAAGTGGGGATTGGGGTAGTCCATTAAAGGAGTTGAATTATAATGGGCTGCCAGGCCCACTTCCTAGAATTAAATACATATGTATACATTTTGCCTTTATATATACATGTTGAACATATATACTTGCGATAAGTGCAGTAAATATTTTCTAACCGGTTCCCTTTTTTCCTCCTTCCTTCTTCACTGCATGGGGCACTCGGGCCAGATGAAAGCCATCCTGTTGGGCTACGATCCAACAGGCTTTTCTTTCACAGCAAAATGGTTCACGAAGACATATAAGGGAAGCCAGTATGTATGAACGCGCATTGAAGGCCCAACCATGGGTGAAAATGGTTAACTAGGGGCTTGGTACGCCCCTAGCCTGACTTTACTCTTTTTTTATGTTTTTAAATTTTTAAAAAAATGCTGCTGTATTTGTATACTTGTAAAAAAACAAAACTTGTATTATAGTGAAATTCTTATAGTTGAACTAGACGTCTTAGGCCAAACGGTGCTTATGCCGTTTAGAAGACTTTATGTCCCCGAACGATTTTCAAAACCCCGGATCAAATATAACAGTTTTAAAATTCAAAAAGAACAAACGATTTTTAAAATACAAGTTCAAAACTGGAAATCAAACAATCCTAAAGTTTTTGATAAGGGTCACAAGGATTTGATTTGAACCCATTTTTTTTTTTTTAATGAATGTAATTTCGATAGAATACACAATTGAATAAGATTCAAGCAAAAAAATAACTTTTTTGGGCTAGAAACCTTAATCAAATAAAAAAAAAAGAAAAAACAAAAAAAAGGATTTTTGGGCCTAAGCCCAAAAGAAAAAATGAATATCTCGAGCTAAGTCACAACAGATTGTTTTAAGGAAATATGGTAGGACTTTTGGCTAGGCCCAACTAAATCCTTTTTCAGAGAAAAACATAAACGAATTTGGGCCAAGTCTAACTAAAATACTCTTTCATGAAACAAATATTTTGGGCCCAAGCCCAACTCTGATCAGAAGAATCAGTTTCATATGTATATATATGGATTCAAGATTAGATAAAATCAAATCATTTTTCTAAACTGAACTTATTCAAATAAATTGGAAATGCACTTGTAAATACGAGGTTTTAGGATAGGACATTCTAACGTATTATACGGGTGGACCCAAAACAAAGTGTGATTGAACATGAATATATATACTCATATATACACATATGCACTTTCCAAAACTAAAACATTTTTCTTTTACGAACAAAAAAGATACACTATCCTTGCATTAAGGAGCCTATTTTTATCTGGATATCCTAATCCGAACCTAAACTAACCTATATATAAAGGGAATATATTCAAATCTTTTCAAAACAAATGATATGCTAGCAAAAAATGACAAATCTTTTTATAATGCGGAAAACAAATGCTTAATAAGCAGTTTAAACAAATAATCACACATTGGAATTCGAAGGTTAACCATATAGTACGGATCCTTAATACTGGGGTGCCTAACACCTTCCCCGGGCGATCACTACAACGGTTTGCATTTACGCTGGTTAAGGCATAAAAGCTACTACAAACTTATTGGTTCTCTTTCAGACTTTGTTTTGAAAAAGATTCGCCACCTAATTTTTAGGAAATTAGGAAAAATCGAGGGTTAAGGGTTTATTCAAATGCCGTGAAAAATCCTTCGTAATCCAGAGTTCTAGGTAAGGGTTCTGATGATCCCCTGCGGAAGGTGTTAGGCACCCCAGTATTAAGGATCCGTACTATACGGTTGGCCTTCGAATTCCAATGTATGAGTATTTGCATGAACTGCCTATTTAGTGTTTATTCTCGCAAAAATCTTGTCATTTGCATATCATTTTGAGGAAAAAAAAAAGAATTTGAATACGTTCCCTTCATATATAGGGTACATATATTTGGATAATGATATCCGGATAAAATAATCTCCCTTTTGTGTACAAGGATGATTCATTTTGTTGGTAAAGCAAGTATAAAAAGTTGTCATCTTTTACACGTATTATTAAAAATGTGAACTTGTTATGTTTTGAGTGTATAATTTTGTCCATCCTTAACTCATACTTTGTTTGGATCAATCCGCTTAATACGTTTAGAACTCTTTATCCAAGAACCCGTATCTACGAATGTTTCCTGTTTTAGGAAATATGTCTTTGGTTATAAGTCATGAACTTGGTCTCGGATTGGGCTTTATAGCAAAAATTTACAATTTTCCACTTTAAAGGTCTGTCCATTTTGCTTCTGGGCTTGACCCAAATAAATTTATGAATAAAGCTTTAAATACCCGACGTCATCCATCCTTTTATTCACGAGTGGGCTTTGGCTCAAAATTCCCCTTTTGTTTTTGCTGAACTTGCCCAATTCTGACCTTATGTTTTCCAAAATCAGTAGGCTTTTGTCCCATTACTTTGCCAGATTTATTCATTTATTTGATCCAAAAACATGTATCCTTGGCCTTATTTTGAATAAAACTTGGTTTAATTTTTAGAAAGAATACATGCTTTGGTTTTAAAACTCAGTCCGTTTTTCTTTAACAATGTCGCAACACTTGTGGTTTTTGAAATATCCTTTTGTTTCTTGTTTTAATTTAAACCATGTCAAAATAGTTTTGCCAATCATCCATTTAAGTTTTGTCAAAATCATTACGATAAATCCGGATTTTTGAAAATGATTTTGGGGACTTAAAGTCAATCTAAATGCCATAAGTACCGTTGTCCTAAGACTACTAATTCATACGATAAGGATTCCACTATGACATGAGTTTTTACAAGTTTTGTACAAGTACAAACAAAGCTCATGAGAAACAAAAAGAAACAAATAAAGGACAGGGAAAGACTAGGGGCGTACCAAGCTCCTAGTTGGCCATTTTCACCCATGGCCGGGTCTTCTCTGCTCCAAGCTATTTAATTTTATCTTCGCGGACTCGATATCCTCAGGGAAAGAATTTTCCTTATTGGGCCTGAGGCCCAATAGTCAGGCTGATCTCGACCCGATGGTCATGTGGTGAGGGGAAAAGGAAAATAGAACCCGGTCAGTTTAATGTTACACCTCTCACTTTCAGATCATGACCATGACACACACTTCACCGTATTAATGGAGTATCGGAGACGTCCCATAAACTTTTGGAAGGTACAAGCTATGGGAAGTACGTAACAATGAAGTAAAGGATGAATTACGATCTCGTAAGTCGTAACCGGGAAGGACAACCTTGGAACCAAAGGAAACGACTATTATCAAGTATGATTAATAATAAATATCATGTATGGAGAGTTTCGGAAGATTCCGGGACCAAGCAAAGTAGAGAAAATAAGTTTGTCGAATATTTGGAAAACGTTGGCTGAATTTTGGGTCAACTTTGGAGGGGTATACCTCCGGGTATATAAGGATTTTTATGGCGTTTCAAAATCCTAAAATGAATTTTTTCGAGTCTAGTTTCCAACGCAACAAACTGTTTGTCAATGCAACATAAGAGCAGTTAGTTATGGACGTTACAAGTTAGGCGGACGGAGCATAAAAACGCTGCCACAGTAACCGGGTGCTACAGTACCCGGGTGCTACAGTCCCGACCCAACACACACATATAAATACCCCTCTAACCCATTAATTTTCATCATTTCACCATCTTCTCATCGTTCATATTTCTAAAGAATTCTTGAGAACTCTTGAGGGTTCTATAACCTTCCATAACTCTCCATAAATTTCCATAACTTCCATAACACTCCATAACCCTCCATAATCTTTCACAACCTTTCCATATCATCAAGAGAGAATATCAACATCAAAATCTCAAAGAAAATTCATGGAAGATGATTGTTCTTGTTTCTCTTCAAGGTGGTGATGAACTTAGTCTTGGAAAGGGGTGAATAAAGTGAAGTTCTTCCACTATAAGGTATGTTTTTCCTACTATTATTTACATGATTGAGATGATGTAAAGATTTAGCAATTTTTAGAAGGGAAAGAATCAGAGGAGCAAAGTCATAAAGAGTTGAATTGAAGTTGATGGCCATGAGGTGAGTTTGAAAGAGAATTTTGGATTAATTTGAAATTAAATTGAATATAATTCTTTGATTATGGTATTATGGTAGTTGTTACGGTTGGTTTGAAAATTAGAGAAACATAGTGTGGGATGTTTTATGGAATATATTTGTATTGATATTATTGTTGATGTTGTTGGTATTGGGAGTTGTTTTGCTATTTGGAGGAGGTAAAGAATATAGGGGAGATGCTGCCCAAATTTCGGCAGATTCTAAATAGATTTCATTTGAATACTTGAGACAAGGGTATGATATTGAGCCTAATCATAATATGGATGGTTTACATGTAGAATTGGGAGCTTGGAAGAATAAACGTTGAACGACTAAGGCGACCGAAAGGTATGTTAAGGCTAGTCCATTTCGTTCAAAGGCATGATTCCTGTGCCATGATTCCATATATGTTTCCATAACCTTCTTACTTTCAAATGTTAGAAGTTCATGATTCTTAAAAGCTTCTTATGATAATAAAGATGGTATGTTTTCTATGATGAACATGATGATGATGATTTTAATTCTAGAAATTTCAAAGCTTATGATTTTAATGCTAAGATGAGATTACTAAGCTTATTTCATGATTTTCTTGATTCCACTCATTGTTGTTGATCCCACCTTATAATCATTGTTCCTTCAAGGTGAGGTAAAGCGATGATAGTTGTTCCATAATATTAATCGAAGGCTACCGACCTTACGTCACTCTGATAAAGTGATAACTTTTACTTGGGCTCTCATGCATGCTACTTATGTTATATATGTAAATGATATATATATATATATATATATATATATATATATATATATATATATATATATATATATATATATATATATATATATATATATATATATATATATATATATATATATATATTTATTTATATATATTTATATATACATATGGGTAAGGGAAAAGGTGAGGCGTTGTATTTGCATAGCCACCTGATCAGCTGGATATCGTCCCGGACGCGGGATGCTCGGACGCGGGATATATGGGATAAATGTATCGGGCTGTTCATTCCGCGGCAATATATATGCAAGATGATGATATGATATATGGATCAAGCTGCACGTTCCGCAGCAATATAAAATATTTATGGATCGGGCTGCACGTTCCGCAGCACTATTATTTATTTATCGATCGGGCTGCACGTTCCGCAGCACTATTATTTATTTATCGATCGGGCTGCACGTTCCGCAGCACTATTATTTGTATATATATATATGAGGAATGTTTTTATTAAAAGAAATCTAAGCATGCATGGTATCCCCCTTATGAGGCAATCAGATATACAGGTTATCTTTATTTCATGTTATGTTCTATATTTCCTATTATGTTGTTATTCATGCCTTACATGCTCAGTTTATTATTCGTACTGACATCCTTTCTTATGGAAGTTGCGCTTATGCTTGCAGGTAGACAGGTAGATGGTTCTGATCCATAGGAGCTTCAACAGCGGAATCTCAGGAGCGCTCCACTTACTTCGAAGCTGAAGTTTATTGGTATTGGTCTCCACGACCACTTGTATCCTATGTAGAGGCTCGTAGATGTGTATGTACAGTTAGATGTTTCATTACCTATCGGTTCATATCGTTGTGTAACATTTTCGTAGCCTTGACGGCGGGTAATGATGGGTATAATTGTCGAAGATTATACAAAGATGTGCTGTTATATTGCGATATATGTCTTTATAGATTATGATATCCATGAGCTATCTTTATGGTCCACCCAGAAATGATTATAAGATGTATGTTTAGAGATGCTTGGCGTGTTAGCTCCGGGTGCCTGTCATGGCCCTCTAGTTGGGTCATGACAAAAGTGGTGTCAGAGCAGTTTGTCCTAGGGAGTGTCTACGAGCCGTTTCCAGTAGAGTCTTGTTTATAGGTGTGAAGCGCGCCACACTTATAAACAAGAAGCTGTAGGGCATCTAGGAACCATTGACCTTTCTTTCTCATCTTAGATCATGTCGTAGAGCTAAACTATAGGATGTGATGTCCCTGAGTCCTAAGTGTTTTGATTACAGATAAGCAGTTGATTATGCCGCTATGAGGTAATTGATGAGAATTGAAGTTGTTACTCTGAAAGGCATGTTTCCTGCCTTATTGATATTGATAGAATTGGATATAAGAACTCGAGCTAGATGTTACGAGCATTTGTGATCGCCCTGTAAGGCATTGGATGTGTTTTCTGGGCTGTGTGTAGGAACCTCTGCCAAATTTTTTACAAATTGAATTGTTTGAATGTCTATGCTATAGAGAAAGAATGATGGGAAAATGTGACAATCGGATGTTTGGTAAGTCATGATTGAATGAACCATTATGAGACACTTTTAAAGAGAAGTTTTAGAATGATTTTAATTTAAGGGAAAAACCTTGAAGGGAAAAATGATTAGTAATTAAAGGAGTTGGAATAAGTGCATTTAAGATTTCAAAGAATTGAGATTTATTGAAGATATAGGGAAAGTTGACACCAAGAATTCAAATGCAGTATTACGATTTATAGATTGGTGACTAAGATATAACGAAAAGGTATGGATATGGGAAAGGAAGTTAACGAGTAGGGGAAAGTCTTACTCTAGAAGTTTATACATATACATAAGATCAGGACGGGTTAATGACAGACACACAGGCTCATTTTATCAAACTTTTCCATATGATGTGGGTTACATTAGGATTTAGAAGTCACCAGTCATTCGACTTCAAAGGGATTCTGAATATTTGATAGTTAGTACTATTCTGAGAATTATTATGGCCGAGTTACTTGGGTATTAATGACGACCTTGAACTCAAGAATGAGAAATGGTTAGGTAAGTTGGATTGCAATTATGATTGTCTTCTGGATTGTTTATATAACTTCTAAGTGTGATGTCACTTGGCAGACGAAGGAAGTAGAGATTGTATTAACTTTAGGAATATGTGGTGTATTTCTAGCTAATCCTTATAAGAAGGATTCACCTCAATTTTTTTCAGGCAGGTGTGGTGAAGGTTATTTGACGATAGATAAATTAGGTGCGTTGTTAGTTTATGGGTAAGGAGATAAGAGAGTAGGTGTACAAGTGAGGATAAAATATCGCAAGGATCGATTCGGTTGCTACAGGAAAGTAAAGGATACAAGGTTGATTATCTTAGACAAGGAGACAGGGTACAAGTACGAGTGAAGATTTTTAAGTAAAGTTATATCGCCGGGATTCACAGTTAGACATAGAAAGATATGCTAGGAAGACCTACAAATTTAGACACACGAAAAAAAAAGAATATGAGAAACCAGAATAGCCCGAGGGAAACTAGGAGCATATGAGCTTTACAATTAGAAATCTCTAGCTAGCTGGGTAAAAAGAGAAGGGAGATGTATTAAAGTCACAAATTCAGGACAAAATCCAATGGCAACGGGATATCTTGCAAGGAAAAGGTGTTGAAAGCAATAAAAAGATAAGTCACGAGTGACTACATCGAATATTATGTATACCTTTATGATTGATGTTACGACATATTAGAAGTATTAATTGTGCTATATGTCAAAGTTGAGGTAGCAAGCGCTACGGAAGAGAATTAGGATTGGGTTTTCTCGGAAATTAAAGTCGGATAGGGATAGCGAAACCAAATATGTAAGAATGAATATTAGGAAAAGAAGGTTATGAAGGGGAGAGAAACTTGGACAAGGAAAATGTATACCTATTGAGGGTCATGTAATATATATTTGAGGAAAAGGTTAGGACGAAAGTAGGAAAAATAGATGATAGGATCAAATTTAAATAGATCAATGGGAGGTAGAGTAATGTTGTACGTGACAAAGGATGAACGTGAGGACCCCAGAACCAATCTATATGTTTTCTTAACCAGAACCAAGAAGGTTGTAAATAATGAACAAAGGTGCATCCTTGAGAAGAAATAAACATGTCATATGAGAGCGACGAGAAAATTTTAAACTCCTGAGACTTGACCAGGAGGATGGATGTGAACTCATGATTGGTACGCCTATTTAACGGAAGAAAGTACCCTAAGCAGAGATTTTCAGTGTTAAAAGGGATTCACACTCGTAACAAAACACTTCAAAGTTTCTTAACCTAAGAGGACTAAAGGAAAGAGAAGGTGTCAACGAAATGGTTAAAGGGAATTATGTGGCCGCCGACAACAAGGATAAGGTTAGTGAATCAGTAGCCTTACCCAAGGGAAAACAAATCAAAATTATAAGACAATAGTTATGTGAAAGATGCAAAGATGCGATCATGAAGAAAACCGATTTTTTTAGATATATATATATATATGTGTGCACAAGTTGTAGTAGCATAAAGGAAGATGAAGACTCGACGAAAGAAGAAAGGAAAGAGTGTACTTTGTGAGGATTTCATAATAAGAACAAGAGCTGACAGAACACTAAAAGGACTATGATGCATAGCTGCAATGCAAACGAGTAGTTAAGGAGAATTATGGGAAAAATGAGCTAAGATAATGAAAGGACGAGTCATGGGAATGGATGGTGTTGAATATCAACTTTTAATGGTATAGTATAGACATAAATAGGAATTGGGAACCTAGAGCAAGGAGAATTTCAAGGATCTTAAGAAGATAGTCGTGGAGAAAGACTAAGGCTAAAAGAGCGTGGTATAGTCGGACACTCCATAAGGGGCCTAATGAATTCTGATGTCCCCATTAATTCATTAGCCTAGGGGACTACTAGTCATGAGAGGTAGAAGTGAAAAGACAATAAAGAAGGCATTTGGATTGTATCCGATATGCATAAGCATTTTGATTTGATACAAGAACTCAACTAGCAAAAAGGAAACCAAGTTAAACCATGCGATGGAAAGAACTCCGGCATTATATGAATAGAGGAGTTGAAGGATCGCTAAGGTCGGCCAGATGATTATCAAAGACGGTTAACACTCAAAGGTTACGGTATATGAAAACATCCTTTAAAAGGGGGAAGAACAAATTCAGTTCTAAGATGAGCTACAATATTCCGAAGCTCAAGAACGGGAAATCTTAGCACTAGAAGAGATAAAAGTTTTAACAAAAGGAATAATTATAGGGAGTTCAATGATCTTCAAAGGAAAGGGAGATAGTGTGCCTATGGACAGCAAGACAACAATGCTACCTGAGATTAGAAAGTACCTCGCAAGTTGTGGAGTCACAAGTCACCGGTCTTATCAAATGTGAGAGTATATATTATAGAACCATATAGGCAATCGTCATGATGCAATGGCCGACAAAAATGGTGTAAGGACAACGATAGGGAGTCAAAGAAGAACATCGGCTAATTTAAGTCTCAAATGATCACCGGTACAAGAGAATCAAGGACTTAAGAAGAAAGCATACTCGTATCAAAAGGAAGTTATGATTAAGTAGGATTTTATCTTAGTTCCATCTTTATGAGTTTATATTGCAATTATGCTAAAACTGAGGAGAGGTAATTGTAGGAAAAGTTCAGGTATGAATAGGATGATATTGTAAGGAATTAAAGAGTTTGTCCAAGGAATTAAAAAGGAGATGATATGGTATGTATATAAGGTCGACAAGTACAAAAAGGGATAATTTAAACTAGCACCAAAGAAGCAAGCAAGGAAGGGTGCCATATCTGAAGAAGAGAATTTGTCTACTAGTAGAGAAATAAGGAGCAAGGCAAAAGAGTACAACAATTAAGAGTGCTCATAGACTGGCAGGGAGCCATAGCAATCATGAGTTAAGATCATCATAATGGCAACAGGTCCCAAGACAGTAACTAGATATCAGTTGACCACTAAGTACATACATAAGAACGTGAGGATATGGAACTAATGAATGAGTTCAACAAAGAATTAGGAGAATATGAAAGAATACTAATGAGCCCATAGTATAAGAATATGGGATCAGGAACTAAAGGAAGACAACCATTTCAAGAAACTAATGAAAGCGTCGTAAGCTACAACATCCGAGGACGAATGTTTCTAAGGGGGGAAGGATGTTACACCTCGTACTTTCAGATCATGAGCATGCCACATACGTCACCGCATTAATGGAGTATCAGATACGTCCCATAAAGTTTTGGAAGGTACAAGCCATGGGAAGTACGTAACAATGAAGTAGAGGATGAATTACGATCTCGTAAGTCGTAACCGGGAAGGACAACCTTGGAACAAAAGGAGACAACTATTATCAAGTATGATCAATGATAAATATCATGTATGGAGAGTTTCGGAAGATTCCGGGGCCAAGCAAAGCGGAGAAAATAAGTTTTTCGAAAATTTGAAAAAAGTTGGCTGAATTTTGGGTTAACTTTGGAGGGGAATATCTCCGGGTATATAAGGAGTTTTATGGCATT
This sequence comes from Lycium barbarum, assembly GCF_019175385.1. Classification (NCBI taxonomy): domain Eukaryota; kingdom Viridiplantae; phylum Streptophyta; class Magnoliopsida; order Solanales; family Solanaceae; genus Lycium; species Lycium barbarum. The sequence continues at coordinate 32,403,572 of NC_083337.1, forward strand.
TAAAAATCCTAAAATGAAGTTCTTCGAGTCTAGTTTCCAACGCAATAAACCGTTCAACAATGTGACATCGGAACAGGGAGTTACGGACGTTACAAGTTAGGCGGACGGAGCAGAAAAACGCTGCTACAGTAATCGGGTGCTACGGTAACCCGACCCAACACAAACCTATAAATACCCCTCTAACCCATTAATTTTCATCATTTTCACCATCTTCTCATCCTTCATATTTCTAAAGAATTCTTAAGAACTCTTGAGGGTTCTATAACCTTCCATAACTCTCCATAAATTTTCATAAGCTTCCATAATACTCCATAACCCTCTATAACCTTCCACAACCTTTCCATATCATAGAGAGAGAATATCAACATCAAAATCTCAAAGAACATTCATGGAACATGATTGTTCTTGTTTCTTTTCAAGGTGGTGATGAACTTAGTCTTGGAAAGGGGTGAATAAAGTGATGTTCTTCCACTATAAGGTATGTTTTTCCTACTATTATTTACATGATTGAGATGATGTAAAGGTTTAGCAATTTATAGATGGGAAAGAATCATAGGAGAAAAGTTATAAAGAGTTGAATTGAAGTTGATGGCCATGAGGTGAGTTTGAAAGAGAACTTTGGATTAATTTGAGATTAAATTGAATATAATTCTTTGATTATGGTATCATGGATGTTGTTACGGTTGGTTTGAAAATTGGAGAAATATCATGTGGGATATTTTGTGGAATATATTGGTATTGATATTATTGTTGATGTTGGTATTGTTTGGGAGTTATTTTGGTATTTGGAGGAGGTAAAGAATATAGGGGAGATGCTGCCCGAATTTCGGTAGATTCTAAATAGATTTCATCTGTATACTTGAGACAAGTGTCTAATATTGAGCCTAGTGATAATATGGATGGTTTACGTGTAGAGTTGCGAGCTTGGAAGAATAAACGTTGAACGACTAAGGCGACCGAAAGTTATGTTAAGGCTAGTCCATTTATTTCAAAAGGCATGATTCCTGTGTTATGATTCCATAACCTTCTTACTTTCACAAGTTAAAAGTTCATGATTCTTAAAAGCTTCTTATGATACTAAAGATGATATGTTTTCTATGATGAACATGATGATGATGATTTTAATTCTAGAAATTCCAAAGCTTATGATTTTAATGCTAAGATGAGATTACTGAGCTTATTTCATGATTTTCTTGATTCCACTCATTGTTATTGATCGCACCTTATAATCATTGTTCCTTCAAGGTGAGGTAAAGCGATGATAGTTGTTCCATAATATAAATCGGAGGCTACCGACCTTACGTCACTCCGATAAAGTGATAACTTTTACTTGGGCTCTCATGCATTCTACTTATGTTATATATGTAAATGATATATATATTTATATGTACATATGGAGTAAGGGGAAAGGTGAGGCGTTATATACGTATAGCCACATGATCAGCTAGATATCGTCCCGGACGCAGGATGCCCGGACGCGGGATATATTGGATAAATGGATCGGGCCGTTCGTTCCGCGGCAATATATATGCAAGATGATGATATGATATATGGATCGGGCTGCACGTTCCACAGCAATATAAAATATTTATAGATCGGGTTGCACGTTCCGCAACACTATTATTTATTTAAGGATCAGGCTGCACGTTCCGCTGCACTATTATTTGTATATATATGAGGAATGTTTTTTTTTAAAAGAAAGCTAAGCATGCATGGTATCCACCTTATGAGGCAATCAGATATACAGGTTATCTTTATTTCATGTTATGTTCTATATTTCCTATTATGTTGTTATTCATGTCTTACATACTCAGTATATTGTTCATACTGACGTCCTTTCTTGTGGACGCTGCGCTCATGCCCGCAGGTAGATAGGTAGATGGTTCTGATCCATAGGAGCTTCAACAGCGGAATCTCTGGAGCGCTCCAGTTACTTTGGAGCTGCAGTTTATTGGTATTGGTCTCCACGGCCACTTGTATCCTATGTAGAGGCTCGTAGACATGTATGTACAATTTGATGTTTCATAACCCTACCGATTCATATCGTTGTGTAACATATTAGTACCCTTGATGGAGGGTAATTGTTACACCTCGGAAATTTTCCCGTTAGCGTACAGTGAATAGGCTAAAAAAGGACATAGCGTGTGCGATGTTTTGATGAGTAATGACGTCCCTTAGATTGGTATCGAAGTGTTGAACAATTGTTAAGAAGGTTCCATAAGGATCGGAGAGTTAATGAAGTGACAAAAATAAAATCCAGTTAACTGGTGGATTATACGGTCGATTATACGGACCGTATAATGGTTTTACGGCCGTATAATGAACCGTAGAAGTGTCACAGAACGAAGTTGAGAAAAGGTGGGTTTTACGATAGATTATACGGACCGTATAAAATTATACGACCCGTAAAATGAACCGTCAAGTTGACACAGAGAAGGGAAGTCACTGGAGCAGTTTTACTGTCGATTATACGAACCGTAAAAATTTATACGGTCCGTATAATGGACCGTATAATGATGTCGGGACAGATTTCAACTTTTAAATAAGGACCCAAGCTCATTTTAATTTATTGCACTCTCTCTCTCCACGACCCAACATCTCTCTAGAACCTTCTCAACTCTTTCAATACAAGAATCCAAGTGAAGAATTAAGATCACTTCATCAATCCACCAAAACCAAGTGTAAGGAACACATCAAGGATCATTTAAGTCAAGAAATTTCCATAAAAGGTGGAACTAGGGTTTTGTGCAAGTGAAGCATTTCAACTCAAGATTTGTTCAACTATCATCCAACGTAAGTTTCATGACTTTATCATGTTGTTTAAGGTATTAGAAGACTAAGAAGCTTGAATTGTAGAAAGACATGGGAAGTGGGTCTTGAATGGGTGAATAGTGTCACCATTGAATGATAGTGGAATTGAATCATGAATGTTGATGTGTTGTGATTATGAATACGTTATAAATGATGTTTATATCATGAAGCAAGTATTAAATGTGCGAAAACACAAAAATGAGTTATAAGGATAAATGTGGGAAAATTGGAGGGAATCGGTGGAATGTGATAAACGTATATACATAATGTTTGTTGATTGTAATATTGTGAACGTTGGGGAGTTGATATAGGCTATGGGAAAGGTAGTATAAATAAAGGAAATGCTGCTCAATTTTCTCTAGAAATAGTGACGTATTCCCTTAAGTCGATTAGCTAACGTTAATACGGATTCCTTCGTGAAGGTAGCGACGTGACGCTAAAGGGGAGCCAGTGGACGATAGCTTAGTTAAACGACAGAGGTATGTGAGGCTAGTCCTTTTCTTCCATGGCATGAATCCTAGGACATGATTCTTCTTTTATCCTCATAATTCTCCTACATCCCTAAAGGCTAAGAGTCCAAGATCATGAATAATTATACGAGATAAGATCAATGTTATGAGTTTAGTAGTGATATGATGTCATTCCTTGCTTATACTCACCTCATACATTAATCCCTTCGAGGTGAGGCAGAATGGTTATAAAGGTTCATAATGGAATCGAGGGTTCACGACCTTCTGTCACCTCGATAAAGTATAGTTGTTCTAGAGTCTTCATGTATATACTATGATGAGCATATTACGATGAGCATGTTATGATAAGAACGATTTTATGTTTAAAGGTTCCAAGTTTACGATTTCAAAGACGACATGAGAATGTTGAGCCGTCTATTGACTTCTCGATTTTATTCATGAATGATGACTACATTTTTCATTAAGATTCCAAAAACATATGGATTGACTTCTTGTAAGATTATGACCCTATTTTATGTTTCCTCTTGATGTTATTATTCATGTCTGTATTCTTCATTGATAGTCCCACCTTATAATAATTGTCCCTTCAAGGTGAGACATGACGATCATGATTGATCCATAATATAGTCGGAGGCTACCAACCTTACGTCACTCCGATAGAGCCATAGCTTTTTCTTGGGCTCTCAGGCATGCTATGTATATTATATAAGTATATGATATGTATATGTATTCAGGGGATATGGGGAAAGGTGAGGCACTATAGATGCATAGCCACCCGGTCAGCTGGCATATTATGATCTCATCCCGGACGCGGGATGCCCGGACGCGGGATTCCCGGACGCGGGATGTCCGGACGCAGGATTCCCGGACGCGGGATATATGGGTGATGGATCGGGCCGTACGTTCCACGGCATTATATTGATATATGATGATATATGGATTGGGCTGCATGTTCCGCAGCAAGATATGATACGATGTTTTATGAGTATGCATGCATGAATCCGCCTTAAGAGGCAAGCAGTTACTGGGTATCTTCTTGCACTTACCTTATCTTCTTATTCTCTCCTTTATTTCTTGATGTATGCCTTACATACTCAGTACAATGTTAGTACTGACATCCTTTTCCTATTGGATGCTGTGCTCATGCCCACAGGTAGACAGGGAGACGCTGCAGATCCGTAGGAGCCATCTACAGATTTACAAGAGCAGTCCACTATTCCAGAGGTGCTATTCGGTTGATCCTTTTGTGTATATTGGTATATGTCATCCATTAGAGGCTCGTAGATACTCGATGTGGGTTATGTGGTTCCATGACGTGGATAGTATGTATGTGTATGAGTATATTGAAATATGTTTTTGTGTGAGAGCATTATATCTTATAATGAAAACCAGATCCTTTTTTTAAAGTTAATAAGGAATCGATGAATGATTGTTAAATGGGTTAAGGAAATGATAGCACGAGCGGTGCTCGGTGGTTAGCCCCGGGTGCCCGTCGCGGCCCTCAGCTGGGTCGTGACAGTAATGATGGCCATAATTGTCGAAGATTATACAGGGATGTGCTGTTATATTGCGATATATGTCTTTATAGATTATGATATCCATGAGCTATCTTTATGGTCCACCCAGAAATGATTATAAGATGTATGTTTAGAGGTGCTTGGCGTGTTAGCTCCGGGTGCCCGTCATGGCCCTCTAGTTGGGTTATGACATTTAAGGACACTGAACTTATCATGATTATATTTATACAAAACAACGCATGTAGCATATATGTATATATGTATTAAAACAAATTTATAAGTCAATATAGTGAGACAATTATGCAGGTGTATATATATATGTATACTACAAGGCCCACTGGCAGGTATTTGGTAACAAAGAGAAAGGGAGAGTCATCGCCCCCGTATTCCCGATGCCGTACAAGTTCCAAGGGGTTTCATGAACCCCAGGCATGGCTGGACACCAGGGAAGGCTAAGACCAGACCCCTACCCCAAATTACCTTATCCCATACCAATGTAGCCATAAAAACATAGGCAGATTCCAGGATAAAACATAACATAGCCTACTAAGTTCATAAACATAATGCAAATCAATAACCAGAGGCAATCAAGTAAAATATGTGGACTTGAAGTAGCAAAAGCAGGAACAAACACACACTCATGAAAGGGACTCAAGGCAAGCTGAGATGAACAAAGAGGCACAAGCCAAAATATACAGTCCTGGGGATAACACAACTGTAGCCCCACCAGTGTAACATAAATGGGACAAGGAATAAAGCAACATGATCATGGAGAGACAACATGGGCTATAATATACAGATATGGGGTGGTCAAGGATAGGAAATCGAAACACATAACCATGGTAAGGCACACACAAACTGTAGCGCACAAGAGAGGCAAGCCAGTACTAAAACACACCACCATGAAATGAACCAAAGCAGTTTACATCTTGCTAATGAGAAAGCATACAGAGAAAATCAAGGTATGTGGACATGGCAGGGAAAGAGGCAAGACTAAGGCCCTTTTATATCTGAATTTTTATACACAAAACCTAGTGTCATCTAAAGGAAGCTAATATACTTTAGGAGCAAGTAAACAAGACAAGGTCAAGGCAAATTGACATCCCAGTTTCACACTTCTACTAATCCCTTCCCCTTGTATCTAACTTAAACACAGGTGCACACTCACTCTTTATTTGATCAAGTCATCAATCACTCCTGTCAGTACACTTAACTCTAATCTGGGGGCCTCACTTAGTCTAGGAGCTGGATCCGAGTGATTCCAATGTTCTTTGTAATAAACACACAACCACACAGGCCTTAGAAATGCCATGGGCCATTTATCTGAGGGAAAAGATGTTATAAACTAGGTTGGACTTGGTTTTCCCTTTCTCCTTTCTCCAGGGTACCTTTAAAAGACTCATCCTAGGCCATGTGGCCTTAGTTCACTTTCAGCCCCCTTGTGATCACATGGAGGTTTGCATTTTTTTCAAGTTATTAGCAGCCCAGAATTCAATCCAAAAGGGCTTTTAAAAACATATGCATATAAATAGACACAATTATCTCAGACTAGGGTCATGACCAAAACTCCTGAAGGCATCACTAAACTACTTCAAAGCATAGCATGGATCAGGTTTTAATAATTAAAGACCCAGTCATCATCACAAAGGAAACATATTACAACAACAACAACAAACAAAGGGAACAGATTCCCAGGTGCAAATCATAGGTGCACAAGTTGAGGGAAATTAGAAGGCCACATGATCATAAGTAGAAGCAAATGACAAGCAATAAGGTTGGTACTCAGTTTCCTCTGATATGGGCTTGGACCACCCCTAACACACTTACCAATCCTACTTCCTTACAAACACCTAATTCAGACAACAAAACACAGACAGAAAAATTCCCCAGATTTAAAAACCTTTTTAGAAGACATAGTGAAAACAAATAGGACTTGGACTTTACAAGCACTGACAACATAACATTTAACTCTAGGTGTGCCCCTTCCCTCTAGATATAGTTAAGTCTTCCTAATCCACCTGAGATCCTTGTGTGTCCCAGGACCATGAGGAGAAGGTCAAAAGAATGAGAAAAAAAAAGTCTCTGGGTCCTGAAAGGGAAACAAGATAGGGTGGGGTCATCACCTCCCCATCTCCTTTTCCTAAGTCTTCTTTCAGTAAAAAGGGATCCTGGGTTCCATTGGTCACTACCTCCAGTTCATGCCTAAGCTTACCTTTTACTCTCCCAAGACCTTTCCCCTATCTTATGACCTCATCCTCATACCTCAGTGACAACACTAAGGGCCATATGAAGGTTTAGAACAACCTAACACCATCACAAAACTACCACAGTTGACTCATTGAACTCTATCCAAACTTTAATGATTTTGTGGCCAAGTTACAAGCATGATCACTAAAACAGACCCAACATAAGTATTTAGATGGCAATGGCACAGACTGGTGTTTAAAGGCAATCTCAATCCAAAGTCTATTTTATGAAATGACTTTATCCTTTTATACCACACAACATGTCAGAGCATATATGTCATTCTTTTGGGACTAATTCACACATGAAGAGGCAAGACAGACTCAAATCCCAATCACTTTAGCCCTCTTCTTAGCCCTGGTTACTTGTTCATTTAAAGAAACTTAATTCACAACATCAAAAAACAGTACCAAGCAGCTTCACAAAGAAAACCTAGACAGACTTGTACCAAGGTTTTCCATTATTCCCCTTTTTTCTCTTATCTTCTTAATTATCAAATGTTATGTGATCAGTCTTAGAAAGATCATCTTTCTACACAAGGCACACGCATAAACACTTCCACACATGGTAAAACAAAACAAACTCACGCACACACATGTTTTCATGTCAAGCTGCCAATCCTTAAAGTTCTTTCTAAATGCCATTTTTCAGGATTTGGCATCTCATTACTAAGCTAAAGCAAGTATAACTATTATCACTACTTAACAAACATATTTTACTAGTTGGTTAACTATTTTGGACAAGATAAAAACCATCTCAAGGCTGCCCTGAGTCCATTTTATTTAACAGTGTCAAAGACCCTTCAAACCAACCAAGTACATTCTTATTCAAACAATTCCACTCAGAGTTCAATTCAAATAGGCCCTAATAGTCATTATCTAAACAAAATTGTCACAATCAGGAGCAATCAAACAAGCGTGGGATTAATGATCACTTTGATCATAATTCAAGCCCCAAAAACCATTGCTTAAAATATCAAACTAAGCACATTATTATTATAGAGTAAAATATCAATCTTTAAACCTTTAAACCAACCTTTAAACCAGGCATATTACCAAAGAGAATAAACAGAATCAAACCAAGCACATTATTTAATAAACCTTTAAACCAACCTTTAAGCCAAGCATATTACTTAATGGAACAAATAGAATCAAACGAAGCATATTACTTAATAAACTTTTAATCCTAATTCAAACACAGAAATAATTGTTAACACAACAAATAAGCATACCACCAGTACTGAACTACATTTTAACTACACATATAACACTTAATCATATCAAACTACCATTAATATAGACAAAAACTTAAATGAAAGCAATAAAATAAAAAATGGTTAACTTTTTTTAGAGCAACCGGAGCAAGAATGGACAAGGATGCCTTCTTGTGCTTCCAAAATCAAACTCAGCCACCAAATATCAAGCACAGAAAAGAAATGAAAATTTTAGAACTAGGGAAGACTTGAACTTTTTCAGTTTATGCCTAATAACACTGATGAAACTCAAATCTCGAGCGAAAACTCAAAGTTAAAGCTTCTTAAAGGGTGTCCAGCTTGTTTTTTAGTGAAGGATGGGGTTCTATTTATAGAACCCCAAAGATTTTCTCAAAAATCACTTCAACGATGTGGGAATTGTGGATTTTCCACAAGTCTTCACTTGAATCAGGTATACTGTTACACCCCGTACTTGCGGAGAAGCAGTGATCAAATTTTAGCGTAAGTATGTTGAACTATGGCTAAGTAAAACAACTTTGGAGTATAAGGGACGAGCATTATTTAGTATATTTTATGAGTAAAGGATGCATATTAGGAATTCTAGAAGGTCCTATAAGGAATTGAGTGGAAGGAGTTGAGTTAGAATGACTTTGGAAAAAGATGAGCATTACTTTGAACAACAAAGTATAAGCCAATTTGGGGAAACAATATATTTTAGTATATGTGTAGTTTTGAAGTAAAGCAAAAGCCTAAATTGAAGTTCATGAAGTCTAATTTCCAATGTAATAAACCGCTCATCGATTCGACGTCGGAGTAGAGAATTATGGACGTTACAAGTCAGGCTCGCAGAGCAGAAACGCGCAGCTACAGTGCGCGACACGCGCGCTACAGTACCCAAAAATTCTAGGTCGGTACCAACCGACTCTTGAACACTATACAAGGGGTTTTACCCCTTATGTTTTCATCCAAACACCCCTAAACATATCCTAAATCCTCTAGAACATTCCTCCAATTTCCACAACATGCACATATATTCCAACAAGTCTATATGACAATTTTGGTCATTTTATTTAATTTTTAACATAGCCCCAAGTTCTAGAAAGCCCTAGAAACCTCTCGAAACATATTCCAACATATGTCCAAGCCTAAACCAAGGATCAAAGTGAAAATTAAAGTGGTTAAGGGTTTCAAGTGAGGTCTACACTTGTCTCCTCTTCTTGAAGATGTTTGGGTGAGTATTTTTAAGGTGGAGTAACCATGGAATTGAAGTTTTATTGAATTTTGAGGTAAGATTTCATCTTAGTTTCATGTTTATGAGTTTGTTTGGTAATTATGTTAAGATTGAGGAGAAGAAAATTGGAGGAAAAGTTCAAATATGCATTTGATGATATTTTGAGTTGTGAATTAACATGAGTTATAATTATAAGTATGTTTTGAGTATAATCTTGTTATGAGGGATAATAATGATGTTAAGGAATTGTCATATACGAGTGTATAAGGGATTGTATGAAGTTGTTGTTATGAATTGATTATGAAAAGAAGTTTTGGGATTGAATTGAGTGTAGTTTGAATGTAATATGTTGATTATGGAATTGTTGATGTTTTATTGTGCTTTGGGAGTTGTTTTGAAGATTGGAGGGAGTAGAAGATATAGGGGAGATGCTTCTCGAATTTTAGCAGATTCTAAAGGGGTTTAATTTGAAGGCTTAAGATAAGCATACGACGACAAGCCTAACAATAGTATGAATTTTCTTGAATGTAGATATGCGAGCTTGGGAGGACAAGCGTTAGGTAGTTAGGGAGACCGAAAAGGTATGTTAAGGCTAAACCCTTTCTTTCTAAAGGCATGATTCTTTTCTTATGAATCCACACATGCTTCCCATAACATATTTATACCCAAAAAGCTAGAAGTTTATGATTCTCAAGGTTCTTATGATGCTAAAGATAGATGTTTCCTATGATGATAATGATGATCATGATGATTCCATTCTAGAGATTCCAAAGCTTGTGGTTTTGATGCTATTATGAGATTATTGAGCTTATTTCATGATTTTCTTGATTTTATTCATTGTGGTTGATCTCACCTTATGTTACTTGTTCCGTCATGGTGAGATATAGCGATAATGATTGTTCCATAATATAAATCGGAGGTTACCGACCTTACGTCACTCCGATAAAGTAGTAGCTTTTATTTGAGCTCTCACGCATGATACTTATATTATATATGTATATATGGGATATTGGGAAATGTGAGGCGTTATATACGCATAACCACCTGATCAGCTAGTATACTATGATATCGTCCCGGACGTGGGATGCCCGGACGCGGGATATATGGGATAAACGGATCGGGCCGTTAGTTCTGCGGCAACATATATGATTATGATATAATATAGTTATGGATCGGGCTGCACGTTCCGCAGCACTATTATGTTAGTTATATATGAAAAATATTTTCTTTAGAATGCTAAGCAGGCATGATATCCACCTTACGAGGCAATCAGATGTATAGGTTATCTCCTTATCTCATGTTATGTTCTGTATCTCTTGTTATGTTGTTATTCCTGCCTTACATACTTAGTACATTTTTCGTACTGACATCCTTTCCTGTGGACGCTGCATTCATGCACGCAGGTAGATAGGTAGATGGACCAGACCCTTAGGAGCTTCATTAGCAGAGTTTAAAAAATGCTCCAGTTGTTCCGGAGCTGTAGCGTATTGGTACTACTCTTTTGTGTATATACTTGGGCACGGCGGAGTCCTGCCCGGTCTTCATGGATTCTTGTATTCCATATAGAGGCTCGTAGACAGATATGTGTAGCTAGAAGTCCCATATCGTTATCAGTTCATATTGTTGTATTATATTTTGGCAGCCTTGTTGGCCTATGTTTATGGACATAGTTATTCATGATTATATAGTGATGTGTCTTTATCTTGTGATATATGCCCTTATAGATTATGATACCCATGAGTTGTGTTTGTGGCCCACGTAGAGATGATTATGAGATGTATGTTCAGAGGTGGTCGGTGGGTTAGCTTCGGGTGCCCGTCATGGCCCTCTAGTTGGGTCGCGACACATACACGGTTCAGATTTGAAAGAAAACAAAATTAACTGTCCATTTTCATTCTATACCACTGTTAATCGACAAAAAATATAAAGAAATTGTAAAGTTGTATCTTAAAGGGTCATTTGGACAGATTTTATGGAGAAAAGGACGAAGCCATTAGCATTAATGGCTTCGTCCTCTCCTCTGATTTCCCCACATTATACGCTCCAAATGTGATGGGACACGATGGGTAAAAGATGGGGGGTGGGGGTCAGTGGTGGAGGCGGCGCTAGGGTTTTTCCCTAGCCGCGTCCCCTTTCTCTCTTTTGCAAATAAGACCCCTACGGTCTGTAAATAAAATGGGGGGGGGGGGGGGGGGGAGGGATATACGTATTCCCCCTTTAAAATGTTTGAAGGATTGGGCCTGGTCCCTTTTTTATTTATTTTTTATTTTTTAAACGCATGAGCCTCTTTGACATATATATATACACACAATGTATATTTGCATATACATAGTGTATATATATGTATAGAGGGTCAAAGATAAATGGCCCAAACTGAAAAATGCCAATTATTAACCAATTAGGACTCAATTAATTTAAAACACAACTTGTTAAAATCATTTTACAGATATGGCCCCAATAATTAATCAAATTAATTATCAAGACAATTTATTAATTAAACAACTATGCAAACACACAGAATCAGGGTTTGAGGGGAAATGGTCAATCCTTTTTAATTACTCAAATTGCCTTGGACAATAAATAGAATAAATTATTCATGAATCTGATTTTCTCCTACAACATCCATTTCGTCAAAGAAGGACGGAGCAGGCACACTGACTACTCTGATTGGGAGTGGACTGGGAAAAAGTAGCAGCGACTATGCCATTCTCGACGACGGTGATCGCCGACGAGAGGGTGACGGTTCTCTCTCCCTTTTCTTTTCCGATTCCGAGGATGAGCAGGCCGATCATAACATTATTTATGAGGAGCCGGACGACGAAGCCTCCTCCTCAGATAAAGATGTCTCCGACGCTACTTAGAATAAATTATTCATTAATCTGATTTTTCTTGATTTAATCAATTAAGTAAATAATTATCAAAAATTGTTTTGCTTTTGATTAATTCCAATAAATTATTCCATCAATATCATAAAATATCAATTAATTTTCACACAATTCATAATGTCCTGAAAATCTCTTCATCAATTTAAAGGGGTGAAATATTGTCCCAAATAATTTTTATAAAAATTATTTAGCCCCTCTAAGATGCACAACTTATTTTATTTGTCATCCAAGGACTCTGAGTAATTAAAATAAATTACGGAAGGTCAAAAATTAGGTGTCAGCAATCACTAGAACCCTTACCTAGAACTTTGGTTTACGAAGGACTTTTCACAGTATTTAAATAACCCCTTCACCACTGATTTTCCTAATTTCCTAAAAATTAGGTAGCGACTCTTTTTCAAAACAAGCCCAAAAGACCACCAACAAGTTCTTAGTAGCTTTATGAGCGCTAACCCCACCCGCGAAATGCGAACCGTAACAGATGACGACTCTTCTGGGGACTTAAAGGTTCTAATCATAAGGATTCCAGTAGAATGTGAATTTATTTGCTTAACTGTTTATGTGTTTACTTTCCCGCAATTATAACTGTGCATGCATATCATAACTCCGCCACTCCTGGCATTTATTTACACTTTGTTTCAAAGGAGACTTCGCGGAGCACGCGGTTGTTCCTTCACTATAAAACCAAAAAATATTTCTTTTGGAACCATTATGAGGCAAGGTTGGTTCGCGGTCATCCAACACCCCTAACGGTTCAGCCCCAGTTGTCCGCTCGGGTTCCCGGTTATTTATAAAAGCCCACTCTAGTGATAACAAGGATAGAGCAAAGCCAAATCCCTATCGAACTAGAGCATTCATGCCTAGACGATCCCTGCGTATCTCAGACCTACCTAAGGCTCATTAAGAAGACTACCTTGTGCTCGGACGGTCTACTACCTGAGGACACCACATTTTATTTATGTGCTATATGGAAATGTTCTTATGCCTATGTGTTGAACCATTAGTCCTACGGGAAGGGGGAGTCTTTACAACATTCTATTTTGTAGGTGGAACAAAGAATTCAGTTTGACACTGTCCTCGGGGCTCCGGGTTTACTTAGAGCATGGCGGGAATGGTTAGGTGATGCACATAGAAGGACTATCAATTGCGACCTAGGTCACTTACCCTTAATCATGACTATGAAGGGTCGCCCAGAGTTAATAGAGGTGTTAGCTAGATATTGGGACGACAAAGAGATGTTATTCCACTTCGGCGACATTGAGATGACACCAACCCTAGAGGAGATTAGGGATGCCATAGACAGTAATGGAACCTGTCTGAGGAGAAGACATAAGCCGAACCATAACCTGCTATTTCCCCAAAAGCCATATATTGGTCAGATCATAGAGTACTTTTCCTTAACCGAGGCACCATGGGCACATGGGCCCACAATAGCTTTCAGAGACTTATACCAAATATTCATGGATTGTAACACTCTGTAATTTCGAGTTAGGTGTGAATATGTAACAATCTAGTGTTAAGATGATATTATTTCTCTATGAATCCATTCTCGATGAATTCAGGTGGAAGATGGTCGTTTTGAAGTCAAACCAACAATTGAAGTTCTTAAGGGCTCTTAAATTCGCCTATGTTTTGGTAGGCCTATCTTCTGGGAGATTTCCATGAAAATTGTTGCGAATTTGGAAACACTTCCTTGATGACAGTTGTAGATCTTTGAAATATCTTTTCAATGGTAAGTTGCCCAGCCCAAGCAAAGTTATGTACAAAAAGTAATGTCCGTTTTACTGAAGGGCACAAAAGTTGGAGATTTCGCCCAAAGTACGCCCAGAAAGTACGGGACGTCCTTTTAGGATGTACTTCTTTCGTTCCTCACTAGTTTTGGCAGCCAAAGTACGAGCTACAAGTACGAGACATACTTCAAATACGGGACGTACTTTGTGGCCGTACTTTCACCGTTTCTGGCAGAAAATTAGGTTTAAAATGGGTATGGTCTTATTTTGTTCCCATTTATTTTTCATGCTCCCAAACCCTAAGGATGAAAATCATTCCTCCAAGTCTTCAAATCAAATGTAAGAACACCCTTAACATTACTAATCCATTCTAACATCAAACCCATGATTGTTAACATGACTCTCGTGACCAAAACCTAGGGTTTGCAGCATAATTCTTCCCAAAGTGATTCAAGCTAGGGTTTGGGTGTTCTTCATTAGGAAAGTGAATTTTTAAACTTTGTTTAACATATTAAGGTATGTCTCTTTTAAAAATTCTTTTTGACTATGAAGGTGATTTGTATGTCTATATTTCAAAATTCGTCTTTTCAACTATGTCTACTTGAAGTACACTTATATTATGAAAGCATGAATTGTATTTGAGAAACCCTTCCTTGATTGTTTGTATAAGGTATAACTCTTGTTTGGTGGAATTTATTCTGGAATTAAAGATGATTTCTTTTAGACAAGGTCATGCGTGTGTAGGGTCAAGCCCGCATCGAACCTTATACGAACTGTACTACTTTGTGAAACTCGCTTTTCCCATTATTGGATGATTGGACATAATCTTCTAAAGGTTGGACCTTAAACTTGTTTTGTGGTCGAATGGGTTTCTTGAACTTTAAATTGAATAAGAGATTTGAATAAGATTCTAAATCGGTTATGACTTGAAATGCCTCTATTTTGAGATAATGACTTGAGAAGTGAGATTCGGCTCTAAGCCATGACTGATGATTCAGTAATATGCCATGATTTGTATTTTGTTGGTGTTTGGGCCTGTATGGGCAAGCTGTGCTAATCCAGAGGACGATTAGCCGTTATGGATCCTAACGTATCGATACGAGTATTGTTGTGTCAGTCTAGAGGACGATTGACCTCCGTTGCTTCCTAGCGCGGAGTATCTGTTGTTGTGCTAGTCCAGAGGACGATTAGCCTCTGTATCATCCTAGACCGGAGTATCTATGGTTATGCTAGTCCAGAGGACGATTAGCCTCCGTTGCTTCTAAGCTTGGAGTATTTATTGCTATGCTAGTCCAGAGGAAGATTAGCCTCCGCGGTTTCCTAACTTGGAGTATCGATTGATTGATCTGCCTGTGAGTGACTTGTTTCATATCTTGTTGCCTGTGAGTGGCTTGTGGTGATTTGAATTCGTCAGTGAAATACCCGAGTGATCTACCTAACTTAGGCTATTTGCTACGGCATGACCAAAGATTAGGAGACTAGGTATTTCGATCTAGCCCTTTTTATCTTGGTAGACATCTTCCGGGCCTAAGATAAATGCCGAAACAATTTTTGATACTTCCAAGGGTGTGGTATGTTGCTGCAATGGTGGATTATAGAACACCTCAACATGGCAAAAAAGGTTCAGGGTTTGAATCATCAGAATAGGATAGATCGCCTCACAAATTACTATCCAGATCTCAGTTATGTGTCCAAAAATGGTTAGGCTAGCTTCTTTGCTGATTTGACTGAGGATTGGATCCAATGGATGTTTCCTGCCATTATATCAAAGTCCATAGTAGTTCGAGGAAAGAATTGCCTATTTGTACCACTAGTTGGAGTATGAGGAATATGTCCCTATTATCCATCTCGAGTTCTGAGACAGTTTGGTAGAAGGGGACTAATACCCCAAGTAGGGAACCCCGAATAGTTCATCATCGAGCGCACAGAACAAAAAATAAAAAATGCTGGAGTAATTCTCAGAGAGAGGAACAGTTATGTGAAATGGGGTCCAGACACTTTAGCCACGGACAAGTTCGAAGCAGGATGTGACCCAGGCTACCATGATTGGCTGCAAGGTCATTTGGCCTGCGCACATATCCCGAGGCCCACACTTTATCATGATGTCGCAAACAAATCCACACAGACCGAAGTCCGAAACGGGTTGATTCGAGAGGAGGATAGCCCGAAGTAGTTTCTGGAGGGTACGAATGAGCGTTTGGCTAATATTCTGTAGGAGTCAGACCCCGTGATAGTTAGAATGGAGTTGTATTAGACAAGTCGCCACATTCAGATCAGCCTTCAAAGGGCAAAAAAGGCTAAGACAGATCAAGCTTCGACATCGGCCGCTGGAGGAGAGTTCTGCTGATTTATTGCTTTCTCCTTTTATTATTATAGCTCCATGTCGGCTTCATCATCTTTTGTAATCCCTTCAGGGAAGTTATTATTATTATTATTATTATTATTATTATTATTATTATTATTATTATTATTATTATTACTATTATTATTATTATTATTAATGAATGATGATTTTCGGGGTAATGGTTCATCTTTGCAAATGGCACTTACTTGTTTCAAACGATTAGGACAGCCTTGGCTCAAAAGGCCTTAGGAACACAAGTAGTATAATTGTTTACAAAATTACGTGACTGCTTGCTACGTGTTTCACATACCTACTTGTTATATGTGTTATCATGTATTAAAGCTTGAATACGATTGATCCAATGATCTAAATTACATAACTAAAACAAAAACGATTGACTTAAAACATAACCTAGTTTATCTCCACTAAAAGGTGGACTTACAAATGGAAAACCAAGGATATCAGAACATGTTCGCCCTAGGAGAGACCACTGAAATGCTGAGACTCAAGGTTCAGCAGATGGAAGAGCATCTTCAGGAGATAGGCAAGAAGATTGAAGAGGTTGATAGGCTGCTAAACCTGGTGGGAAATCTGCCAGAAGGAATACCCCAAGAGCAGTACTATGAGGAGAACGTCCCCGAGGATATGAGGGAGTTGGTGCTGAACTATGTACCGGTGGAAAAGAGGCTAGAAACACCTCGAATGGGAGCCCTGGAAGAGGGAAACGAGAACCAAGGAGTTGAATCCAACCCATGGCCAATAGAGTCGAACCCACAACAAGAGTCGGAGCCTCAAGATGAAGCCCCCGAACCATAAAAAGCTGAAGAAGAACTGCCAAAGGAAGCTGAACCTCAAGGGGTGGAATAGAAAGAATCTGAACCTAAACATAGAAGCTGAGAGAGACCTGGAGGCTCTAGAAATATTCCCTGATTTCCAGGTGGAAGGACATGACGTGGAGAAGGAATCTGACTACTACGAATCCACTGACAAAGGATCCGACTACTATGAACCTTCACCAAAGCCGGTGCCAGCTACATCCACCATTACATCAGAGAACTTTGGAAGAGCAGATCCTCATTCACCCTTCTGGTAGGGAATAGCCTTCAAAGCCCGATCTTGCCCTTTTCGAGTGGCACCTCAACCCGTCAGCTGTAAAGATGTGTTTGAGAATATGCAAGCCACCGGAATAGCTTGCACTACCCGAGCTAGACTACCAGTCCCTGAATTGGTTTATGCTTATAAGAGATTCCCCTTTCATCACAATCAAGCCGGTCATACTCTGAACGAGTGTTTGGGTCTAAGAAGAAGAATCGTCAGTCTGATAGATGATAGGGTTATCAGAACTCTATGGAGGCCACACACCCTACTAGTCCATGACCCTATAACCCCAGGAGAAGGAGTCACCCCCGAGACACAGATCTGGCATTGTGATTTCACAGTGTTCGAGGAATCCTACTCTCGCATCTTCTCAACCCTAGCCATCTTAGAAAGGGTTAAACATGTCCACAAGCACCTACCAGTGAGGCCCAACAGAACAAAGTATTCTTGTTCTATACTGGAGCCACGGGACACAACATCGAAGAATGTTATGCTTTCAAGCTCGAACTCAAGCATATGATCAGAGTTGGGGAGATCTTGGTCATCCTCCCACCACAGTGCTAAAGAGAAAGAAAGATAACATGAGAGAGCCAGTTTGTAAGGACGGCGACTCACAGAGCTACATTTTTGGGTAGATATTAGGTGTCCCCCGCTTTTGCACAGAGTTGGCCCCTTCCCCATAAATATCTAAGGAACCATGCCAACCTAATGTCCCTGTGTAGGGATACGTGGGAAGCCTTTATCGGGCCTGGTCCGGGGATGTCTCAGTTTAGGTTTAGCCCAAAAGATATATATCCTCCTTTGTAAGCTAAACTACGATCGGACCTGATTTCTCTCGGAGGGATACGTAGCCAGTCTACGTAAGACTCGGCCCCTATATAATATAAATTATAATCCCTTCCTGTTATTTATAAAAGAAGAAAGGTTTGCCAAAGTAAGTCAACCTCAAAGCCCATTGGACCAAGATCCACTCAAACTCAAAAAGCCTATAACATCCGAACCTTTAGAACAAAAGATCAATTAGTTATTCGGGCTTTAATACATGATTTTGTGTGCTACATGTGTTTTTGAATACAACACATATGATATCATGCTTTTTACATTATCTTCCGGAACTAACTTTACCTGTCTTTGAGTTATTTTTATTTCTTATAGAATGAGGCTTATTAGTTTAGAAACGAAAACTGGCATAATTCACGAGATCAAAAGCCGCGTTAGCATGACTCTCGAATGACGGCAAAGGGAAAGAGAAAATGACTGGTACACCAGATGGCGGAAAGAATGAGTTCATTCTCTGCGAAATAGATACCCAAGACCCCCAGGAGGCATCGCCTCAGGAGGACGTAATTGCAACATTACTAAGTGCCATCACGGCCCTCCAAGACAAGATTGCTAATTCTAAAATAGCTGATGCCAACATTAGCACAACTTTTAAATATATAGACAATATTTAAATGAGAACTTTAAAAAGAAATACTTGCTTAAACCAGCTAGTGGACACCATAATAGGTTATAAACAAAAGATTAACACAAGTTAGTTTTTTCTATTTGACAACATAATATAAGGACAAGATGCATGGAGATGATTATATGCTTGCACCAACCAGAGATATTTTCAGATATTTATACAAATTTTGAACTACTCTCTGTGGATAAAATACATTTAGAAATGTAGATAATATAGCACAACCCGACTTGTACCGAGGGTTTAAGTTGTACTTGATTAGTTACAATAAGTCGGTTAATTAGCTTCGTCGTTAGTCTGTTAAGGTGTAAGTTAGATTAGTTGTTTGTATACAACTGTACTAATCTTTTTCATTCTTCAATTGAAGTAGTTGAGATATTTTTCCAAACTTGATGTGCTCTCCTAGCTGAATTTAACAATACATAAACAAAAACATAAAACAATAAAGAAAGTAATCTTGGCTTGAAGATATTTTGTTTTAAAATTATCTCTTACATGCTGTGGATTTATAAAATTTCCCAGCCCGTTACTTTTCAGTTGGTTATAATACACCTACAACTTCAAGATATTCTCATTAGTTTCAATTTTTTAATTATTATATTAAACTTGGTTAAATAACCAACAGATCCAAAATGAAAGATTTTCATATGCTCAAGGTGCACCTTTGGGCTGGCCAAAATCTCAAATCATTGATTGTATGTGAACAAATTAATTAAACAGATAACATTGAAGATGTGTTCTTATGATCTCAGATTCTCAGTACAAATTAACACGCAACAACAAAGACTGGTGGCAGAATAATAAACTTTTTATTATAAGGGCATAGCATACATGTTCCTTCAATTACAGAAATGCATGGCATTGACTGCTATAGCTTACTAAAATATTATGTTGGGACTTTGTTCTTTTATATTATGTTTTTCTCACTTTTTCCTTTTTTGTGATTCTTTGCTTTTTTATATACTCTTCTTTGTTTTTTTGGTGAATACAAGTTATGGATACTCTTTTATTAATAGTATAGTAATTCTTTTACAAAAGAACCATTTCAGTATTTAGGATTGTTATCAGTGTGGAAAACTAGGATACATTAAAGCAGAATGTCTAGAACTTAAGAAGAAGAATTATAGGAGGCAACATACCTCCAGATCCTATGGAGCATGGAGTGGTGAAGATGAGTCAGATGCAGAACCAAAAAACGTAGCCAATATGTGCAACCACCATGTGCTTTGGAGAAACTAGTGCGGTAAGGACCGCCACCTGTTCAAAATGTGTTGAAATTCATGCATCTCTTGATCTGGTCGCTGATGACCTTCAAAAGATGATTGATGAATATAACAAGTTGGCTAAACAAAAGAAGGAGTGGCAGATTCTTCTAGAAGGAAGTCAAATCGAAGTAGACTTGCTTGGAGAGGATTGGGTAAGATCAGAATGCAATTAAACAACATTAAGAAATCACCTAGTCATAGTTTTGTCAAATAAAATAGATCTTATTTGAGAAATAATAATAATAATGTCAATTTTGGTAGGAACTGAATGACTTCCGACGGGTCCTTAACTAAATTTTATTCCGCATCAAATGATTTACCTAAAAACAATTTTTTGTGTTATTCTTGTGATAAATTAGGTCAGAAATCCTTCAATTGCAACTACAAGAATACCAAACCAAGAAAATGGGTTTGGAGGCCCAAAAATACTAATCCATGGCAAGACACTACTAACCCTCAAGGACCCAAGAGCACTTGGGTACCTAAAAGAAACCAATTTCTCTATTTTGCAGGAACAACCCAAGAAGAACTTTTTATGTCGGTCATTGACAGTGGGTGTTCCAGAAACATGACAGTAAACAGGATAAATTTAAAACCGTGAAAAAGATGGATAGAGGACAAATTAGGTTCAGTCATAATGCAAAAGGAGATGTTGGGTTTGGATGCGTCACTCTATGTCCCTCATGTGACTTAGTGGAAGTATACCCAGTAAATGGACTCAAATGCAATCTTTTGAGTATTAATCAACTATGTGATGCGGGATTTAAAGTTTTGTTCGATGCTATTAAGTGCACACTGAGTCATGCAACAAGAAATATCATCATCTTCGATGAAAGTGTAGAAAATATTTATGTTCTCAGTAATGTTGACTTGCCTACTCTTACTTGTCTTGCATCCATAGCTAGCGATCCATGGCTTTGGCATAGAAAATTGGACATGCTAGTATGCATATACTTGAGAAATTTTCCAAGCATGATTTGGTCCTAGGTATCCCCAAATTAAACTTTTCAAAACATCATATTTGTGATGCATGTCAACTAGGAAAGCAAACTCGTTCATCTGTCAAGCCTAAGGATATTGTTAGCACTACCAAAGCCCTTCACTTACTACATATGGACTTATTTGGACCTACTAAAACTGCTAGCATAGGTGGCAAGAAATGTTCTTTTGTTATTGTGGATGATTATTCTAGATTTACATGGGTTATATTTCTGACTCACAAAGATGAAGCCTTCACTCAATTTGAGATTTTTTGTAGAAGGATACAATGAGAGAAAGGACACTTTATCTCAACCATTCCGAGTGATCATGGAAAAGAATTTGAAAACAGGTCATTCGAAGAGTTCTGTGCTCGACAAGGCTACACACAAACTTTCTCTTCACCTAGATCTCCTATCAAAATAAAGTCGTTGAAAGAAATAATTGGTCAGTTCAACATACAGCCCGAACAATGCTTCTTGAACAAGGATTGCCTAATTGCTTCTGGGCCGAAGCTGTGAGTACTGCCTGTCACATACTAAATTGATGCCTAATAAGGTCAATTCCGAAGAAGACTCCGTACGAACTCTGAAAAGGTAAACGACCAAACATAAGCTACTTTCATCCATTCGGATGTAAATGCTTCATCCATAACAATGGTAAGGACAATCTAGGAAAGTTTGATCCTCATAGTGATGAAGGTATTTTTATGGTTATGCTCCTATTAGCAGATCATTTAAGGTATACAATTAAAGAACTATGACTATCGAGGAATTTGTTCATGTTGTATTTATTGATACTAACCCTAGTGTCTAAGACACAAGTTCTACTATTGATGATACAGGAGAATAAGACACCTTACCAAAGTCGACAAATGATGTGATCGGCAAGTCAACTACTGAAGTGTTACCAATAGAGATCACACAAATTCAGGAGATTAAAGAACCACCAGCTCAAGAAAAGATTGACGACAAGACTTCTTCCGAACCTCAACAAATAAACATAGAACGAGAATGAAGAAGTGAAGCTAGCTTTCCAAATGAATTCATTCTTGGGGATCCAAAAGCAAAAATGCAAACAAGATCCTCTCACAAGCAGATGGCAGCATTCGCTTAGATATCACGACTGGAATCTAAGAAGGTCGATGAAGCATTAAATGATGACTACTGGATCAAAGCTATACAAGCAGAACTCGACCAATTTGAAAGAAATCAGTTATGGAAATTGGTTCCTAGACCCAAAAAGGCCTATGTAATCGGGACAAAATGGGACTTCTAGAACAAACTTAATGAGTCTGGGCAAGCTGTTAGAAACAAGGCTCGACTTGTAGCTCAAGGCTACTCCCAAACAGAAGGTATTGGTTATGATGAAACATTTGCCCTAGTATCAGGGTTAGAATCTATTCGTATCTTGTTACCATATGCATCCTATAAATGATTTATGCTATTTCATATGGATGTAAAAAGTGCCTTCTTAAATGGTTTTATTAAAGAAAAAGTTTTTTGTAAAACAACCTCCAGGTTTTGGAAATTCCTCATGTCATAATCATGTTTTCAAATTAACAAAGCCTCTATACGGACTCAAACAAGCTCCCAAAGCCTGGTATGAGCGACTAGGTTCCTTTCTATTGGAAAAAAACTTTAAACGAGGAAAAATTGACACCACTTTGTTTATTCAAAAATCATCAATTTGCATATTAATTGGTCAAATATATGTTGATGATATCATTTTTGGAAGCTCTAACCCACTTTTATGTAAAATATTTGCTGATATCATGAAATGAGAGTTTGAAATGAGTATGATGGGAGAACTAACATTTTTCTTAGGGCAGCAAATAAGGCAGTCGACTAATGGTACATTTGTGAGCCAAACAAAGTACAGAAAGGAGCTCATAAAAAGGTTTGGAATGGAAAAAGCCAAAGCTTTTGGGACACCTATGAGTCCCTCAACGTGCCTCGAGACAGTTGCTCCAAGAAAGGATGTCGATGAGAAAACATATCGTGCAATGATAGGATCACTACTCTACCTCACTGCAAGTCAACCAGATATCATGTTTAGTGTATTCAAATGCACTAGCTTCCAGTCGGTTCGTAAGGAGTCACACCTTACTGCAGTAAAACGGATCATTCGATATCATATTGGCATTCAAGATTTCGGTCTGTGGTATCCTCACTCTAATAATTTTGACTTATTTGGATATCCAGATGCTGATTTTGCAGGAGATAAAACAGACAAAAAAAACAAAAAAACACCAAAACAACTCCCAAAACATCAATAACAACATACCGTAGCCAAGAGATTATATTCAAACTAGACTCAAATCAGTCCCAAAACTTCCTTTCATAATCAATCCATTCCAACAACTTCAATACAACACCTTATGACTTTTTCTCCATAATTATTTCAACTTTTAAGACTTGCTAAACCTTCAAATCAACTAAACATAAGAAATAGAATGAAGAACTACCTTATACATTGAAGAACATTAAAAAACTTCAATTCCAAGATCACTTCACCTTGAAATACCCTCCCAAGCTTCTACAAGAAGAAGAGACAAGTTTCAACCACACTTTGAAACCTAAGTACATTAATCCTCACTTTGGTATTTGATTTATGCTTGGAGAAGTGTTTGACTATATTGGGAGAGGTTTCTAAAGTTTCCTTGAACTTCGGGTTATGTTAAAAATGACTTAAAATAAAGAGGGGTCGTGATATATAAAATCAGAAAAATTCCACTGCCATAAAAAATATGGTTCGTATAACATTACACGGCCAACTTTCTGGCCGTACAAAATAATATGGACCGTATAATGGGTCGTATAACACCACCTCCAAAACTGTGTTCTCTGGATGTTTTTAAAATCCTTAAATACGGTTCATATCTCAAAATATGGACCATATCTCATATTACACATCCATATTTTATATTTCCCAGAAACAACTTTTGACGAACCTTTCTGCTTCGATTCACTTATTCACTAATCCATCCGTAACTTAACAAACATGAACATAAACCCTTATAAGCATAAGTTAAGCATGTCCAACCTCATATAACCTCAAAGACGAATCCAGGTGTCCAAAACTAAGACAACTATCGTATGACGAATCTAAATGTATAAAACAACAAGGTGTAACATTCTTCCCCCCTCAGAAACATTCGCCATCGAATGTTAACTTCCAGGAATTCTATAAAAGTTTTGGCAGAGTCTCCCCTGTAACTGTTAAACTACCAACCTGCCACACAATAACCCAAAACATACAATGCCATACAGGGCCACAACAATCAATAACAAAAAATGATCCCACACGACCAAGAAGAGTAACTGGTAAGTAATACATACCTAAAGACGATTGTCCTGTAGTCTGCATCTACTCTGAAGTCGAAAATAAATGAGGATATCTAGACTTCATATCTTTGTCAACTTTCCAAGTCATCTACTCAACATTCTTGTTTCTCCATATACCTTTGATGCCACATATTTGGTTCTAAACCTATAGACCTGTCGATCCAGGATGGCAATAGGGACAACCTCATATGATAGTTGCTCGGTAATCTGAAAGGCATCAATAGGTACAACTCTAGAAGGATCTCTGATACACTTACGAAGCATGGACACGTGAAAGATCGGATGGACTGATTTTCAACTTGATGGTAGGTCCAACTTATAGGCCACCTGACCCACTATACGTACAATCCTGTAAGGTGCAATGTTCTGAGGACTAAGCTTACCTTTCTTACCGAATCTCATAATGCCTTTCATAGGTAACACCTTCAGGAATACCCAGTTATCAACCTGGAATTCTAAATTTTGTCGACGATTATCTGCATAAGACTTCTAGCGACTCTTAGCTGCCAATAATCGATCCTGAATAAGTTTGACCTTCTCCACTACTTGCTGAATCAAATCTAGCCCTACTAACTTAGATATCCCCACTTCGAACCATCCGATAGGTGACCTACACTTTCGCCCATATAAAGCTTCATACGGGGCCATCCGTATACTGGAATGATAGCTATTATTATAAGCAAATTTGATAAGTGGCCAATGCTCATCCCAGCTACCTCCGAAGTCTATCACACATGCCCGTAGCATTTCCTCAAGCGTCTGAATAGTACGCTTAGCCTGTCCGCCTGTCTGGGGGTGAAATGCGGTGCTAAGACTCACCTGAGTCCCTAAACCTTTCTGAAAGTTAGCTGTAAACTGCTCACCTCTGTCAGAAATACCATGAAGTCGGACTATCTCCTTAATGTAAAGGTTCACATAATCTTCTGCTGAGTAAGTAGTCCTGACAGGCAGAAAATGGGCTGATTTGGTGAGTCTATTAAAAATCACCTATATGGAATCAAACTCACGCTGATAACGGGGCAAGCTTGTAATGAAATCCATATTTATTGCTTCCCACTTCCACATCAATATCCCGATAGCCTGCAATAATCCACCGGGCTTCTAATGCTCAATCTTTACCTGCTGGCAGTTAGGACACTAAGCTACGAACTATGCTATGTCTTTCTTCATTCCATCCCAACAATAAACTTCCTTACTATCATGATACATTTTCGTCATCCCCGGATGAATGGAATATCCAGAAAAATGAGCCTCTTCCATAATCTAACGATGTAATCCTGCAATATCATGAACACACAGTCTACCTCGATAGCTGAGAACTCCATCTACAGTAATCTCAAATAGTGTCTTCTTATTCTGTGGAGCTGTGTCTATAATTAACTAATATAGGGTCCTTGTAGTGGCGCTCCTTGACCTCAGCTACCAAAGATGAGACTGCTGAATCCTGAATAGTAACTCCTATATCACCCGAGTCCAATAATTGAACTCCTAGGCTAGCTAACTGTTGAAGCTCACGAACTAACTCCTTCTTTTCTAGCTGAGCATAAGATAAACTACCCATGGATCTGCGGCTAAGAGCGTCGGCTACTACATTTTCCTTTTCGGGATGATACAAGAAACTGATATCATAATCTTTCAATAACTCCAACCATCGCCTTTGATGTAAATTCAACTCTTCTGCCTTGAAGATCTACTGAAGGATCTTATGGTCCATATAGATATCAACAAGAACACCATACAAGTAATGCCTCCACATTTTCAATGCATGAATCACCGCAGTTAACTCTAGATCACGGGTCGTGTAATTCTTCTTATGCTTCCTCAACTGCCTTGAAACATAAGCAATAACTTTGTCATGTTGCATCAACACATAACCAAACCCAACGCTTGAAGCATCACAATAGATAACATAGCCTTCCGATCCTGCTGGGAGAGTTATAACTGGTATCGAAGTTAATATGTTCTTCAACTCCTAAAAATTGCACTCACAAGCATCGGTCCACTGGAATTTAGCTGATTTTGAGTCACCTTCGTCAGTGGTGCAGAAAGGGAAGAAAATCCCTCTACAAATCTCCTATAATAACCTGCCAAGCCAAAAAAACTACGAACCTCTATCAGTGTCATGGGTCTAGGCCAATTCTTCATGGCTTTAATCTTCTGCGTATCCACCCTGATACCCTCATCTGAGATGATATGCCCCAGAAAAGTCACAGTGTTTAACCAGAACTCACATTTAGAGAACTTTGCATACAACTTCTGAGCCTGAAGGACTTTAAGGACAACACGTAAATTTATCTGCATGCTCTGCTTCTAATCGAGAGTATACCAGAATATCATTGATAAACACAATCACAAACAGATCTAAGAAGGTTGTAAATACGCTACTCATTAAATCCATAAATACCGCCGGTGCATTAGTCAATCCAAACGACATTTCCTGAAACTCGAAGTGACCATATCTAGTTTTGAAATCTATCTTTGGAATATCCTTCTCTCTAACCCTCACCTAGTGATACCCTAATCTCAAATCTATCTTCGAGAACCATTTAGCGCCCTGCAATTGATCAAATAAATCATCAATCCTCGGGAGTGGGTACTTATTCTTTATTGTCACCTTATTCAACTGCCTATAGTAAATACAAATTCGCAAGGAGTCGTCTTTATCCCTCATAAAAAAGACTGGTGCTCCTCATAGTGACATACTAAGCCTGATAAAACCTATCTCAAGTACGTCCTTCAACTGCTCCTTCAATTCCCTCAACTCAGCAGGCGCCATCCTATGAGGAGGAATAGATATCGGCTGAGTATCTAGTAATACGTTGATCGCAAAGTCAATCTCCTGCTCTGGTGGAAGGCCTGGAAGCTCATTCGAAAATACATCTGAAAACTCATTAACCACTGGATCAGACTGAAGGGTCGGTGGATTTCCTTTTGCATCCCGAACTCGAACTATATGATAACTACAACCATTGGCAATCATCTTTCTTGCCTTGAGATAGGAAATTAACCTACCCCTTGGTGATGCTGTATTACCCTTCCACTCTAGAACTGGTTCTCCAGGAAACTGAAATCGAACCATATTCGTTCTACAATCAACATTAGCATAACAAGAGGTCAACCAATCCATACCTATAATAACATCGAAGTCTACCATATCTAACTCAATAAAATCTGCCATAGTTTGACGATCACAAACTATAACCACACAATCTCTATATACTCATCTAGCTATCACTGGATTACCAATGGGTGTAGACACCTCAAAGGGTTTGATCGACTCGGGTTTCACCCCAAACTGACTAGCAATAAAAGGAGTGACAAACAATAATGTAGAACCTGCATCTATCAATACATATACATCAGGGGAAGATACTGATAGTATACCTATAATAACATCAGGAAAAGACTTGAGATCCTATCGACCAGTCAATGCATAAATGCGGTTCTGAGGACAGCTCGAACTAGATGCTCCACCTCTGCCTCTACGACAATCGGCTAGTTTCTGAGAACCCTTCCCAAGATGGTGTACAGATGATGAAGATCCAGCTACAGACCCTATCGACTGAACTACACCTCCACCACCTCTCAAAGGGAAATCTCGCATAATGTGGTCTGGCTGACCACAAGTATAATAAACATCTGAACCTACGCGGCACTACCAAGCATGTAACTTTCCACACAGAGTACATCGCGGTAGAGATGGCCTCATCTGACTAGAACCACTCCTGAAATTGGAGTTGGAAGCCCTAGAGCTTTGGACCAGCTAAAAGTGGGTGGGTCTATCAAACCTGGGTCCTGAGAACTGTGACAGCGCACTAGCCACTAAATAGGCTGAACGCCTGGAGAACTGCTGCCTCTGACCACCTCTGGACTCACTGACAAAACCTGAAGATCTAGCCCTCTTACTTTGACCCCTATCATGCTCATGCTTGGCCCTCCGCTGCTGCTTACGCTCTTCAAGGTTCTGAGCGTGCACCTGGATGCGAGAAATATCCATACCTGTCTGAATAGAAGCCGTCACACAATCACCAATCAAGTGTGGTTCCAAACCGCTCACGAAGCGGTAACACGATCCTCCATCTAAGCTACAGCAGCTAGAGCATATCTGGCCAACGAATTAAAATAAAGGTTGTACTTTTGAACACTCATGTTCCCCTGTCTAAGGTACAAGAACCTATCAACTCAGGCCTGTCGAATATCTGGCTGTAAATAATGTCCAAGAAAGCCCTCTATAAACTCCTGCCACACGGGTGGGGGTGCATTAATCCCTCTAGATGACACCCAAGTCTCATACCAGTGAGCAGAAACATCTCGTAGTCTATAGAAAGCAATTTCTAATGACTCAGTTTCTAAAGCATGTATCACCCGCAACTATCTCAGCATCCCATCTACAAAATTCTGGATGAGTCTAAATTAATAAAATCTCGTACCCTGGCACTAACAGCCCTGTCACCATAACCCGTACCTGACGCTGGGCCTGAGCGGCTACTTACTGAGTCAAAACCTAAATGGCCTCGCATCTCCTGGCTTGAGGCATCATGTGGAGGAACTGGGGGTGCTGGAGCTGGGGCTCCTCTATACTCCTCTGGAGTGGGCGAAGTATGAGAGGTCTGAGATGGAACCTCATTCTGGGACTCACCCTCCTCAATGTCTACAGGTGGCACCTGACTAGTTCTCCTACCGGCCATTGACTTGCCCTTCTAGGCTGCTGAAGCTCTCCTCGTCATAGGCATTACTAAAATCACGACACACGATCTGAGATGAGAAAGAAAGATAAATCTTCCTAAATGTCCTGCTGCCTCCTGTGTATAAGTGCGGTGCACTACATACCATAAACAAGACTCTGCTAGACACAGCTTGCAGCCTAGGATGCAACTACTCTGAAACAAAGTTTGTCATGACCCATCTGGACGACCATGAAGGGCACCCTAGCCTTACCTTGCCGAGCACCGCTAAACATACTTTCCTATCATAATCATAAATGAGAACGGACGTCAAGGGTCATCAAATGAAAATCTGCTAAATCATGAAAGATATATTGAAAGAGGAATGAGCCCATAACATACGATATGACTAAGCTGGACATGAAGTATGCAAACAGATAAACCACTATGAAATACTATATAGTAAAATATAGACCGTAGGGACTATGCCAAACCTAACTATTACCATGACTGTCTACAAGCCTCTACTGGAGTTTCTGACATAAAGAAGTCAGGACAGGGCCCTGACATACCCGTATATACATAAAAGAATAACATACCAAAAGTACAACAGTAGCTCCAGAACAAGAGGAGTGCTCCAATGTCAGCTGAATGGCAACCACCAAGCTGTCTATCTGTACTTGCGGGCATGAAATGCAGCGCCCCCAGAAAAAGGACGTCAGTACGACCAAAACACTGAGAATGTATGGCATGAAACATAAGAGAGACATAAGAAAACATAGAATAAATGAATGCAACAAGTACGTCTGAACTTTCTCTGTGAGTCAATGATATACATGAATACTGTGAATGAATACATGAGGTCATAAATATATATATTTGTATATAACGCCTATCAAGCCTCTATGGGCATCCCAACGTATCGAATCAGCCTCTGTGGGCATCATCATCATTATCGTCGTTATCATCATGTGACCAGCTAATCAGGTGGTAGTACGTGTGTGTATATATATATATATATATATTGCTGGCTAGGAGTCCACCAAACATAGTATGGATGGACCTGGTTGTGTACCAGTTACCTTATGCAATGCAATACGAGAATCAACACCAGATTTTTATATGGAAAACTTCTTGCTAAAGGGATTAAAAACTATGACCTACCCTAGTAGGATTTCAACTCCACTAGCCATTAAAACTCAGGTTATACCTCTAATGCAATCTAGAAGTTAACACCCATAACCCCTCACCCATACAATAATGCTTATGCAATCCTTACACTTGACTACCCCTAGCCAAGCACACTAATAAACCTAGACTAACTCTAGCCTAGTGTACCACTCAAAGTTGCTGTGAATACACTCTTCCAACAAGAAACCTTTGAGAATTCAGCTAATACGCCTAGACTAACCCTAGCCTAGCGACTAGCCACCCATACACTAATACAACTAAGCTAACTGTAGCCTAGTGTACCACTCAAAGGCTTGAGGAATCACACTTCGAACAAGCAGCCTTTGAGACTTCAAAACACCTACAATTAACTTCTTTTTATGGACCAGTAGGTTTACAATTTATGCACAAAAGAACAAAGACTCAAAAACCTAAGGACCTAAAGGATCTTTAGTTCTAGATCTGGTCCTTCGGGTTGCTCCGGCTCTGTTCTTGAGCAACACCTAGAAAGGTGGAGACTTGCACTTTGGATAGAGCAATTTTTGGATTGTGCAAGAATGAATCTTCACTTTGAGCATGATGTTATATATGTAGAGGGCGAAAGGGAGAGTGAAAATGACAGCTTATAAAGCAACTCTACTACTGTATTACTGCTGCTCTGCTATAGTGTCAGCAGCTTTACAACTGTAGAGTTGGCTTTTCAACGCTCCAGGGACCTGGTCCCTCATCTGGAGGAACCTGGTCCCTCATTTGTTCTTGAACAGGCTGTAACAACTTTGATGCTGTATTGCTACACTGCTGCAATGTTGTCAGTAGCTTTACAGCTATATAGTTGACCAAGTAATAGCTGGAGGACCTGATCTCATCTGGTCCCTCTGAAGACGTATCTGATCCTTCATATATGAACATATCCTTATGGGAACCTGATCTCATCAGGCCCCTCTGAAAACATATTTGGTCCTTTATATATGAACATATCCTACAACTTTTGTAGTGTGACCGATTGCATCTGACCCTTCCAGGAGCATGTCAACATAGCAGTATATGAGATATTAAGAGGTTGACCAAATTCAATAGGTGAGCCTGATCATATCTGGTACCTTAAGGTTTCTCAAATCATCAAAACATAAGGTATCATAACTCATCAATTTCCCCCTTTTTGGTGATGACACAGAAACATACTTTGTAGTCCCCCAGATTTCTCACTTGTTCCCCCTGAAGCTCAGACCGCAAGATGCATAATTGTTTTATGGTTCCTTGAGTTGTGTTTGTCAAATCATCAAAATATAACATAGCATAACACATAAATTTTCACTCTTTTTATGATGACAAATATATAATTGATATTCCCCAGAAAACCAGATTTCCACCTATTCCCCATGCGGATCAGACCTATCTTTCAATCACAATAACAGCAGTATGGAGGACCTGGTTACCCTCACTTTCCTAGCTTACAGACCTCGTCACCCTTTCACCTTTCCCCTTATCTTCCACCTATGTCTCTCCCACATATATCAATTAGTCCCTTGAGTGAGATTTACGGAGAAAACAAATTGAAGACCGAATCTCTCTCTAGTTCTTCACAGTTTGAAAATCATCAAAACATAGAATACACTTTATTTCCCCCTTTTTGGTGATGACAAAACTTATAGATGAATGTTTCCCTTGAGAGCCAGATCTATCAACATGGCAGCATCGAGATAGAAACATGCTAGTATCTCATAGCAACATGTTAGTAGTAGCAGCAACAAACTATCAATCCCCCACCCGGAATACTTCCCCCTTTTGGCATCATCGAAAAGAGTAAATATGGAAGCACAAGCAAAAAGAAGTTCAGCAACATTAACTCATAGCCACTGGGGAAACACAACATAGGAAAATACTCAATAACAAACAAGTTAAATAACATTGCATAGATTAGAAAAAATACCCAATGTGATTTTAGCAGAATAACATTTAGCAGTGCCAACAATACAAAATGTGATGATTAAACTACCTTAAGCACCATAGTCAAAAGGGGTCAAAACATTCATAAAAGGTTTTGTAGCAAGGGGTTATATGAGATAGGAGATAGGAGGGAAGGAAATGGACTTCTAGGAGGAAGGACCAGGTTAATGGATCAGCTTGAGAAGCCTGTCGGTCCTCTCATTTGCAGCTCGTTGGTCATGGACTAGTTGCCTGTTCAGTTCCTGCACTTGTGCCTTCAGTTTTGCATTCTCTGCTTTCAGCGACTCAAAGGCACCAGGTTCCTTACCTGCCATTACACACTTTTGAATGTTAATATGTTGAGTCTTAGCTTTCTTCGCCTCTGACTCTACATTCTCAGCATCAGGTTCTTGTGCAGCAGCCCCTGTTGTCTTTCCTTTTCCCTTCCTCTTAAGTGGAGTGTCCTCCACTTTCTTTTCTTCATTATTCACTTCCACCACCTCAACTAGTCCCATTTTCGTTTTTCCTACCCAGTTCCCTTACCAATTTCCCTATTTTAAAAAAAATATATTTCCCCTATGTGGAGGTACCTGTTGTAGTCCCCTTTTGTTAAAAATATCAATAGTAGCTCAAATCCAGACATAATTTCAGATATAGGTGAATTTAGAGTGGGTATAGGAGATTTTGGGGTGACTTTGAAGTGTTTGGTTCAGATGGATTTGGGGATAAGGGAAGGAAGAAGTGGGTTTTGATAGAGTTTAGAGGTTATAGGCGGGAAAGAATTTTAATGACATGGCACTCTAGACAGTTCAAAACCACACAAGCATTGATGAGACTACTCACCTGAGTCATAGGAACAGGTTCCTGGACAAGTTTTGAAAATGAAGGCAAAGTCTCTGAAGAGTGTAATGTCACTCATCCTTGTATTATCTCAAGATTGTTATTCGCATACCTGTAACGGTATAGAATTGAGTTAGATGTCACTAAAAACACATTTTTGCATTGTACCTCCTTTCTTAACATAGCCAATCATTGAGGGAACTTGTAGAAGGGAAATTTGGATCATCCCTAATTCTAAGAATAGATTCATTATGGATTAACGTTACGTGTACGTCTTCTTCATAAGGATCATGCCAAAAAAAAGGAAAGGGACAGCCTTAATAAACGTCGTCGTCCACTTAACCACTCAACGTCTATATTCCTGAGCTAGCAAATCTATATTCAAGATGATTCACACTAAGGTTAAGTCGTTGCAACACTTATAAAGTCAAGCTAAACTAATAGGTGAGCTAACGAAAATTGGAAAGCATTTCCCCTATATCATATACTTGCTTCCAACTCCAAAACAACTCTCAAAACATCAATAACAAAATCAACAATACCATGGACAAGAGACTATATTCAAACTTGACTCAAATCAGTCCCAAAACTTCCTTTCGTAATCAATCCATAGTAACAACTTCAACACAACACCTTATGACTCTTTCTCCATAACTATTTCCCCTTTTAAGACTTGCTAAACCTTCAAATCCACTCAACATAAGAAATAGAATGAATAACATACCTTATATATTGAAGAACTTCAAAACACTTCAATTCCAAGATCACTTCACCTAGAAAATACCCTCTCAAGCTTCTACAAGAAGAAGAGACAAGTTTCAACCACACTTTGAAAACTTATGTACTTAGATCCTCACTTTGATCTTTGATTTAAGCTTGGAGAAGTGATTGAATATGTTGGGAGAGGTTTCTAGAGCTTTCTTGAACCTTGGGTTATGTTAAAAATGACTTAAAATGAAGAGGGGTCATGATATATAAAATCAGAAAAATTCCACTGCCATAAAAAATATAGTTCGTATTCTTGGCCGTATAACATTATACGGCCAACCTTCTGGCCGTATATAATAATATCCCGATAGCCTGCAATAATCCACCGGGCTTCTAATGCTCAATCTTTACCTGCTGGCAGTTAGGACACTAAGCTACAAACTATGCTATGTCTTTCTTCATTCCATCCCAACAATAAACTTCCTTACTATCATGATACATTTTCGTCATCCCCGGATGAATGGAATAACCAGAAAAATGAGCCTCTTCCATAATCTAACGATGTAATCCTGCAATATCATGAACACACAGTCTACCTCGATAGCTGAGAACTCCATCTACAGTAATCTCAAATAGTGTCTTCTTATTCTGTGGAGCTGTGTCTATAATTAACTAATATAGGGTCCTTGTAGTGGCGCTCCTTGACCTCAGCTACCAAAGATGAGACTGCTGAATCCTGAATAGTAACTCCTATATCACCCGAGTCCAATAATCGAACTCCTAGGCTAGCTAACTGTTGAAGCTCACGAACTAACTCCCTCTTTTCTAGCTGAGCATAAGATAAACTACCCATGGATCTGCGGCTAAGAGCGTCGGCTACTACATTTTCCTTTTCGGGATGATACAAGAAACTGATATCATAATCTTTCAATAACTCCAACCATCGCCTTTGATGTAAATTCAACTCTTCTGCCTTGAAGATCTACTGAAGGATCTTATGGTCCATATAGATATCAACAAGAACACCATACAAGTAATGCCTCCACATTTTCAATGCATGAATCACCGCAGTTAACTCTAGATCACGGGTCGTGTAATTCTTCTTATGCTTCCTCAACTGCCTTGAAACATAAGCAATAACTTTGTCATGTTGCATCAACACATAACCAAACCCAACGCTTGAAGCATCACAATAGATAACATAGCCTTCCGATCCTGCTGGGAGAGTTATAACTGGTATCGAAGTTAATATGTTCTTCAACTCCTAAAAATTGCACTCACAAGCATCGGTCCACTGGAATTTAGCTGATTTTGAGTCACCTTCGTCAGTGGTGCAGAAAGGGAAGAAAATCCCTCTACAAATCTCCTATAATAACCTGCCAAGCCAAAAAAACTACGAACCTCTATCAGTGTCATGGGTCTAGGCCAATTCTTCATGGCTTTAATCTTCTGCGTATCCACCCTGATACCCTCATCTGAGATGATATGCCCCAGAAAAGTCACAGTGTTTAACCAGAACTCACATTTAGAGAACTTTGCATACAACTTCTGAGCCTGAAGGACTTTAAGGACAACACGTAAATTTATCTGCATGCTCTGCTTCTAATCGAGAGTATACCAGAATATCATTGATAAACACAATCACAAACAGATCTAAGAAGGTTGTAAATACGCTACTCATTAAATCCATAAATACCGCCGGTGCATTAGTCAATCCAAACGACATTTCCTGAAACTCGAAGTGACCATATCTAGTTTTGAAATCTATCTTTGGAATATCCTTCTCTCTAACCCTCACCTAGTGATACCCTAATCTCAAATCTATCTTCGAGAACCATTTAGCGCCCTGCAATTGATCAAATAAATCATCAATCCTCGGGAGTGGGTACTTATTCTTTATTGTCACCTTATTCAACTGCCTATAGTAAATACAAATTCGCAAGGAGTCGTCTTTATCCCTCATAAAAAAGACTGGTGCTCCTCATAGTGACATACTAAGCCTGATAAAACCTATCTCAAGTACGTCCTTCAACTGCTCCTTCAATTCCCTCAACTCAGCAGGCGCCATCCTATGAGGAGGAATAGATATCGGCTGAGTATCTAGTAATACGTTGATCGCAAAGTCAATCTCCTGCTCTGGTGGAAGGCCTGGAAGCTCATTCGAAAATACATCTGAAAACTCATTAACCACTGGATCAGACTGAAGGGTCGGTGGATTTCCTTTTGCATCCCGAACTCGAACTATATGATAACTACAACCATTGGCAATCATCTTTCTTGCCTTGAGATAGGAAATTAACCTACCCCTTGGTGATGCTGTATTACCCTTCCACTCTAGAACTGGTTCTCCAGGAAACTGAAATCGAACCATATTCGTTCTACAATCAACATTAGCATAACAAGAGGTCAACCAATCCATACCTATAATAACATCGAAGTCTACCATATCTAACTCAATAAAATCTGCCATAGTTTGACGATCACAAACTATAACCACACAATCTCTATATACTCATCTAGCTATCACTGGATTACCAATGGGTGTAGACACCTCAAAGGGTTTGATCGACTCGGGTTTCACCCCAAACTGACTAGCAATAAAAGGAGTGACAAACAATAATGTAGAACCTGCATCTATCAATACATATACATCAGGGGAAGATACTGATAGTATACCTATAATAACATCAGGAAAAGACTTGAGATCCTATCGACCAGTCAATGCATAAATGCGGTTCTGAGGACAGCTCGAACTAGATGCTCCACCTCTGCCTCTACGACAATCGGCTAGTTTCTGAGAACCCTTCCCAAGATGGTGTACAGATGATGAAGATCCAGCTACAGACCCTATCGACTGAACTACACCTCCACCACCTCTCAAAGGGAAATCTCGCATAATGTGGTCTGGCTGACCACAAGTATAATAAACATCTGAACCTACGCGGCACTACCAAGCATGTAACTTTCCACACAGAGTACATCGCGGTAGAGATGGCCTCATCTGACTAGAACCACTCCTGAAATTGGAGTTGGAAGCCCTAGAGCTTTGGACCAGCTAAAAGTGGGTGGGTCTATCAAACCTGGGTCCTGAGAACTGTGACAGCGCACTAGCCACTAAATAGGCTGAACGCCTGGAGAACTGCTGCCTCTGACCACCTCTGGACTCACTGACAAAACCTGAAGATCTAGCCCTCTTACTTTGACCCCTATCATGCTCATGCTTGGCCCTCCGCTGCTGCTTACGCTCTTCAAGGTTCTGAGCGTGCACCTGGATGCGAGAAATATCCATACCTGTCTGAATAGAAGCCGTCACACAATCACCAATCAAGTGTGGTTCCAAACCGCTCACGAAGCGGTAACACGATCCTCCATCTAAGCTACAGCAGCTAGAGCATATCTGGCCAACGAATTAAAATAAAGGTTGTACTTTTGAACACTCATGTTCCCCTGTCTAAGGTACAAGAACCTATCAACTCAGGCCTGTCGAATATCTGGCTGTAAATAATGTCCAAGAAAGCCCTCTATAAACTCCTGCCACACGGGTGGGGGTGCATTAATCCCTCTAGATGACACCCAAGTCTCATACCAGTGAGCAGAAACATCTCGTAGTCTATAGAAAGCAATTTCTAATGACTCAGTTTCTAAAGCATGTATCACCCGCAACTATCTCAGCATCCCATCTACAAAATTCTGGATGAGTCTAAATTAATAAAATCTCGTACCCTGGCACTAACAGCCCTGTCACCATAACCCGTACCTGACGCTGGGCCTGAGCGGCTACTTACTGAGTCAAAACCTAAATGGCCTCGCATCTCCTGGCTTGAGGCATCATGTGGAGGAACTGGGGGTGCTGGAGCTGGGGCTCCTCTATACTCCTCTGGAGTGGGCGAAGTATGAGAGGTCTGATATGGAACCTCATTCTGGGACTCACCCTCCTCAATGTCTACCGGTGGCACCTGACTAGTTCTCCTACCGGCCATTGACTTGCCCTTCTAGGCTGCTGAAGCTCTCCTCGTCATAGGCATTACTAAAATCACGACACACGATCTGAGATGAGAAAGAAAGATAAATCTTCCTAAATGTCCTGCTGCCTCCTGTGTATAAGTGCGGTGCACTACATACCATAAACAAGACTCTGCTAGACACAGCTTGCAGCCTAGGATGCAACTACTCTGAAACAAAGTTTGTCATGACCCATCTGGACGACCATGAAGGGCACCCTAGCCTTACCTTGCCGAGCACCGCTAAACATACTTTCCTATCATAATCATAAATGAGAACGGACGTCAAGGGTCATCAAATGAAAATCTGCTAAATCATGAAAGATATATTGAAAGAGGAATGAGCCCATAACATACGATATGACTAAGCTGGACATGAAGTATGCAAACAGATAAACCACTATGAAATACTATATAGTAAAATATAGACCGTAGGGACTATGCCAAACCTAACTATTACCATGACTGTCTACAAGCCTCTACTGGAGTTTCTGACATAAAGAAGTCAGGACAGGGCCCTGACATACCCGTATATACATAAAAGAATAACATACCAAAAGTACAACAGTAGCTCCAGAACAAGAGGAGTGCTCCAATGTCAGCTGAATGGCAACCACCAAGCTGTCTATCTGTACTTGCGGGCATGAAACGCAGCGCCCCCAGAAAAAGGACGTCAGTACGACCAAAACACTGAGTATGTATGGCATGAAACATAAGAGAGACATAAGAAAACATAGAATAAATGAATGCAACAAGTACGTCTGAACTTTCTCTGTGAGTCAATGATATACATGAATACTGTGAATGAATACATGAGGTCATAAATATATATATTTGTATATAACGCCTATCAAGCCTCTATGGGCATCCCATCGTATCGAATCAGCCTCTGTGGGCATCATCATCATTATCGTCGTTATCATCATGTGACCAGCTAATCAGGTGGTAGTACGTGTGTGTATATATATATATATATATATATATATATATATTGCTGGCTAGGAGTCCACCAAACATAGTATGGATGGACCTGGTTGTGTACCAGTTACCTTATGCAATGCAATACGAGAATCAACACCAGATTTTTATATGGAAAACTTCTTGCTAAAGGGATTAAAAACTATGACCTACCCTAGTAGGATTTCAACTCCACTAGCCATTAAAACTCAGGTTATACCTCTAATGCAATCTAGAAGTTAACACCCATAACCCCTCACCCATACAATAATGCTTATGCAATCCTTACACTTGACTACCCCTAGCCAAGCACACTAATAAACCTAGACTAACTCTAGCCTAGTGTACCACTCAAAGTTGCTGTGAATACACTCTTCCAACAAGAAACCTTTGAGAATTCAGCTAATACGCCTAGACTAACCCTAGCCTAGCGACTAGCCACCCATACACTAATACAACTAAGCTAACTGTAGCCTAGTGTACCACTCAAAGGCTTGAGGAATCACACTTCGAACAAGCAGCCTTTGAGACTTCAAAACACCTACAATTAACTTCTTTTTATGGACCAGTAGGTTTACAATTTATGCACAAAAGAACAAAGACTCAAAAACCTAAGGACCTAAAGGATCTTTAGTTCTAGATCTGGTCCTTCGGGTTGCTCCGGCTCTGTTCTTGAGCAACACCTAGAAAGGTGGAGACTTGCACTTTGGATAGAGCAATTTTTGGATTGTGCAAGAATGAATCTTCACTTTGAGCATGATGTTATATATGTAGAGGGCGAAAGGGAGAGTGAAAATGACAGCTTATAAAGCAACTCTACTACTGTATTACTGCTGCTCTGCTATAGTGTCAGCAGCTTTACAACTGTAGAGTTGGCTTTTCAACGCTCCAGGGACCTGGTCCCTCATCTGGAGGAACCTGGTCCCTCATTTGTTCTTGAACAGGCTGTAACAACTTTGATGCTGTATTGCTACACTGCTGCAATGTTGTCAGTAGCTTTACAGCTATATAGTTGACCAAGTAATAGCTGGAGGACCTGATCTCATCTGGTCCCTCTGAAGACGTATCTGATCCTTCATATATGAACATATCCTTATGGGAACCTGATCTCATCAGGCCCCTCTGAAAACATATTTGGTCCTTTATATATGAACATATCCTACAACTTTTGTAGTGTGACCGATTGCATCTGACCCTTCCAGGAGCATGTCAACATAGCAGTATATGAGATATTAAGAGGTTGACCAAATTCAATAGGTGAGCCTGATCATATCTGGTACCTTAAGGTTTCTCAAATCATCAAAACATAAGGTATCATAACTCATCAATTTCCCCCATTTTGGTGATGACACAGAAACATACTTTGTAGTCCCCCAGATTTCTCACTTGTTCCCCCTGAAGCTCAGACCGCAAGATGCATAATTGTTTTATGGTTCCTTGAGTTGTGTTTGTCAAATCATCAAAATATAACATAGCATAACACATAAATTTTCACTCTTTTTATGATGACAAATATATAATTGATATTCCCCAGAAAACCAGATTTCCACCTATTCCCCATGCGGATCAGACCTATCTTTCAATCACAATAACAGCAGTATGGAGGACCTGGTTACCCTCACTTTCCTAGCTTACAGACCTCGTCACCCTTTCACCTTTCCCCTTATCTTCCACCTATGTCTCTCCCACATATATCAATTAGTCCCTTGAGTGAGATTTACGGAGAAAACAAATTGAAGACCGAATCTCTCTCTAGTTCTTCACAGTTTGAAAATCATCAAAACATAGAATACACTTTATTTCCCCCTTTTTGGTGATGACAAAACTTATAGATGAATGTTTCCCTTGAGAGCCAGATCTATCAACATGGCAGCATCGAGATAGAAACATGCTAGTATCTCATAGCAACATGTTAGTAGTAGCAGCAACAAACTATCAATCCCCCACCCGGAATACTTCCCCCTTTTGGCATCATCGAAAAGAGTAAATATGGAAGCACAAGCAAAAAGAAGTTCAGCAACATTAACTCATAGCCACTGGGGCAACACAACATAGGAAAATACTCAATAACAAACAAGTTAAATAACATTGCATAGATTAGAAAAAATACCCAATGTGATTTTAGCAGAATAACATTTAGCAGTGCCAACAATACAAAATGTGATGATTAAACTACCTTAAGCACCATAGTCAAAAGGGGTCAAAACATTCATAAAAGGTTTTGTAGCAAGGGGTTATATGAGATAGGAGATAGGAGGGAAGGAAATGGACTTCTAGGAGGAAGGACCAGGTTAATGGATCAGCTTGAGAAGCCTGTCGGTCCTCTCATTTGCAGCTCGTTGGTCATGGACTAGTTGCCTGTTCAGTTCCTGCACTTGTGCCTTCTGTTTTGCATTCTCTGCTTTCAGCGACTCAAAGGCACCAGGTTCCTTACCTGTCATTACACACTTTTGAATGTTAATATGTTGAGTCTTAGCTTTCTTCGCCTCTGACTCTACATTCTCAGCATCAGGTTCTTGTGCAGCAGCCCCTGTTGTCTTTCCTTTTCCCTTCCTCTTAAGTGGAGTGTCCTCCACTTTCTTTTCTTCATTATTCACTTCCACCACCTCAACTAGTCCCATTTTCGTTTTTCCTACCCAGTTCCCTTACCAATTTCCCTATTTTAAAAAAAATATATTTCCCCTATGTGGAGGTACCTGTTGTAGTCCCCTTTTGTTAAAAATATCAATAGTAGCTCAAATCCAAACATAATTTCAGATATAGGTGAATTTAGAGTGGGTATAGGAGATTTTGGGGTGACTTTGAAGTGTTTGGTTCAGATGGATTTGGGGATAAGGGAAGGAAGAAGTGGGTTTTGATAGAGTTTAGAGGTTATAGGCGGGAAAGAATTTTAATGACATGGCACTCTAGACAGTTCAAAACCACACAAGCATTGATGAGACTACTCACCTGAGTCATAGGAACAGGTTCCTGGACAAGTTTTGAAAATGAAGGCAAAGTCTCTGAAGAGTGTAATGTCACTCATCCTTGTATTATCTCAAGATTGTTATTCGCATACCTGTAACGGTATAGAATTGAGTTAGATGTCACTAAAAACACATTTTTGCATTGTACCTCTTTTCTTAACATAGCCAATCATTGAGGGAACTTGTAGAAGGGAAATTTGGATCATCCCTAATTCTAAGAATAGATTCATTATGGATTAACGTTACGTGTACGTCTTCTTCATAAGGATCATGCCAAAAAAAAGGAAAGGGACAGCCTTAATAAACCTCGTCGTCCACTTAACCACTCAACGTTTATATTCCTGAGCTAGCAAATCTATATTCAAGATGATTCACACTAAGGTTAAGTCGTTGCAACACTTATAAAGTCAAGCTAAACTAATAGGTGAGCTAACGAAAATTGGAAAGCATTTCCCCTATATCATATACTTGCTTCCAACTCCAAAACAACTCTCAAAACATCAATAACAAAATCAACAATACCATGGACAAGAGACTATATTCAAACTTGACTCAAATCAGTCCCAAAACTTCCTTTCGTAATCAATCCATAGTAACAACTTCAACACAACACCTTATGACTCTTTCTCCATAACTATTTCCCCTTTTAAGACTTGCTAAACCTTCAAATCCACTCAACATAAGAAATAGAATGAATAACATACCTTATATATTGAAGAACTTCAAAACACTTCAATTCCAAGATCACTTCACCTAGAAAATACCCTCTCAAGCTTCTACAAGAAGAAGAGACAAGTTTCAACCACACTTTGAAAACTTATGTACTTAGATCCTCACTTTGATCTTTGATTTAAGCTTGGAGAAGTGATTGAATATGTTGGGAGAGGTTTCTAGAGCTTTCTTGAACCTTGGGTTATGTTAAAAATGACTTAAAATGAAGAGGGGTCATGATATATAAAATTAGAAAAATTCCACTGCCATAAAAAATATAGTTCGTATTCTTGGCCGTATAACATTATACGGCCAACCTTCTGGCCGTATATAATAATATCCCGATAGCCTGCAATAATCCACCGGGCTTCTAATGCTCAATCTTTACCTGCTGGCAGTTAGGACACTAAGCTACGAACTATGCTATGTCTTTCTTCATTCCATCCCAACAATAAACTTCCTTACTATCATGATACATTTTCGTCATCCCCGGATGAATGGAATAACCAGAAAAATGAGCCTCTTCCATAATCTAACGATGTAATCCTGCAATATCATGAACACACAGTCTACCTCGATAGCTGAGAACTCCATCTACAGTAATCTCAAATAGTGTCTTCTTATTCTGTGGAGCTGTGTCTATAATTAACTAATATAGGGTCCTTGTAGTGGCGCTCCTTGACCTCAGCTACCAAAGATGAGACTGCTGAATCCTGAATAGTAACTCCTATATCACCCGAGTCCAATAATCGAACTCCTAGGCTAGCTAACTGTTGAAGCTCACGAACTAACTCCCTCTTTTCTAGCTGAGCATAAGATAAACTACCCATGGATCTGCGGCTAAGAGCGTCGGCTACTACATTTTCCTTTTCGGGATGATACAAGAAACTGATATCATAATCTTTCAATAACTCCAACCATCGCCTTTGATGTAAATTCAACTCTTCTGCCTTGAAGATCTACTGAAGGATCTTATGGTCCATATAGATATCAACAAGAACACCATACAAGTAATGCCTCCACATTTTCAATGCATGAATCACCGCAGTTAACTCTAGATCACGGGTCGTGTAATTCTTCTTATGCTTCCTCAACTGCCTTGAAACATAAGCAATAACTTTGTCATGTTGCATCAACACATAACCAAACCCAACGCTTGAAGCATCACAATAGATAACATAGCCTTCCGATCCTGCTGGGAGAGTTATAACTGGTATCGAAGTTAATATGTTCTTCAACTCCTAAAAATTGCACTCACAAGCATCGGTCCACTGGAATTTAGCTGATTTTGAGTCACCTTCGTCAGTGGTGCAGAAAGGGAAGAAAATCCCTCTACAAATCTCCTATAATAACCTGCCAAGCCAAAAAAACTACGAACCTCTATCAGTGTCATGGGTCTAGGCCAATTCTTCATGGCTTTAATCTTCTGCGTATCCACCCTGATACCCTCATCTGAGATGATATGCCCCAGAAAAGTCACAGTGTTTAACCAGAACTCACATTTAGAGAACTTTGCATACAACTTCTGAGCCTGAAGGACTTTAAGGACAACACGTAAATTTATCTGCATGCTCTGCTTCTAATCGAGAGTATACCAGAATATCATTGATAAACACAATCACAAACAGATCTAAG
Source organism: Lycium barbarum (assembly GCF_019175385.1). Classification (NCBI taxonomy): domain Eukaryota; kingdom Viridiplantae; phylum Streptophyta; class Magnoliopsida; order Solanales; family Solanaceae; genus Lycium; species Lycium barbarum. The sequence continues at coordinate 32,447,748 of NC_083337.1, forward strand.
AAGGTTGTAAATACGCTACTCATTAAATCCATAAATACCGCCGGTGCATTAGTCAATCCAAACGACATTTCCTAAAACTCGAAGTGACCATATCTAGTTTTGAAATCTATCTTTGGAATATCCTTCTCTCTAACCCTCACCTAGTGATACCCTAATCTCAAATCTATCTTCGAGAACCATTTAGCGCCCTGCAATTGATCAAATAAATCATCAATCCTCGGGAGTGGGTACTTATTCTTTATTGTCACCTTATTCAACTGCCTATAGTAAATACAAATTCGCAAGGAGTCGTCTTTATCCCTCATAAAAAAGACTGGTGCTCCTCATAGTGACATACTAAGCCTAATAAAACCTATCTCAAGTACGTCCTTCAACTGCTCCTTCAATTCCCTCAACTCAGCAGGCGCCATCCTATGAGGAGGAATAGATATCGGCTGAGTATCTAGTAATACGTTGATCGCAAAGTCAATCTCCTGCTCTGGTGGAAGGCCTGGAAGCTCATTCGAAAATACATCTGAAAACTCATTAACCACTGGATCAGACTGAAGGGTCGGTGGATTTCCTTTTGCATCCCGAACTCGAACTATATGATAACTACAACCATTGGCAATCATCTTTCTTGCCTTGAGATAGGAAATTAACCTACCCCTTGGTGATGCTGTATTACCCTTCCACTCTAGAACTGGTTCTCCAGGAAACTGAAATCGAACCATATTCGTTCTACAATCAACATTAGCATAACAAGAGGTCAACCAATCCATACCTATAATAACATCGAAGTCTACCATATCTAACTCAATAAAATCTGCCATAGTTTGACGATCACAAACTATAACCACACAATCTCTATATACTCATCTAGCTATCACTGGATTACCAATGGGTGTAGACACCTCAAAGGGTTTGATCGACTCGGGTTTCACCCCAAACTGACTAGCAATAAAAGGAGTGACAAACAATAATGTAGAACCTGCATCTATCAATACATATACATCAGGGGAAGATACTGATAGTATACCTATAATAACATCAGGAAAAGACTTGAGATCCTATCGACCAGTCAATGCATAAATGCGGTTCTGAGGACAGCTCGAACTAGATGCTCCACCTCTGCCTCTACGACAATCGGCTAGTTTCTGAGAACCCTTCCCAAGATGGTGTACAGATGATGAAGATCCAGCTACAGACCCTATCGACTGAACTACACCTCCACCACCTCTCAAAGGGAAATCTCGCATAATGTGGTCTGGCTGACCACAAGTATAATAAACATCTGAACCTACGCGGCACTACCAAGCATGTAACTTTCCACACAGAGTACATCGCGGTAGAGATGGCCTCATCTGACTAGAACCACTCCCGAAATTGGAGTTGGAAGCCCTAGAGCTTTGGACCAGCTAAAAGTGGGTGGGTCTATCAAACCTGGATCCTGAGAACTGTGACAGCGCACTAGCCACTAAATAGGCTGAACGCCTGGAGAACTGCTGCCTCTGACCACCTCTGGACTCACTGACAAAACCTGAAGATCTAGCCCTCTTACTTTGACCCCTATCATGCTCATGCTTGGCCCTCCGCTGCTGCTTACGCTCTTCAAGGTTCTGAGCGTGCACCTGGATGCGAGAAATATCCATACCTGTCTGAATAGAAGCCGTCACACAATCACCAATCAAGTGTGGTTCCAAACCGCTCACGAAGCGGTAACACGATCCTCCATCTAAGCTACAGCAGCTAGAGCATATCTGGCCAACGAATTAAAATAAAGGTTGTACTTTTGAACACTCATGTTCCCCTGTCTAAGGTACAAGAACCTATCAACTCAGGCCTGTCGAATATCTGGCTGTAAATAATGTCCAAGAAAGCCCTCTATAAACTCCTGCCACACGGGTGGGGGTGCATTAATCCCTCTAGATGACACCCAAGTCTCATACCAGTGAGCAGAAACATCTCGTAGTCTATAGAAAGCAATTTCTAATGACTCAGTTTCTAAAGCATGTATCACCCGCAACTATCTCAGCATCCCATCTACAAAATTCTGGATGAGTCTAAATTAATAAAATCTCGTACCCTGGCACTAACAGCCCTGTCACCATAACCCGTACCTGACGCTGGGCCTGAGCGGCTACTTACTGAGTCAAAACCTAAATGGCCTCGCATCTCCTGGCTTGAGGCATCATGTGGAGGAACTGGGGGTGCTGGAGCTGGGGCTCCTCTATACTCCTCTGGAGTGGGCGAAGTATGAGAGGTCTGAGATGGAACCTCATTCTGGGACTCACCCTCCTCAATGTCTACAGGTGGCACCTGACTAGTTCTCCTACCGGCCATTGACTTGCCCTTCTAGGCTGCTGAAGCTCTCCTCGTCATAGGCATTACTAAAATCACGACACACGATCTGAGATGAGAAAGAAAGATAAATCTTCCTAAATGTCCTGCTGCCTCCTGTGTATAAGTGCGGTGCACTACATACCATAAACAAGACTCTGCTAGACACAGCTTGCAGCCTAGGATGCAACTACTCTGAAACAAAGTTTGTCATGACCCATCTGGACGACCATGAAGGGCACCCTAGCCTTACCTTGCCGAGCACCGCTAAACATACTTTCCTATCATAATCATAAATGAGAACGGACGTCAAGGGTCATCAAATGAAAATCTGCTAAATCATGAAAGATATATTGAAAGAGGAATGAGCCCATAACATACGATATGACTAAGCTGGACATGAAGTATGCAAACAGATAAACCACTATGAAATACTATATAGTAAAATATAGACCGTAGGGACTATGCCAAACCTAACTATTACCATGACTGTCTACAAGCCTCTACTGGAGTTTATGACATAAAGAAGTCAGGACAGGGCCCTGACATACCCGTATATACATAAAAGAATAACATACCAAAAGTACATCAGTAGCTCCAGAACAAGAGGAGTGCTCCAATGTCAGCTGAATGGCAACCACCAAGCTGTCTATCTGTACTTGCGGGCATGAAACGCAGCGCCCCCAGAAAAAGGACGTCAGTACGACCAAAACACTGAGTATGTATGGCATGAAACATAAGAGAGACATAAGAAAACATAGAATAAATGAATGCAACAAGTACGTCTGAACTTTCTCTGTGAGTCAATGATATACATGAATACTGTGAATGAATACATGAGGTCATAAATATATATATTTGTATATAACGCCTATCAAGCCTCTATGGGCATCCCATCGTATCGAATCAGCCTCTGTGGGCATCATCATCATTATCGTCGTTATCATCATGTGACCAGCTAATCAGGTGGTAGTACGTGTGTGTATATATATATATATATATATTGCTGGCTAGGAGTCCACCAAACATAGTATGGATGGACCTGGTTGTGTACCAGTTACCTTATGCAATGCAATACGAGAATCAACACCAGATTTTTATATGGAAAACCTCTTGCTAAAGGGATTAAAAACTATGACCTACCCTAGTAGGATTTCAACTCCACTAGCCATTAAAACTCAGGTTATACCTCTAATGCAATCTAGAAGTTAACACCCATAACCCCTCACCCTTACAATAATGCTTATGCAATCCTTACACTTGACTACCCCTAGCCAAGCACACTAATAAACCTAGACTAACTCTAGCCTAGTGTACCACTCAAAGTTGCTGTGAATACACTCTTCCAACAAGAAACCTTTGAGAATTCAGCTAATACGCCTAGACTAACCCTAGCCTAGCGACTAGCCACCCATACACTAATACAACTAAGCTAACTGTAGCCTAGTGTACCACTCAAAGGCTTGAGGAATCACACTTCGAACAAGCAGCCTTTGAGACTTCAAAACACCTACAATTAACTTCTTTTTATGGACCAGTAGGTTTACAATTTATGCACAAAAGAACAAAGACTCAAAAACCTAAGGACCTAAAGGATCTTTAGTTCTAGATCTGGTCCTTCGGGTTGCTCCGGCTCTGTTCTTGAGCAACACCTAGAAAGGTGGAGACTTGCACTTTGGATAGAGCAATTTTTGGATTGTGCAAGAATGAATCTTCACTTTGAGCATGATGTTATATATGTAGAGGGCGAAAGGGAGAGTGAAAATGACAGCTTATAAAGCAACTCTGCTACTGTATTACTGCTGCTCTGCTATAGTGTCAGCAGCTTTACAACTGTAGAGTTGGCTTTTCAACGCTCCAGGGACCTGGTCCCTCATCTGGAGGAACCTGGTCCCTCATTTGTTCTTGAACAGGCTGTAACAACTTTGATGCTGTATTGCTACACTGCTGCAATGTTGTCAGTAGCTTTACAGCTATATAGTTGACCAAGTAATAGCTGGAGGACCTGATCTCATCTGGTCCCTCTGAAGACGTATCTGATCCTTCATATATGAACATATCCTTATGGGAACCTGATCTCATCAGGCCCCTCTGAAAACATATTTGGTTCTTTATATATGAACATATCCTACAACTTTTGTAGTGTGACCGATTGCATCTGACCCTTCCAGGAGCATGTCAACATAGCAGTATATGAGATATTAAGAGGTTGACCAAATTCAATAGGTGAGCCTGATCATATCTGGTACCTTAAGGTTTCTCAAATCATCAAAACATAAGGTATCATAACTCATCAATTTCCCCCTTTTTGGTGATGACACAGAAACATACTTTGTAGTCCCCCAGATTTCTCACTTGTTCCCCCTGAAGCTCAGACCGCAAGATGCATAATTGTTTTATGGTTCCTTGAGTTGTGTTTGTCAAATCATCAAAATATAACATAGCATAACACATAAATTTTCACTCTTTTTATGATGACAAATATATAATTGATATTCCCCAGAAAACCAGATTTCCACCTATTCCCCATGCGGATCAGACCTATCTTTCAATCACAATAACAGCAGTATGGAGGACCTGGTTACCCTCACTTTCCTAGCTTACAGACCTCGTCACCCTTTCACCTTTCCCCTTATCTTCCACCTATGTCTCTCCCACATATATCAATTAGTCCCTTGAGTGAGATTTACGGAGAAAACAAATTGAAGACCGAATCTCTCTCTAGTTCTTCATAGTTTGAAAATCATCAAAACATAGAATACACTTTATTTCCCCCTTTTTGGTGATGACAAAACTTATAGATGAATGTTTCCCTTGAGAGCCAGATCTATCAACATGGCAGCATCGAGATAGAAACATGCTAGTATCTCATAGCAACATGTTAGTAGTAGCAGCAACAAACTATCAATCCCCCACCCGGAATACTTCCCCCTTTTGGCATCATCGAAAAGAGTAAATATGGAAGCACAAGCAAAAAGAAGTTCAGCAACATTAACTCATAGCCACTGGGGCAACACAACATAGGAAAATACTCAATAACAAACAAGTTAAATAACATTGCATAGATTAGAAAAAATACCCAATGTGATTTTAGCAGAATAACATTTAGCAGTGCCAACAATACAAAATGTGATGATTAAACTACCTTAAGCACCATAGTCAAAAGGGGTCAAAACATTCATAAAAGGTTTTGTAGCAAGGGGTTATATGAGATAGGAGATAGGAGGGAAGGAAATGGACTTCTAGGAGGAAGGACCAGGTTAATGGATCAGCTTGAGAAGCCTGTCGGTCCTCTCATTTGCAGCTCGTTGGTCATGGACTAGTTGCCTGTTCAGTTCCTGCACTTGTGCCTTCAGTTTTGCATTCTCTGCTTTCAGCGACTCAAAGGCACCAGGTTCCTTACCTGCCATTACACACTTTTGAATGTTAATATGTTGAGTCTTAGCTTTCTTCGCCTCTGACTCTACATTCTCAGCATCAGGTTCTTGTGCAGCAGCCCCTGTTGTCTTTCCTTTTCCCTTCCTCTTAAGTGGAGTGTCCTCCACTTTCTTTTCTTCATTATTCACTTCCACCACCTCAACTAGTCCCATTTTCGTTTTTCCTACCCAGTTCCCTTACCAATTTCCCTATTTTAAAAAAAATATATTTCCCCTATGTGGAGGTACCTGTTGTAGTCCCCTTTTGTTAAAAATATCAATAGTAGCTCAAATCCAGACATAATTTCAGATATAGGTGAATTTAGAGTGGGTATAGGAGATTTTGGGGTGACTTTGAAGTGTTTGGTTCAGATGGATTTGGGGATAAGGGAAGGAAGAAGTGGGTTTTGATAGAGTTTAGAGGTTATAGGCGGGAAAGAATTTTAATGACATGGCACTCTAGACAGTTCAAAACCACACAAGCATTGATGAGACTACTCACCTGAGTCATAGGAACAGGTTCCTGGACAAGTTTTGAAAATGAAGGCAAAGTCTCTGAAGAGTGTAATGTCACTCATCCTTGTATTATCTCAAGATTGTTATTCGCATACCTGTAACGGTATAGAATTGAGTTAGATGTCACTAAAAACACATTTTTGCATTGTACCTCTTTTCTTAACATAGCCAATCATTGAGGGAACTTGTAGAAGGGAAATTTGGATCATCCCTAATTCTAAGAATAGATTCATTATGGATTAACGTTACGTGTACGTCTTCTTCATAAGGATCATGCCAAAAAAAAGGAATGGGACAGCCTTAATAAACCTCGTCGTCCACTTAACCACTCAACGTCTATATTCCTGAGCTAGCAAATCTATATTCAAGATGATTCACACTAAGGTTAAGTCGTTGCAACACTTATAAAGTCAAGCTAAACTAATAGGTGAGCTAACGAAAATTGGAAAGCATTTCCCCTATATCATATACTTGCTTCCAACTCCAAAACAACTCTCAAAACATCAATAACAAAATCAACAATACCATGGACAAGAGACTATATTCAAACTTGACTCAAATCAGTCCCAAAACTTCCTTTCGTAATCAATCCATAGTAACAACTTCAACACAACACCTTATGACTCTTTCTCCATAACTATTTCCCCTTTTAAGACTTGCTAAACCTTCAAATCCACTCAACATAAGAAATAGAATGAAGAACATACCATATATATTGAAGAACTTCAAAACACTTCAATTCCAAGATCACTTCACCTAGAAAATACCCTCTCAAGCTTCTACAAGAAGAAGAGACAAGTTTCAACCACACTTTGAAAACTTATGTACTTAGATCCTCACTTTGATCTTTGATATAAGCTTGGAGAAGTGATTGAATATGTTGGGAGAGGTTTCTAGAGCTTTCTTGAACCTTGGGTTATGTTAAAAATGACTTTAAATGAAGAGGGGTCATGATATATAAAATCAGAAAAATTCCACTGCCATAAAAAATATAGTTCGTATTCTTGGCCGTATAACATTATACGGCCAACCTTCTGGCCGTATATAATAATATGGCCTGTATAATGGGTCGTATATGTCACGACCCAAACCAATGGGGCCGTAATGAGCGCCCGACCACTACTGACCAAACACCCCTAAACTCGTACTTGCAATATACTAAATATCCTGGTGGCCCATTTCTGACTTATATCATGCAATAAACTCTAATTCGAAAACTCATAAACTATACACAGATATATATAGACATACGTGCAAAGGATGACAACGCAATCCGACATGGCCGCTACATGTACGATACAAAAATGAGAGACCATAAAGCTACATGACGTTCCCACATGTAAAACTGTCTACAGACCTCTATGGGATATAAACTGTAGAAAAGACAGGATAAGGCCCTGCCATACCCATATATCTACATATCAAGATGGCATACCAAAAAGGGCTACAGCTCCGGACCAATGGAGCGCACTGAGAGCGGCTGAGGGGAGATCCTTCTGGTCTGGATCGTCTGGCTGGCTACCTGATCCTGCGGGCATGAACGCAGCGTCCACAAGAAAGGACATCAGTACGAACAGTGTACTGATTATGTAAGGCATGAATAACAACATAATAAAAGGTACGAAACATAACATGAGATAAAGATAACATGTATGTCTGATTGCCTCGTAAGGAGAATATCATGCATGCTTAGCCTTTTCATAAAATCATTTCTCATGCTTATATAACATAATAGTGTTGCGGAACGTGCAACCCGATCTATACCCATATATCCCGCGTCCGGGACGATGTCATAATATACCAACTGATCAGGTGGTTATGCGTATATAATGCCTCACCTTTCCCCATATATATATATATATATATATATATATATATATATATATATATATATATATATATATATATATCATGTATCATATACATATATAATATAAGTAGCATACATGAGAGCCCAAATAAAAGCTACGACTCTATCGGAGTGACATAAGGTTGATAACCTCCGATTTATATTATGGAACAATCATCATCGCTATATCTCACCTTGAAGGAACAATTACTATAAGGTGAGATCAACAACAATGTGTAAAATCGAGAAAATCATGAAATAATCTCAATAATCTCATAATAGCATTAAAATCATAAGCTTTGGAATTTCTAGAATTAGAATCATCATCATCATTTTCATCATAGAAAACATCTCATCTTTAGTATCATAAGAAGCTTTTAAGAATCACGAACTTCTAACTTTTGGAAGTAAGAAGGTTATGGAAACACATATGGAATCATAACATAAGAATCATGCCTTTTGAAAGAAAGGGACTAGCCTTAACATACCTTTCGGTTTCCTTGGCCACTCAACGTTTATCCCTCCAAGCTCATAAATCTACATATAAACCATTCATACTTTTGTTAGGTTCACTTTCATACGCTCATCTTAATCCTTCAATTTAATTCTCTTTAGAATCTGTCGAAATTCTGGTAGCATCTCCCCTGTTTATATGCCTAGCCCGAAATCACAATCCAACAACCAACAACAACAACAACAATACCAACATCAACAATGACATTAACAACACCAATATGCTCGATAAAACATCCCACACGATGTTTTTCAAATTTCTCAACTAACTAACTTGTTATATGATTATTTAATAACTTTGTCTCCGTAAATAACCGAAATGAATATTAACAAGGAAAGATTCATAACTTACTCCTGCTAGTACCACAATATCTTCACTTTGTACCTTGAATTCGAGCCAAGACTCATCACTATACGATTTTATGACAAAAACTATACGCTATCTGGACCAGAATCCAGGGATTATACTCGATTTGCGTTAAATTTGATATGTGGAAGTTGGGAGAGGTTTCCAGAAGTTTGGGGTGATTTTCAGGGGTGGTTTGGATGAAATAAAAGGGTAAACCCCTTTATATAAGATCCCAGGGTTGGGTAGCACCGGCCTAAAAACTGCTCAGCGCGTTCGCGCTAAGTTGACTGCCCTCCTTCTGCCCGTTAGCGCCTAGTGGTGGTGCGTTCGCGCAGACCAAATTTCTGGCCTGCCAACCCGACTTGTAACGTCCATATCTCCTTACTCCGATACCATTTTGATGAGCGGTTTGTTGCGTCGGAAATTAGACTGTATGAACTTAACTTTAGGTTTTTGCTTTGCCTCAAAACTCATAATATTCTAAAAGACATCCTTCCTCCAAATTGGACCAACAAACATAGTTTCCGCAGCTCACCTGCTCTCCAATCCTCTCATCACTTACTACATGAACTAAGCCTTCATAACCATAGGATAAACGCGTTCAATCATATATACCCTTGAAGGCAACTCCGAAGTCCATACTTGAAATGACCAACACTTACGAATTTCAACGTACAGAACTACGGGGTGTAACAGTATAACACAACCCTCAAAACTCCTCTTTGGAAAATTTTAAAATCCTTAAATACGGTTCATATCTCAAAATACATACCATATCCCATACTATACGATCCATATTATATATTTCCCAAAAACAACTTCTGACGAACCTTTCTGCTTCGATTTACTTATTCTCTAATCCTTTCGTAACTTACCAAACATGAACTTAAACCTTTATAAGCATAATTTAAGCATGTCCAACCTCATATAACCTCAAAGACAAAAACTAAGACAACTAGTGTACGACGAATCTAAATGTATAAAACTAAAAGGTCTAATACTCAAGAATCGAAGAAGCCAACAATATAAGAAGACCTCACAAAGCGAAGAAAAACCACAAATTCACTTGAGCAAAATATTTATTTACTCTTCATCTTGTAAAAGCACTATAGTCGTCTGAGTCTTGTAGTGTTAGGGAAAAAATGAGAAGATCGGTAGCTATAGAGGTTGAGGCTATCCCTCAAGGATAATTGGAAACTCTCCAGATTGAAATCACGATTTGAGTTGAGCTATCTCTATAATCAAGTTACTGTAAGGCTCTAAGAAAATCTTTGTAACCCAAGGGGACTGGATTAGGCACCACATCGGTGATCCGAACCAGTACAAAAATCTTTATGTTCATTTTTTTCTATATTACTTTACTTATCATTATTTGCTTACTAACATGTTTCTAAGACTTGCAGGAAAGTCGATTGTCTAACTTAGTAGTCTACTTACATAAATTAAAAAGGATTAGAATTCAGCCCCCCCCCCCCCCCCCTTCGTGTTTCAATTGGTATCAGAGCAGGTCTCACATAAAGTCTCCTAACAGCGTGTAAGAAAAGATCAAATGTCTGGATATCATATTCTGGGTGCAATTCTACAAGATTGACATTCTCCAACAAAATCACCATACTTCAATGGTCTACACTACAATCACTGGATGTAGAGATTCAAAATCTTTGTTCTATCAACTGACTACCAAGTGTGGCGCGTTATTAAGAAAGGATCAAAGCCAACTCCAAATGTTGACGCAAAGGACTTAAAAAACAAGATCGATAGGTAATCTTTTAAAGTCACCAAAGACCAACAAGAGGTAATTGAAACTAATACTAGAGCTATAAGTTTGCTTTATTATGCAGTTAGCGGTGAAGAGTACGGAAAGATATCAGTTTGCGCGACAGCTAAGGAAATATGGGAAAAACTAGAGCTCATCTATGAAGGCACGTTAGAAGTCAGGAAATCAAGAATCAATGCTTTTAAAACTAAATATGAACTGTTCATGATGAAGGAAGATGAAGACATTGAATCCATGTTCACTCGGTTCAGTAAGATCCTAAGAGAGCTAAAGTCCCTTGGGACTGTATATACAAGTGGACAACAAGTTAGAAAACTCGTAAGAAGTTTGCCTAAACCATGACAAACAAAATCCATTGTTCTAGAAAGTAGAATACTGGATGACATGACCTATGATGAACTCCAGGGCAATCTAATGGCCTTTGAAACTAATCATATTAAAAGATACTCGAAGGAGGAAAAGAAAAATATTGTTGCATTCAAAGCTACCACAAATGAAAGTGACGATGGTGGTGAAAGCAATGAAGCTCTGGCTATGATAAACTGACTATTCAAAAGAATCCTGAGAAAAAGGGGGCAGAAACTTCGCAATGGATACAAAAATAGCGATGAGAAAAAGAAAGACGATAGATATTGCTATATATGTGGAAAACCAGGATACATAAAAGCAGAATGTCCAGAACTTAAGAAGAAGAATTGCAGGAAGCAACATACCTCAAGATCCTGTGGAGTATGGAGTGACGAAGATGAGTCAGATGCATAACCAGATGGCTAAAAAAATGAAGGATTGGTAGATTCTTCTAGAAAGAAGTCAAATCGAAGTAGACTTGCTTGAAGAGGATTTGGGTAAGATCAGAATGCAATTAAACAACATTAAGAGATCACATTGTCATAGTTTTTTTCAAATCAAATAGATCTTATTGGAGAAATAAAAATAATGTCAATTTTGGTGGGAACCAGTCGACTTTCGACAAGTCCTTAACTGAATCTTACTCTGCATCAAATGATTTTCCTAAAAGCAATTTTTTCGTGTTATTCTTATGGTAAATTAGGTCACAAATCCTTCAATTGCAACTACAAGAGTATCAAACCATGAAAATGGGTTTGGAGGCCTAAAAATACTAATCCAGGGAAAGACACTACTAACCCTCAAGGACCAAAGAGCACTTGGGTACCTAAAAGAAACTGATTTCTCTATTTTGCAGGAACAACCCAAGAAGACCTTTCTATGTGGCTCATTGACTGTGGGTGTTCCAGGCACATGACGAGTAAACAGGATAAATTTCAAACCATGAAAAAGATGGATGGAGGACAATTCAAGTTGGTGATAATGCAAAAAGAGATGTGTCATGACCCAATTTCACTAAGTTATGAGGGAACCTACCTTTCCCACCTCGTTAGGCAAACCCTTAACCCAAAATTTCATAAACACATAAATACATAATAAATAAGCGGAAGAAATAGCATAACAGAAGTCTCACGATAATAATATAAGGAAGCGGAACAAGAGAAATACACCCCAGTATCTGGTCTGGTCATACAAGAGCATCTAACTAAAATCTACAAGTCTAGAAGTAATAATAATACATCAATAGTCTCAATATGTCTCAGAATAGCAAAGTAAGACATAATAAAAGAAGAGTCTCAGGGTAGCGAAGCGTCCACATGCTCCCCCAACAAGACTCGAAATAACAACCTTGAACTCTCAGCCACGAGGGGTAGACGTCGATCCCACCTAGTACTCTGCATTCATAAAATAATACAGCAAGTGTAGGTCAGTACAAACAACACGTACTAGTTGGTATCATAAGCCGACACTAGTTGGTATCATAGGCCGACTAATACTAACTAACGTATATAAAGACAACAAAGAAAGATAAACACATAAACCAACAAGTGCAAATTAGCAATAAGTCATATCCACGGTACAAGTCATCACCAATGTTGTAGCATCTAAATCCAACTGTGCCAAGTCTCAGTATAGCAATCCAAATTAGTACATCACAGTAGTATTACAACAATCAACAGAAACCAAGACACAATACAATGCAATAATGCATGTAAGATGAATGCAATGCATATGCAGCTTTGTAGAACATGTGCCAGACAGAATGACTCCACGTCTCGGCGATCATGACCTATGGTGGACCCGCGGAGTCCATGTACCTCTCACTCCTAAATATGACCTTGTATCATGAGCACACTCTCACGATCCCGATAAAGATCTCGGGCATCGGACACTCCCTCATTCCCGGCAAGAAACCTAGGGAAACGAACACTCATCTCTCTTTTACGCTCTCCGACAGAAACCTCGGAGGCTACACTCTCTCACATATCAGCATCAGTACCAGAACCATGCATATGGCAATGTAACACCAAAATGAGTATGAATATGATGAAATGTGATATTAACGACCAATGTAATCCGAAACAGTACCGCATATGTCACACAAGTAACATCAACAACAAGGCTACACAATAAGCCATAATGAATCGCCATTCTCATCTCAGTATCGAACGAGTAAGTACTGCAATATCAAATCCATGATATATCACTAGCTATAATTGCTAGTGTCTTAACGTGTCAACGAACCAACAAGTAAATAGATTAAGATGAGTCAACAATGCAACGGGGTGTCTAGCCCCAAATCATACAACAAGGCCCAACATAAGACAATATCCATCCCAACTTCGTACCCGAAGACTTACATGCATTCTCTGACAATATCATCTAAACATATGCTTCGCTAATCGAAGTCTCACTATAAGGTAAACCATAACCTACCTGGAAGGCCAAACAACAAAGTCTCCAACAATCATACCTTAGTCTTCCCTTTCCTTTGAGCCTCGAGATAAAGAAAGTCTAACATATCTGAATCATGAAATTAGAATCAAGAAGAACATCATTGAAACCTTAGTTCTATTCAAGACCCAAATCCCCAAGCTATGGAATAGGGTTTGGGAACTAGTAAGGTGAAATTAGGAATCTAAAGATCTCAACATGAAATTAAAGCTCTAAGCGATCAATTCCCATCAATATCAATCTAGAAAAACCAACAATTTACTCAAATTCGGATTCTAGGCAAAACCCCCAAATTTGGGTACAAACCCTATTCCAATCCCATAATTTAGCCACTAATTAGGAAGGAATCATGCAATAATAGGTTCTAATCATCAATTCCAGGCTTAATGAAGCTAACCCAATCAATAAATCAATATTTAGAAGCCTAGAAAGAAGAACTCACTGAACCCTCTTATAATCATGAAACCCTTTAGGAATTATCATGATAAAGGAATCCTAAGGTGATTATGGAAAATGGAATAGCAAAGAGAATAGAGGTACTTACCACCAAGCGTTTCCCCTAAGAATTATCTTGAAAAGCTCTCAAAAACTCTAAAGTCGAAATAATAAAGAATGAGGGACTTTGGCGGTTAGCCAACATTACACTATGTCGTTATGGCAGCAAGTCCACCTCTATAGCGGTGCCGCTGATGCGGTACTGGTGCCGCTATAGCGGGCACCAGAACCAATATTTCCCAAATAATCACAATCTCAATCTCAAAATCCTGCCTATCTCTCGAGGCCATCTGCTCACATGCCACATACACAGACACACATAAAAACACGCTATAAACGCACTCGTGGCCTCAAAATTCTCAACGGATGTCTCGTTGACTGAGTCAAATCTCGATACCTCAAATTAAATTTCCCAACCCAAGTCTCAAAATGCACCCGAGTGCATTAGGAACCGAACCAAATATTCATACAACTTCTAAAAGACCATCCAGACCTCTCGGCATTGGTGGATTCCCAAAAAAGGTCCGTTTACCCAAACCTCAACTTTGAGTAAGCTTTTTTTCGCTTTAAGCCCAAATTTCTCGAAAGTTTCCCAAATCATATCCAAATACCTTAGGAATCGTGTCAACAGTCCTCTCGGGTCAAATGTGAGCTAAACAAGCTCGGGGAAGGGTCAAAAGTACCAAAAAGACTGTAAGGACCAAACAAATCGTTGCATCAGATACCAATTAACGAAGGGAAAAGAACTAAGAGGTACTTGAATCGGCAAACAACTGGGGATATTGGCTACGCATGTCGGACTCAGAGTCCCAAGTGGCCTCTTCAATAGGAAGATGCTTCCATTGCACCTTTATAGAAGCAATCTCTTTAGACCTCAACTTTCGAACTTGCCTTCCCAAAATCATAATAGGCTCCTCCTCATAAGTCAAATTCTCATCAAGCAATACCGAGTCCCAACGAACAATATAAGTACCATCAGCATGATACTTCTTCAGCATAGACACATGGAAAACTGGATGAACTCCCGCCAAGCCTGGCGGCAAGCCCAACTTATAAGCAACATTGCCCACACAATCAAGAATCTCAAATGGCCCAATATACCTCAGACTTAACTTACCTCTCTTCCTAAAGCTCATAACACCCTTCATGGGTGAAATCTTTAATAGAACCTGATTACCAATGGAAAACTCTAAATCTCGGACCTTCCAGTCCGCAAACATCTTCTGTGGACTCTGAGCTGCCACAAGCTTGGCCTAAATGACCCTCATCTTCTTAAGAGACTCTCTCAATAGATCCGTACCCCAAGGTTGAACCTCAAATGCATCAAACCAACCAATCAGAGATCTACATCTCCTACCATACAAAGCCTCAAAAGGTGCCATGTCGATACTCGAATGGTAATTATTGTTATATGCAAACTCTGCCAACGGCAAGAACTGATCCCAATGACCACCAAAGTATATAACACAAGCTCTCCACATATCCTCGAGCACCTGAATAGTCCACTGGACTGCCCATCGGTCAGGGGGTGGAAAGCTATACAAAGATCCACTTGGGTACCCAACTCATCATGAAGAGCTCTCTAGAAATGGGAAGTGAAGATAGTACCCCGATTAAATATTATAGAGATAGGAACCCCTTGCAATCTCATAATATCACGAATGTACAACTTGGCTAACTTCTCCGCAGAATAAGAAACCTGAACTGGAATGAAATGGGTGGACTTAGTCAACCGATCAACTATCACCCAAATCAAATCAAACTTACGTACGGTCTTCGAAAGACCCACAACGAAATCCAAAGCAGTCCTCTCCCACTTCCACTCAGGAATAGGTATCTTATAAAGTACACCACCGGGTCGCTTGTACTTATACTTAACTTACTGACAATTACCACACTTAGCCACAAAATCGGCTATATCTCTCTTTGTACGTTGCCACCAGTAGTGCTGCCTCAAATCACGACGCATCTTAGTCGCCCCCGGATTGATGGAATATCGAAAGCTATGAGCCTCAGTCAAAATCAAACGAATCAAGTGCCCAACACGAGGAATGCACACGTGCCCCTTAATCCTCAAGGTAGCCTCGGCATCAATCATGGCCTTACCCCTCATAACCCTATCTCGAATCTTGCTCAACTGAGTATCCTTAAACTGACGAGTCTTGATCTGATCTAACAAGGACGATCTTGCCTCAACAAAAGCTAAAACTTTGCTTGGGGTTGAAATATCAAGACGAACAAAATTGTTGGCCAGAGTCTGAACTTCCATGGCCAACGAATGCTCGAAAACAATCAAACGAGCTAAACTCTCCATACTCATGGCCTTGTGACTCAAGGTATCAGCAACAACATTGGCTTTCTCTGGATAATAAAGAATAGAGATGTCATAGTCTTTCAGGAGCTCTATCCAGTAGCACTGCCTGGATTTAAGATCTCTCTGGATAAACACGTGCTAAAAGCTACGGTGATTGATAAAAACCTCACAATGGACACCATACAAGTAATGCCTTCAAATCTTTAAAGCAAAGACCACAACCAACTTGTTATATGACTATTTAATAACTTTGTCTTCGTAAATAACCGAAATGAATA
Organism: Lycium barbarum; assembly: GCF_019175385.1. Lineage (NCBI taxonomy): Eukaryota > Viridiplantae > Streptophyta > Magnoliopsida > Solanales > Solanaceae > Lycium > Lycium barbarum. The sequence continues at coordinate 32,464,376 of NC_083337.1, forward strand.
TTAACAAGGAAAGATTCATACCTTACTCCCGCTAGTACCACAATATCTTCACTCTCTACCTTGAATTCGAGCCAAGACTCATCGCTATACGATTTCATGATCGCAATTATATGTTGTCTGGACTAGAATCTGGGGATTATACTCAATTTGCGTTAAAATTTGATATGTGGAAGTTGGGAGAGGTTTCCTGAAGTTTGGGGTGATTTTAAGGGGTGGTTTGGAGGAAATAAGGGGGTAAACCCCTTTATATAAGATCCCAGGGTCGGGTTGCACCAACCTAAAAACTACTCAGCGTGTTTGCTCCTAGAAGCGGCGTGTTCGCACTGAGTTGACTGCCCTCCTTCTGCGCGTTCGCGTAGACAAAATTTCTGGCCTGCCAGCCCGACTTGTAACATCTATATCTCCTTACTCTGATACCATTTCGATGAGCGATTTGTTGCGTCGAAAACTAGACTTCATGAAATTCACTTCAGGCTTTTGCTTTGCCTCAAAAAACATCATATTCTAAAAGATATTCTTTCTCCAAATTTGACCAACAAACATAGTTTCCACAACTCACCTGCTCTCCAATCCTCTCATCACTTACTATATGAACTAAGCCTTCATAACCATAGGATAAACGCATGCAATCATATATACCCTTGAAGGCAACTCCAAAGTCCATACTTGAAACGACCAACACTTACGAATTTCCATGTACAGAACTACGGTGTGTAACATCCTTCCCCCTTTAAAACATTCGTCCTCGAATGTTGTTGTTGCAAATCCACGACATTTTCATTGATTTCTTTAAGCGATTGCCCTTCTCTTAGACTTCGATCGCCTTATCTTTAATATAAGTTGGTCAGCCTTTCCTTGTGCTCTCTTAGCTCTTTATTGAACTTTTACATAAATTCTATAGTCATCTGTTCTTGTATATGCAATCAGGAATCAACTAATACTTGGTCATCGTTCTCTTTCCATTAAGGTGGTTCTGACCCGCAATTTCTATGGCTACCCATTGACTTGCAAATATCTCTTCTTACTTGCTGATAGACAATTCTCTTATTCCACTATGGAACCTTCCTTTGCTTGCTTCTTTGGATGCTAATTTGGCCATCCCTTTTCATGCTCGTCGATCTCGCATACGCACCACAACATCTCTTTGTAATCTGTTGATCATACCCCTTGATTCCTTACAATCTCATCATAGTTACTTCTATAATAGTATTTTTTTTCTCCGACGAATCCCTACTCTTAACGGTTATTTACCTTAACTATCCATTCCAATTCCTTTCCAGGATTAACTATAACAATACCCACACAATCTCTTAAATATGTACATACATAATGTTCCCTCACCATCTTTGTTATTCCTCATAGTAGGGTTACACTTATGATAAGCTATTAATCATAGGTCAAACTAATTCATGACTCAAAATATCCTCGAACTCATATTGGAACTTTTCCTTTCCAATTAATTTTCCTCAAATTTTGCAATGTAGACCTACAAGTACGAGACTAAGGTAAACTCTTACTTTACCACAACTTCCTTCCAACATAAGTACACTCATTTTTGATTTCCTCACACCAGTGATCATTCAATTAGCCTTTATTCTTCGTTGACTTTCTATCACTACCCTTACATCATTTTTATTGGCCATTTCTTTGCGATGATTGTTCATATAGTTCTTTAATACACTCTCTCGTAGTCGGCATTGCCGACGACTTGTAAGATACTCTCTAATCCATGTTAGTATTGCTATCTTGCTACCCATAAGCTCACTACCTTCCTCCTCTTTGGAGATTGCTGCCTGCCTATAATTATCTTTTTTGTTAAGATTCTCAGTTCTTCTGGTACTAAGATTCCTTTTCATTGTAACTCAATTGTCCTTTTGTATTCATTTCATTCTGTTTTTTTTTTTTTTTGCTTTTTTTGGATGGCTTGTAACCTTTATTATCCTCTTTGTTACCCTGCAAGATATGTCACTGTGTATTTAGATGCAGTCCAATTTCTCTGGTACGAGCGATTTGAACCACGGTTTAGAAACATCATATCTCATATCAATGAGAACCATTCTCTTTGACTCATTAATCTCCTTACTTTCCTATCATACCACCTTTTTTTCCATACCCGCCCCATGATATACTTATTTCCAATCCATTTCTGCTTTCTCCTGATACATTCTCGATATGTCAGTACATCTCGAACTTCGGCTTCTTCAAGCTAATACCTTTCTTTCTTTAGTATTTTAGGAATGTCATAATTCACTTCAGGACTAAATCTGCTCTTCCCCCCCCCCCCCCCCCCCCCTTTTTAAGGATGATTTTATACACCAGTAACCTTTCAATATTACTTATCTTTGATAATCCCCTGGTCGACCTTAACGATCCTCCCACTTCTCGATTCTATGTAAAGCCAGAATTCCTTTCGTTGCATGGTTTGACTTATTTCCCTTTCTGCTAGTTGAAGTCTGGTGTTAAATCAAATGCTCATACATATCCGATCCAAAGCAGGTGCCTCCTTTATTGTCTTTCCACTTCTACCTTTTATGACTAGTAATTCCCTAGGCTAATGGATTAATAGTGACAGCGGAAGTCATTAAGCCCCTATATGTTGTGTCCAATTTTACCTCGCTCCTTCAACCGTAGTATTTTTCCATGACCATCTTCTTAACACCCTTGAAATTCTTCTTGCTCCGGGTTCCCAATTTCGATTTATATCTATATTACCATTAAAGGTTAATATTCCACACCGTCCATTCCCACGACTCATCCTTTCATTTGCCTAGCTCATTTGCCCCGTAATTCTCCTTAACTACTTGTCTGCATCACAACTATGCATCGTATTTCTTCCAGTGTCCTACTGCTTCTTATTCTTATCAATAAATCCTTACAAAGCACACTCCTTCCCTTCTTCTTTTGGTCAAGCCTCATCTTTCTTTTCGCCGCTACGGCTAGTTCATATTTATAAATATTCCCCGTGTATCATTATTTCCTTTATGATCGAATCTCTATGCTCTTTATAGAGATTCTTATCCCATGTCACTGATATATTGCCTCCTGGTCAGCTTTGTTAACTTATTATCCTCTCTCTTGTCCTTGATGATTGCTCGACTTCCTTTAACCAATCCGTTAGTGTACCTTTCTTACTTCCGTCCTCGGGGGTTTTGAGTCCCTTTACTCCTAAATGCTCTTCTCCACTTGCCATTTTATAACATTGGCCCTGGAGTTCATAGAATATCCTTTCAGAAGTATAAATCCGTTCTATATCTAAGTCATCTTTTGGAAGGGCTTCTCCGTTTCCGAGGTACTTGTAGCGTGTTATTATGACTATGCGTTCACCTCTTCGGATGCCCCTCAAAAGTCATAAACCCCTTAGCATCTTCGCAAAACCTTCTTATTCTTTCCCAATTCACATCCCTACTTGTTGCTACTGCCCTTCCGTCCCGCTTATCAAAATCTATTTTTGGGCCCTATACATTCGTCTTTTCGTTCCACTCCACCATACTCCATTCTTTTCATATTCTTACTTTTAAAATTATTCCAAATGGTCCTCTACCTCTACCGTCGTCCTAAACTCTCTCTCTCTCAGAAGCTTTACTTGACCCTCGTTAGCAATATACTTCCCTTGCTCACACTTCTCCATTTCTCAAGGCATCTTAATCTTCTTACTCTTGTAGACTCACTTTCTTCTTTTCCCTGATGTTATTGCATCAGGCTTACCCAACTCTAACCTTTAGAGAAAATATCGTCAACTAGTACCTTTAACACTTACCACTTGAACTTAAATACCCTGTTCAATTAGTATCTTTAACATATCGCAACGATTACCGGGGCACACATACTGGTTAACATAACCATACATAAGATATTGTGTATACCTTTACTAGAACCTTATTTACAAAGTGTCCCCAATACTACTTAAAATCATCCTAATTCTATAGCTGTAATACATTTTCTCTCTCTTTGCCAAGTCGGTCCGCCTTATCTCTCGCAATCATTTAGAATTTAGAGCTGTGAGTTTCACGCGCTTCTAATTTCCCTCAAGCTATTCTAATTCCTCATCCTTCTCTTATGTCTTAATCTGTAGGACTTCTTAGCACACTTCCTAAATCCTTGATTATAAATTTCTGACAATATAGGCTTAGTAATTGACCCCCACTGGAACACCTATTCTCCTTTCATAACCTGACATCGTCTATTTTTGTCTTATTATATTTTTTTTGCTATTGTTAAATAACCTTTATCACTTTTGTCTAATAACTCAAGGTGCCCATACTGATAAGAATCATATCCATCCTGCTGCGTGGCTTCTCCTTTTTTTTTTCACATGACCTAAAGCAAGTTAAAGTTCTAACGGATCCCAGTAAAACTTCTGTAATGCATCTCCCTCCTGATTGGAATGGCCCCTTACTCTCCTGACCTAGCAAATGTTGGCTTAGCCTTCGGAACTCCCAATAATAACCATCAATCAACACACACGGCTGTCTTCCATTCTAAGTTTTAAGATTCCTAGTAGTGGCCAAAAACATCTTAGTCGCGGTTACCTATAAGTATTTGGTTACCGGTTCCTTTAGAACTCCCATTTGTCAAGTATTAATGATATCGTGCAATAATTGTACAAACATAAGAAATTCCAATAAAAGACCCATATACCTATAGCTGGCCTGTCCTGCTCTTGGTCTGGAGGGCTGTAAAGTGAAGTATCCTCCTCATCGTCCTCCGGCCATCTACTGGCCTGGCCCTCCTCATCTCTCCCATTTGAATTCGAGGGGTACGAATATCCTGGCAACTCCTGATTTATCGAAGACCAAGATAAAGGGATAGAATAATCGGTAACACTCACCGATGTGGCTGCTCTAACATAATGCTCCACCATAGGAGAAGCTGGAGGGGTCAACTCTGGTACAGCCTCGGGAGCCTCCTCCACTGGTGTCTCATACGAACCCTCAGACAGGTCTGTCTCGTAACTATCTTCCGACGGGTCCTCCTCCATGGAAGTCACAAACTCTGGAAGGATCGTCTCGATGTCCTCGGAAGGGTCTATCTCAATAGAATAGCTAGGACTCCTCCTACTAGGTCTTGGGACTTGGGGTCCCGAATCCACCCTGGGGGTCTTCCTGGCACTCCCACTGTCTGAAGACAATTTCTTCCTCACTTATCAAACTACACCTACCTACAGGAAAAGAGGGTAAAAAATGATCTTTCCTAGACTCTGGCTCTATCGCACGATCTAAGATAGAAGGGAAGGTCAATGATTCCTAAATGCTCCGCAGCCTCCTGTTTATAAGTGTGGCCGGCTTCACACCCATAAACAGGACTCTACCGGAAACGGTCTATAGACAACCCTAGGATGAAGTACTTTGATACCACTTTTGTCACGACACAAACCAATGGGGCCGAACTACTCTGATATCACTTTTGTCACGATCCAAACTAATGAGGCCGTGACGAGTGCCCGACCACTACTGACCAAGCACCCCTAAACTCGTACTTGCCACATACTGAATAACCTGGTGGCCCATTTCTGACTTATATAATGCAATAAACTCTACCTCGAAAACTCATAAACTATACACATAGATATATATAGACATACGTGCAAAGGATGACAATGCAATCCGACATGGCCGCAATATGTACGGTACAAAAATGAGAGACCGCAAAGCTACATTACGTTCCCGCTATGTACAACTGTCTATAGACCTGTATAAACTATAGAAAAGACATGACAAGGCCCTACCATACCCATATATCTACATATCAAGATGGCATACCAAAAAGGGCTACAGCTCCGGACCAATGGAGCGCACTGACTGTTGACACCTAATTTTCACCGCGAAAATGTATATTTTAATTTTCATATTTCCCGAGTCCAAGATGGGGTAAGAATGCCCTCAGAAGATACACATTTTATTTCGTCTAGCTCAGAAAATTGTTAATTTAAACAACATATGAATTACGACACTTTTGACCGCATTTTTTCGTATTTTTAAATATTGCTCAGAATTATGTCAATAATGGGTTCATATCGAAGCTCGTATTTTAAAACAACATATTATGAAATTTATTTTTATAAAATGTGAACTTACGTGTTAGTTTTATGTAAGTACGTAGTTTCATGAAATTGTGTATTTTTATTTAATTTATATACAAAGGGTCTTTTAAAATTTATTGTTGAACTTGAAGGGGCCCTTTTAAATTTGTTAAATAACTTAAAAGGGAAGGAGGGCGGGGGAGGGGGTATATATTTAATAAGGGAGCAAAGTTGCAAACGAGCAACTTCGGTCCAATTTGTTCCTATCTGTTTATTTCTGTTCACACCTAACCCTTCAATGGCGATGGAGGCGATGTATTCTAGGGTTTGCTTGTGTGTTTGACTCAGTCACTTCCATGGCTGTTTCAAGCCTAATTTTTCTGGGGTTTTCATCCCCATCCTCTATTCTATCGATTGCCAGGTTTAATTTGATTCAATGTGCATTTTTATTCCTAAAATTAACCCTACTAAGGGTGTTATCCGAATCCTTCCAGTTTTAAGGATCCCATGGGCGGAGTCGCGAACTCTTAGCCATCTTGTGATACTCAACACAAATTCGAGGGGGTTTTAGGGGGACTTTACTTAAGGTTCTATGGTTGGGTATGAATTTAGAAGGGTTTCTATCCATTAGTACGTTTGTTTACGTTATTTGTACCTATTTTGATGACTAGTGTACTATCTCCTAATTTTATGGGATTTTTGGATAAAATATGGTATAATGTAGCTGTTTTCTTGTTTGTATATGCTTTGGTGTAAACATTCTGCTAGAATATAGTACATTTGGGCATATTTGCTGAGAATGAACCTATCCTTTAGGGGGATTTCGAATTTTTTGAAGTTGGGGTAATATTTGGGGGGAATTTCGATTGAGATAATGGTTTATCTCCCATTTCTATCCCTAAAACCTAATCTGATTGCTAGAAATAGCAAGCCATATGGTTGTTTGAGGGGTCTTCCTTTTTCTAGAAATAGCAAGCCATATGGCTGTTTGAGGGGTCTTCCTTTTTCAGAAAAAAAATCCTAAGTGTTAAAAAAATATCACTAAGTATTCTAGCTTATATGCCCTACAACATAAAATACATATACAATATAACCTAAAAATACCAGAAACTAGAAGATATTATCAATACACTACAATATACAAGAAGAATTTTAGGGGAAAAGGTCAATTTCAAAGGGTTTTGCAAGTGCTTGCTCAAGTTTGATGTATAACCCCTCTCATTTGATCTTTAGGTTTCCCCAAAGAAAGGTAATATTCCTATTCTAGCCTATTTTATCCTATTTTCTAACTTAGATTGTTGTTTATCTTATTCGGTGGGATTGTTTAAGTGTTTCCAATGATGTTTAGTAATATTTAGAAGTTAAAAGATAGATGTTTGCTTGAAAGAATCCATTTTGTGATCATAATTACCGTGTCATTGGATTCTCTTTGGTTCTGAGGTGTCTCAAGCTAGTTTAAGGTTTTTTTATTGGTATCTTGTTGTTGTGGGAAGGATCAGTGTCTTTAAAAATGATTTTAAAACGATCAGGAGTATGTTTTAGCTTCCAGGTTACTGTTCCATTAGCTTTTCCCTTTGTCTTCTAGTGTTATAGCCTACTTATGGATTTTGAAACAGTTGTGAGTTGTTTTTGATGTTATTTGAGTACTGTGATATCTTGAAAGACCTTTAAATAAGTAGAGGGGTCTGTTTATAGGTCTCGAGTTACTATTCCCTTAGTTCTTAAGATCTGGAGCATGTTGTTTGGTTATCTGGATTTAAAACATGGCTTACTGTGTGGATCACCTGTTTGATTGAAAGATTTACTGTAGAAAATGGTTTTAAAATGAGAGTTCATGGTATGTTTTGCCGCTACACATTACCTCACTGTCAAAACTAACGTGGGGCTAAAGCTAAGTTTGTTTGGTCTCTTATCTTTGACTGTCTCTAATGTTTTCAACCAAGAGGAAGTCTATGATTTTCTTAAAGGAACTTTAAAAGCTAACTAAGGCTAAGATGACCACCATAAGTTTTTGCTTTATATTTTCTATGAGCTGATTGTTTAACTAGCCTAGAAATAACCATTTTCCAAAACTAAAAATGACTTTGAAACTTGGCTACTTAATTGTCACGACCCGTCTAGAGGGCCGCGACGAGCGCCCGGTGCTAGCCCACCCGGGCGCCCCTTGGCTTACACTTATACTTACATCTAGGTGAGCCACATAATTTAACATACTTCTATTCATTCATCATGCTAATCCCATTGGACAACAATGCCTTTATATCATAATTGGCATCTATGCCACATCAATGTACATGAGCCGACAAGGCTAACAAAATGATATACAAAATATAGGCCAACAAGGCCAGACATATCTAACCATATACACGTGACTACGAGCCTCTAAGGAGAGTATAACACATCACATAAGCGGGACAGGACCCTGCTATGCCCATAATTATGTACACAAAAGAATAAGTACCCAAAAGCTATGGCTCCGAATGAAATGGAGCTCTGCTAGGTGGTCTCTGAGAATACCGCTATGGATCGAGCCTGTCTCCCTGTGCACCTGCGGGCATGACGCAGCGTCCACAAATAAAAGGACGTCAGTACGAAGAATGTACTGAGTATGTAAAGCATGATCAATATCAATGTAGAAGCATAATGAACATCATAAGAAATAGCACATGATGGAAGATGGTAATATTATCGCCATGGGCACTTACTTGCCTTTCATAGAAACTTTCCATTCTAATGTGTGTTTGTGCTCATACCTCAATATCCGTATCCATATTCGTATCCGTTCCATATTAGTAATCGTATTCATATACATACCCTTATTCACATTCATATTGTATACATAATCATATCATATACATAACATACCCGACCCCGAAGGTTCGGTGTTTCACGTACCCGACCATAGCTAGGTTCGGTAGTCATACATACCAGGCCAACCAAGGCTCAGTGTTACACATACCTGGCCCTACCAAGGCTCAGTGTTACACATACCTGGCCCTACCAAGGTACAGTGTTATCCGTACCCAACTGAAGTGGTGTGCGTGCGTTACGTAAGCATACATACATATACATTTATACACATACTACCCGGCCATATAGGCTGGGGGTTCATAGAAGCCATACATGGGCACACAGACATACAACTCATAAGCATCTTTACTACTTTCATCACTATCATCATCGTCATCGTTATCGTCATCGCCATTACCATTATAGTCATCATCAATATCATTATCACTATTATCATCATTCATCACACTTAGCTTTATAGGCTTACTCGTCATACGAGGAACTTAGTACAATCATAGCATATCAAGAATCGTGAGCTTAATAGCTCGGAAGATCGAATCATTTATGAGACATCATAGACTTATGGAAGATTTAGATGTTTGGCCAAAGAACCATGCCTTATGAAAGAAGGGTTAGCCTTGCATACCTTTCTATTCAACTATTTACCACTTGCACGTTCTCCTCCGAAGCTCACGTTTCTACCTTCATTAAGGTCATACTATCATTAGAATCGATGGCTAGCATACATGACTAAACTAGAGAAAATCGGGCCACGTCTCCTCTATTTATACGACATTCCTCTATAATGTATTTCAACTCTCAAACGTCAACAATACATTCATAATACTACAACAATAGTCATTATTCATCCACATTATCCATATTCTAGACTCACTTTTCAATCATCCATATCCATGGCCATAACGCACGACTATGTCCATTTACGTACATTGCTCATCTCATGTTCTCAACATCATTTATAACACATTTACATTACAATACATCAAGACTCATAACTCAATTCAAACTATTTCTTAAAATAGCACTATTCCACATTCATGACCCATTTTGCCATACCTCTCTACAATCCAAGTATTTCAACTCTTAAATACCTTAAACAACATAGAAACATCATAAATCTTACCTTAGATGTCGTAGGAACAAGCCTTGGTTGATAATACTCCACTTGAGCAAAACCCTAGTTTATCCCCAATGAGATTTCTTGACTTGTATGATCCTTAATGGGTTTTCTTATACTTGATTCACTTAGTTTATGTTGTTGTTCACTAATAATCCTTGAATCCTTGTGGAATAAATGAATAGAAGGTTTTAGAGAGAAGGGGGTGTCATGAGGAAATGAAATAATGAACTTGGTCTCTTATTAATAACCCAAAATCTGATCTTAAATGAACAATCATCGAAAGTGCACAGTGGTCGTAAACACAGTTTACGGTCCGTATTCCAGTTTACGGACCGTATTTCGTGGTCGTATTTAAGGATGACAGAAATAGAAAGTCAGGCTAAGGACATGGTGGTTTACGACTCAGTTTACGGGCCGTATTTAATTTTACGGTCCGTATTCCAAGTCATTTTTAACCATTCCAGCATTTGATAGAAAGTTGATGTTTTTGGAAGCTGAAATACGACATGGCAGTTTACGGACCGTATACCACTTTACGGTCCGTATTTCATTTTACGATCAACTGGCCAGAATGCTGTCACGACCCGTCTAGGGGCCGTGACGAGTACCCGATACTTGTACCGAGCACCCCTTGTCTATCGTTTTACCTTTACCTCTTAGCAAGCCATGTAAACAGAGCCATTTTTTTTTAACATTAACATTAGCGGCGTCATTCTGAACATAGACTAATAAACTTCGTTATCACTTATACATCAACATTAGCATGCCAAAAGACCATATACCTAACTATACTTAACTGACTGTACATATCTGTCTACGAGCCTCTAGACGTAGTACACTTATACATAGAAAGGGCTGAGTACTGCCATGCCCGAATATATATACACAAAATAGTACCAAGGAAGTGAGGCTCCGGAATAACTGGAGCACTGTCAACACTGCTGGTAGAGCTTCTAAGGATCAAATCCGCCTGTCTGCTGACCTGCGCGGCATGAAACGCAACGTCCACAAGAAGGGACGTCAGTACGAATAGTGTACCGAGTATGTAAGGCATGAATAGTAATATACAAAAAATATGAATCATGTATAATGACATAAGAGAGTTACAACACATGTCCTGGGATAGAAACATAACCTGTATATATATATATACCCTTGGCAGGTGCTATGCGTACTTAGCTTTCCTTTAAGAATATTTCCTTGTTCATATACATATACATATAAAATAGGACATCTCATATTGCCGAGGCGTCGGCAGCCGATCCATTTAACCATAAATATACACATCCCGCGTCCGGGACGATATCATATCATGTAATGCCAACTGATCAGGTGGATATGCGTTCATAGCGCTCTGCCCTTACCTCCATTTTCCCCGTATACACATGCATATATCATGTACATATATCAGCGTCGATAGCGCTCTAGCTCTTTTATCATATACATATACGTGTGTCGTGTAGGTACATCAGCGTCTATAGCGCTCTAGCTCTTTCGTCATGTGCATGTTTTAAAAAAATATATACACATATCTTACATACATTTACATGTCTTATATGCATTTACGTATCCTATATACATATGTCTCATAGGCACGCAGGAAAGCCCAAAGAAGAATCATGTAGTCATCGGAGTGACGTAAGGTCGGTGACCTCCAATTATATTATAGAATACTCGTGATCGCTTTGTCTCACCTTGAAGGAACGAGTATTTTAAGGTGAGACTACCAACGGGGAATAATATTAAAGTAAACGTAGAATGAAATCGGGGCATCATAGATGACGGTTCATAGACTTTGAAATCTTTTAGAAAATAAAGTCATAGCTAGGAAATATAAATAAGATTCAAAAATTAGTTTATCATTTTCATGTTTACATAAGATACTTAGCTTAGTCATCTTAGTCATAGAGTCGTTCCGGTAGTACGTATCATAGGCATATTCTCTTATCTAACATCATTGTTATCATTATCGTCATGGAAGTTCCCTCGTTAGAGGAGTCATAGTATTTATCATTTGGTATTGAAATCGGGATCAAAGGTTCCCTTTGGATTCACTTCAAGTAAGTCAAGCAAGACTGTAAGGAAAGATCCGAGAGTAGCGGGCCCACCTCGGGCCGGATGAGGTAGCGTATACGATTTACGTATGTTACGTGTCATAGCGTTACTTGTGAGGGTCTTAGGGTAATCGGGTCCCATTTATACAAGTTCTAAGGGTGTAGGAGGTTTTTTCAACAATTGGCACACTCTCTAGTTCAATTCTATTGAACAAAAAGTGGAAAACTTTAGGTGCGGATTCCGGGGAACCGAGTTGTCCCCGAGGCTCGTACCCAACTTATTTCAACTAAGACATGCCATAGAAAGAAGGGTGAAGCCTTACATACCTCTTTCCGCTTCTTTTGCTATTCCGAATTCACGTTGCAATCTCGTCAAAATCTTTCTTCTTCAACTTCTCACTTGACTACAACTTGACAACTTGTATGATTTTGAATTTTTCTTGCTCCAACAACAACTCCACCTTGTTAATCACCCTTTACTTGGTAGAAAATGATTTTTGGAGAATTTTTGCAAATTGTTCTTGTGAAAATTGCTCTTGGCCGAAATGGCCTTAAGTTTTTCTCCTCTCTCTCTTGTTCTTGCTTTTCTTGAAATTTCTAGAACATTATGTGGAATAAGATGACTTAGTCATCTTATTTATTGACCAAATTTTATTTAATATGGGCTTGGGCCATAACCATGGCCGGTTGGGCCTCACAAATTTGGGCCTTATTATGTTTTTTGATTTTTTTGGGCCAACTCGGTTTGGTCCCGAGTTGGGCCTAGCCCACTGACCTTTCGACCTTACAACGTTCATATCTCCTTGTACCGACGTCACCTGGGCACCCACAACCTATGGTTGGAAAGCTAATTCCATTATCTACAACTTCTAGTTCGTGGTACGTTTCCTAATTCCAAACTTATAATACCGTTTTTGCCCCTTGAAGTCAGATCACCCGAAAACGTTTTCTTAAAATATTCGTTTGGAGGACTTCCACTTTGATTTGGCCCAAGGGTCCTTCTTGAGTTGTGTTTAACTTCTCATATGTGATTCATATGAGTTTTCAGATGTCCCAAAAAAAATCTTGATGTGTGAGTCCCATCTCAGCAAATAATCTGACGTTCAAAAATACGGGATACAACAAATGCAAACCTGCAACTTTTCACATTTCCAAAACCTATAATTAGTCATTGTGGAGCATAACCTACCTTTCATTGCAATTGCCTTTGAAATCTTACTTAGGGTCGTCAAACGTCATTCTCTTCTTATTAAAACATCATATACTCGTATTCTTCATTAGTCTATTCACTGTACGTTCACGGGGGAATTCCCGAGGTGGAACATTCTCGCCCCCTTAAGAACATTCGTCCTCGAATGTTAAAGTCTTCGGGGTTTCTATAGAAATTTCGCCAGAGTTTCCCTTATAATATGACACTACCAACCTGTCACAACAACCCAAAATATCATCTCCTCATAGGGCTACGTCACAATATCAACATATCTATGGCCACACACGAACAAAAGCATGAAAAGGAAATCATACATACCTGATACCGCTGATGTTTCATCTTGAATCTCTCCCAAGGGCTGAAATAAATGAGGGTATCCGGATCGCATACTTTCTTCCGCTTCCCATATCACTCCTTCTCATTTACTGCTTCTCCATAAAACCTTAACTGAGGCCACTTCTTTGTTTCTAAGCCTCCGTACTTGCCTGTCTAGTATGGCAATGGGCACTTCTTCATAAGTCAACTTTTCTGTTACTTGCACATCGCTTATTGGCACGATCCTAGTAGGATCTCCAACACATTTTCGAAGCATCGAGACATGGAAAACTGGGTGAACTGACTCCAAATCTAGAGGTAGATCTAATTCGTAGGCCACTTTGCTCACTTTGCACACAATCTCATAAGGTCCAATGTACTGGGGACTAAGCTTCCCCTTTTTGCCAAATCTCATTACACCCTTCATCGGTGACACTTTCAAGAATACCCAATCTTTCACTTGGAACTATAAGTCTCTTCGACAATTATCCGCATAGCACTTTTGACGACTTTGGGCTACTAATAACCGATCTTGTATGAGCTAGACTTTCTCTATGGCTTGCTGGACCAAGTCTGGCCCTATCAGTCTGGCCTCTCCTGTTTCAAACCACCCAAGTGGGGATCTACACTCTCGCCCATATAAAGCTTCATACGATGCCATTTGGATGCTAGAATGATAACTGTTATTGTAAGAAAATTCGATAAGTGGCAAATGGTCATCCCAATTTCCTCCAAAATCTATCATACATGCCCGCAACATATCATCAAGAGTCTGAATGGTACGCTCGGCTTGTCCATCAGTCTGCGGGTGAAATGCCGTAGTAAGGCTCACTTGGGTCCCTAGACCTTCTTGGAAAGACTTCCAAAAATTTGCTATAAACTGAGTCCCTCTATCAGAGATAATAGACGTTGGAACACCATGGAGTCTCACTATCTCTTTAACATAAAGCCTTGCATAATCTTCTGCCACACAGGTCGTTCTGACCGGTAAGAAATGAGCTGACTTTGTGAGCCTATCTACGATCACCCATATAGAGACATGCTTGCGTCGATCACGGGATAAGCCTATAATGAAGTCCATGTTAATCACTTCCCACTTCGAGGTTGGGATTTCTATAGCTTGCAACAATCCACCCGGCCTTTGGTGCTCGATTTTCACTTGCTGACAATTAGGACATTGAGCTACGAATTTCGCTATATCTTTCTTCATTCCATTCCACCAATATACAGACTTAAGATCATGATACATTTTCGTCGCACCGGGGTGAACAGAGTAACGGGAACAATGAGCTTCCCTCAATACCTGGTGGCGTAATCCTGCCACATCAGGAACGGATATTCTGCCTCGGCATCGGAGAACTCCGTCTCTTGTGATATCAAATGATGACTCCTTTTTCTGAGGGAGTGTATCTCTGGAATGCATTAGCATGGTATCTTCATATTGTCGCTCTTTCACTTCTGCCACTAGCGATGAGGCTGCTGAATTCTGGATAGTAGTCCTCCTGCTACCTGAGTCCACTACTCGAACTCCTAGGCTAGCTAACTGCTAGAGCTCACGAGTCATTTCTCTCCTCTCGGGTTGTACATCGCACAAACATCCCATAGATCTGCGACTAAGAGCATCAGCTACAACATTTGCCTTTCCGGGGTGATACAAGATATCAACATCATAATCTTTTAGCAATTCCAACCAGCGTCGTTGCCGTAAATTCAGGTCTTTCTGCTTGAAGATATACTGTAGACTCTTATGATCTGTATAAATATCCACATGGACACCATATAAATATTGTCTCCATATCTTTAACGCATGAACCACTGCGGCCAATTCTAAATCATGGGTTGGATAATTCCGCTCATGTTTCCATAATTGCCTTGAAGCATATGCAATCACCTTACCATGTTGCATCATTACACAACCTAGCCCAACACATGAAGCATCGCAATAAACAACATATCCTTCCAATCCCTCTGGAAGTGTCAAGACTAGAGTGGAAGTCAATCTACTTTTCAACTCTTGGAAGCTACGCTCACAAGCATCTGTCCATTGAAACTTTGCCGATTTCTGGGTCAACTTTGTGAGTGGTGCAGAAATAGAAGAAAAACCTTCAAAAACTCTCCTGTAATAGCCTGCTAAGCCCAGAAAGCTACGAACCTCCATAGGAGTTGTGGGCCTTGGCCAAGTCTTCACGGCCTCAATCTTTTGACTATCCACTTGAATACCATCGGCTGCCACAATATGCCGTATAAATGCCACTGAGTTCAACCAAAACTCGCATTTGGAAAACTTTGCAAACAACTCTCGAGTTCGAAGGACTCCGAGGACAGTACGCAAATGGTTCGCATGTTCTGCCTCGGATCTAGAATATACCAAGATGTCATCGATAAATACAATCACAAATAAATCCAGAAAAGGCCTGAACACATTATTCATCAGATCCATAAATGCCGCCGGCGCATTAGTTAGCCCAAACGACATCACCCGGAACTCAAAATGACCATATCTCGTTCTAAAGGCTGTCTTAGGGATATCTCTCTCCCTAACTCTAACTTGATGATACCCGGACCTCAAATCAATCTTTGAAAACCATTTGGCACCTTGCAATTGATCAGATAAGTCATCAATCCTCGGACGAGGATACTTTTTCTTAATTGTCACTTTATTCAATTGCCGGTAATCAATGCACATTCTCAAGGAGCCATCTTTCTTTCGGACAAACAATACGGGTGATCCCCACGGGGATAAACTAGGCCTAATAAAGCCTTTCTCAAGCAAGTCCTTCAATTGCTCCTTCAATTCTTTCAATTCTGCGGGAGCCATTCTATAAGGAGGAATAGATATGGGCTTGGTGCCTGGCAAAACATCAATTGCGAAATCAATGTCCCACTCGGGAGGAAGGACTGGAAGCACTTCCGTGAACACATCCGGAAATTCATTTACTACTGACACTGAAGGATGGGTCCTTCCTCTACCATGAATCGAAGGGCAATCACGCATAATATGGCCTGGTCGACCACATAGATAACAACCCTCTGAACCCAATCGGCATTGACCACAATGCAACTTCCCACACTGGGAACATCGTGGTACGGGTGGCCTTGCCTGACCCAAATCGCCTCTGAACTGAGACCCTGAAAAACTTATACTCGGCCCGGAATGAGTAGATCTATCAAACCTCTGGCCTGAAAACCGGGAGGTTCACTGGTCATATAATAGCCTGTATACCTGGAAAACTGCTGCCTGTGCCTGCCTCTGAACTCGCTCATCGGACCCAAAGATCTGGTGTCACGACCCAGGTAGGGGCCGCGACGGGTACCCGGAGCAATTACCGAGCACCGCTCACTCTATTGCTTGTCTTGCTCATTTAATACTCTTTTATCAATTTTACATACCAATTGTAGGAAAATCATATTTAATCGAAACATAAATACTTTATATACATTTGCCTCTCGGCCATCAAAATAATATACATACATATGAATACCTCTTGTGAAACCATCTAACCCACACTGCATATCTACGAGCCTCTACTAACATAATGAATACGTAGAGGGAACAAGACTCCGTCATGCCCAAAATATGCATATATGAATGTACATCAAAAGAATAGCCATAAGCACCTCCGAACAATGGAGTGCTATCTATCAGCTGACAGCTACTAGGGACCTGGGCCAAGCTCTCCTCCCTGCCTACCTGTGGGCATGAACACAGCGTCCGAAGAAAGGACGTCAGTACGAATATTGTACCGAGTATCAGAGGCATACATAATGAAAGGAGACATCAATAATATGGGAATAACATCAACATGAGACATCTGAATCTGACCGATAATCATAAATGAAGTAATGCATGCTGTCTTACTCATACTCATCATCATAACCTGTATGCATCATATGAAAGCTGCCCGTCCATGTCAGAATGGTGTGATAATCAATAATATTAGCCCGCGTCCGGGGTACCATCTCATGCCGCCCACTAGTGGTGTCTGCCCACGCCCGTAGGTCGTGGTGTATCCGTATCGCCGCCCACCGAAACGGTGTCTGCCCGGCCAACTAGGCCCGGTGTGAAATGCTCATGACATGCTCAATGTAAATGCTCATAGTAATATTCTTATCAACTCCCAATATTCATAATATTATTCGCAATATCATAATCGACAATCGTCATTTACGTGTGTTTGGCGAAATCCACCATTTTCCTCCAATTTTCCCTTATTGCTACTTCTAGCTCATCCTTGCGTTTTCATGCATTTAATGCTTGTTTCATGATATACACATCATTTATAACGTATTAGTATTCACAACACTTCAATATTCATAGTTCGATTCCACTATCATTCATTTATGTCACTATTCACTCAATAATGACCCATTTCTATGTTCTTCTACATTTCAAGTGTCTAAGCTTTCCAATACTTCAAACAATATGGAATAATCATGAAACTTACCTTGGAGGATGGTTGAACAATCCTTAAGTTGAAATACTTTAATTAGCCAAAACCTTAGTTCCACCTTCTTGGGAATTTCTTGACTTAGAAGATCCTTTGATGTGTTCTTACACTTATTCTCATGAATTTGGTGTTGATAATCTTAGGTTTCCTTGGATTTTCTTGCTATTCTTAGAGTTGAAGTGTTGAAGAACACTCTAGAGTTTTCTTGAAGTGTTGGATGAAAAATGACGTGAAATGGGCTTAAGTTCCCTTTTAATAATTCAAAATCTGATCTTTAATAAAAACTTGTCGGGATGAACAGTGGTCATAAACCACCATATACGGACCGTATTTTGATTTAAGGTCCGTCCACTGTGGTCGTATTTAACCATTTCAGAGACAGAAAGTTTTGGCTGATGGACATGGTAGTTTACGACCTGGTTTACGATCCGTAAACCAGTTTACGGGCCGTAAACTGGGTCGTATTTAACCATATTCAACATTTACAGAAAGTTGAGATTTTTGACAAGCTGGAGGACGATTGCACTATATGGTCCGTAAAATCACTTTACGGGCCGTATAGTACCATATACGACCACTGGCTGAAAAATTTTCAACGACTTTCTTATTTCCAAAAATTCTTAATTAGCCATTCCTGACTTAACAAAACATCATTCACTCAACTTTTCATCATTCCACTCATCATACAAGTACGGAGAAATTTCCGAGGTGTAACATTCTTCCCCCCTTTTAGAACATTCACCCTCGAATGTTCGACACTCGGGGATTCTGGAAAACTTTTGCCAGAGTTTCCTTTGTAAATTGGATACTACCTTTCCATTACAACAACCCACAATATCTTCGCCTCACAGGGCTATATCACAATATCAACACATTTATGGCCACACACGACCAAAAACATAAAACTAAAACATACATACCTTACACCATCGACGTCTCATCTTGAATCTCTTCTGGGGATTGGAACAAATGGGGGTACATAGATTTCGTCTTCTCCTCCGCATCCCAAGTCATTTCTTCCCGATTATTGTTCCGCCATAGAACTTTGACTGAAGCAACCTCTTTATTCCGAAGATGGCAATGGGCATTTCCTCGTAGGTTAGCTTCTCTGTTACTTGCACATCATCAATCAGAACTATTCTTGTTGGGTCTCCAATACACTTGCGGAGCATCGAAACATGGAATACTGGATGCACGGATTCGAGCTCTGAAGGCAAGTCCAATTTATAGGCTACTCGACTCGCCTTGCGAATGATTTGGTAGGGTCCGATATATCTGGGACTTAGCTTTCCCTTCTTGCCAAAACTCATCACTCCCTTCATCGGCGATACCTTCAGGAACACCCAATCGCCCACTTGAAATTCCAAATCTCATCGGCGATTATCTGCATAAGACTTTTGGCGACTTTGAGCAGTTAACAGTCGGTCTCGAATCACTTTAACCTTTTCAACTGCTAGTTGGATCAAGTCGGGGCCTATCAATTGTACTTCTCCGGTTTCAAACCATCCAATTAGAGATCTGCATTTTCTTCCATATAACGCTTCATACGGGGCCATTTGAATGCTGGAATGATAGCTGTTATTATAGGCAAATTCAATAAGAGGCAAATGCTCATCCCAACTACCACCAAAGTCCAACACACACGCTCGTAGCATATCTTCCAAGGTCTGAATAGTACGCTCGGCTCGTCCGTCGGTCTGCGGATGGAACGCCGTGCTGAGCTTCACTAGAGTACCTAGACCTTCTTGAAAGGACTTCCAGAACTTGGCTGTGAACTGTTCCCCTCTGTCTGTGATAATGGCCAAAGGAATACCGTGTAGTCGTACAATCTCCTTGAGATATAATTCAGCATAATCTTCCGCTGAATATGTGGTTCTAACGGGGAGAAAATGAGCTGCTTTCATGAGTCTATCCACGATCACCCATATAGAATCACACTTCCCTCGCGTACGGGGTAATCCTACCACAAAATCCATGTTAATTTCTTCCCATTTCCACGTTGGAATTTCCATTGCTTGCAATAACCCTCCTGGCTTTTGATGCTCGACCTTCACTTGCTGGCAATTCAGACACTGTGCTACAAATTCTGCTATGTCTCGCTTCATGCCATCCTACCAATATACCAATTTGAGATCGTGGTACATCTTGGTTGCACCTGGATGAATAGAATACCGGGAATAATGTGCTTCCTCTAAAATCCGTTGGCGCAAGTTTTCCATATTCGGTACACATAGCCGGCCTCGATATCTAAGAACCCCTTCTATGGAAACTTCGAATGGAGACTCTTCCTTTTCCTGAGATAGATCTCGATAGTGGCTTAACTGAGGATCTTCATATTGTCGTTCCTTCACTTCTAGATTCAATGATGAAACTGTGGGGTCATTGACGCTAATACCTGCATCTCCTGAATCAATGGGCCGTACGCCGAGACTTGCTAACTGATGGACTTCACGAACTATTTCTCGCTTTTCCGAAGGAACTCCACATAAACTACCCATCGATCGGCGGCTAAGTGCATCTGCTACTACATTCGCCTTCCCTGGATGATATAAAATGTTCACATCATAATCCTTCAGTAATTCTAACCATCTCCTTTGTCGCAGGTTCAACTCCTTCTGTTTGAAAATATATTGAAGGATTTTGTGATCCGTATAGATGTCCACATGCACACCATATAAATAGTGTCTCCACATTTTCAATGCATGAATGACCGCAGCTAGCTCGAGATCATGAGTGGGATAATTCTGTTCATGTTTTCACAACTGTCTCGAAGCATATGCAATAACTTTCCCATTCTGCATTAATACACATCCTAATCCCACATCGGAGGCGTCACAATATACCACATAGCCATCTGCTCCTTCTGGAAGCGTTAGCACTGGCGCTGAGGTCAACCTGTTTTTCAGCTCTTGGAAGCTACACTCACAGGCATCACTCCATTGGAATTTAGCCGAATTCTGGGTTAACTTTATCAACAGGGCTGAAATAGATCAGAAGCCCTCTACGAATCTTCGATAATAACCTGCCAAACTCAGAAAACTACGAACTTCTGTAGGCGTCGTAGGTCTTGGCCAAGTCTTCACAGCTTCTATTTTCTGAGTGTCAACTCAAAACCCTCATCTGAAATAACATGACCCAGGAACGCAACAGAATTAAGCCAAAACTCGCACTTTGAAAACTTTGCATACAATTCCCGATCTCGAAGAACGCCAAGAACAATTCTTAGATGATTTTCATGTTCTGACTCTGTGCGAGAGTACACCAAAATATCTTCGATGAACACTATCACGAAGAGGTCCAAGAACGGCCTGAACACATTATTCATTAAATTCATGAACACTGTCGGGGCATTCTTCAACCCGAACGACATTACTCGAAACTCGTAGTCACCATATCTTGTCCTGAAGGCGGTCTTGGGAATATCTGCTTCCCTAATTCTCACCTGATGATAACCCGATCTCATATCTATCTTGGAGAACCATTTAGCACATTGCAATTGATCGAACAAGTCTTCAATTCTAGGAAGAGGGTATTTATTCTTTATTGTCACCTTGTTCAACTGCCTGTAGTCGATGCACATTCGTAGAGATCCGTCTTTCTTCCTTACGAATAGGACTGGTGCTCCCCATGGCGAGGAACTAGGCCTTATAAACCCCTTCTCAAGTAAATCTTTTAGCTGTGCTTTTAGCTCTTTCAGTTCTGCTGGAGCCATTCGATATGGAGGAATAGAAATAGGCTCGGTGTCTGGTAGTACATCAATAACAAAGTCGCTCTCCCTTTCTGGAGGAAGGCCTGGTAACTCGTTGGGAAACACATCTGGGAATTCATTCACTACCGGGACAGACTGGAAAGTTGGCACTTCCGCTTCCGTGTCATGAACCCGAACTAGATGACAAATATAACCCTTGGCTATCATTTTTCTCGCCTTAAGGGAGGAAATAAACCTACCCTTTGGTGAAACTGTATTACCCTTCCACTCGAGTATGGGCTCTCCCAGAAATTGGAATCAAACTACTTTTGTCCGGCAACAAACATTAGCATAGCATGATGCCAACCAGTCCATACCCATAATTACGTCAAAATCTATCATCTCAAGTTCAATTAGATCCGCCCTTGTCTGACGATCACCTATAATGACTACACAGTTCTGATATACTTGCCTCGCTATTACAGGATCACCAACCGGAGTGAATACCTCGAAAGGTTTAATTGGCTCAGGTCATACCCCAACACAATCAGCGATATATGGAGTAATATATGAGAAGGTAGAACCTGGATCAATCAGAGCATATACGTCACAGAAAAATATAGTCAAGGTACCTGTGACAACATCTGGGGAAGACTCAAGATCCTGTCGCCCAGCTAAAGCATACACACGGGGCTGAACAACACCTGAAGTAAATGCTCCACCTCTACCTCTGCCCCTACCTGCTGTAGTCTGATGAGTCTGTGCTGTCGGGCGTGCTGAAGAAGAACCCGCTGCTGAACCTGTAGGCTGAGTCCCAGCTCTATCTCTCGCTGAGGGGCAATCTCTCATCATGTGACCAACTTCTCCGCAAGCATAACAAGCATCCGAACCATGACGACACTGTCCGTAATGTAGTTTGCCACACTGGCTACTCCGCGGTACTGGAGGTCTCCTCTGGCTAAAGTCTCCCCTAGACTGCGAATCTGAGGCCCTCGAACTCTGCCCCTGGCCTGACTAAAAAGAACGGTCAACCCTCGTATCTGAGAATATAGGAGGTGCACTAGTCACTGACTGACCTGAGTGCCTTGAATATGTCTGTCTCAGTCCCCCTCGGTACTCACTGCTCCCCCCATAGATCTAGCCCTCTTACCTTGTCTTCTGTCACCCTCACGATCACTTCTCTGCTGTCGTTGTCATTCCTCGAGGTTCTGAGCATGGGCCTGTATCCGGGAAATATCCGTCCCGTCTTGCAAAGAGGCTGTCAGGTAATCTCTGAACAAGTGTGGTCCTAAACCACTCACAAATCTGTAGACTCGGTCCCCCAAGTCAGCCACCATAGTCGGAGCATACCGGGCCAATGAGTTGAAATGCATACTATACTCTCAAGCCCTCATACTTCCTTGTTTCAAATTCAAGAACCTGTCCGCTCGAGCTCGGCGGACTTCAGGTGACAAGTAGTGACGAATAAAGGCATCTACAAACTCTTGCCACACGGGAGGTGGTGCATTCTCCCCTCTTGTTATCACCCAATTCTTATACCATAGTACCGCCATGTCGCGAAGTCTATATGAGGCCAACTCTACAGATTCAGTCTCAGAAGCATGCATAAGTGTTAGCGTCCTCAGCATTTCATCGATAAAACCTTGTGGGTCCTCATCCGGCTTCGACCCGAAAAATTCTGAAGGATTTAGAGTAAGGAAATCACGGGCTCTTGTACTAGCTGAACGATCACTTGGGCCCGCATTCTGTCGTTGTGCCTGAGCGGCAACCAACTGCGTCAATAAATGTATGGCTTCGGACACTTGTTGACCCGAAGCACCCGGTGGAGGAATCGGAGCTGAGGCTCCTCCCTGCTCTTTTACATTGGGCACGGCCTCACTTTGCGATTCACTTTCCTCTACATTTGCCGGAGGCTCTCTTTCCGCCTGCCTCTTTGTCGAAGCTTTGCCTTTTTGGGCAGCTGTAGCTTTTCCTTTCGGCGGCATTTTCTGAAACCATAACGCACTTTTAAGAATGATATAATCCTAGACATGGCTCTATCGCACGATCTCATAAGAAGAAAGATGGTCATTTTCCTAAATGCCCTGTAGCCTCTTGTTTATTAGCGTGGCGCGCAACACACCATAAACAAGACTGTACTAAACACGGCTCGTAGACACTTCCTAGGGCGAACTGCTCTGATACCACTTCTGTCACGACCCAGCTAGGGGCCGCGACGGGTACCCGGAGCAATTACCGAGCACCGCTTACTCTATTGCTTGTCTTGCTCATTTAATACTCTTTTATCAATTTTACATACCAGTTGTAGGAAAATCATATTTAATCGAAACATAAATACTTTATATACATTTGCCTCTAGGCCATCAAAATAATATACATACATATGAAAACCTCTTGTGAGACCATCTAACCCACATTGCGTATCTACGAGCCTCTACTAACATAATGAATACGTAGACGGAACAAGACTCCGTCATGCCCAAAATATGCATATATGAATGTACATAAAAAGAATAGCCATAAGCACCTCCGAACAATGGAGTGCTATCTATCAGCTGACAGCTATTGGGGACCTAGGCCAAGCTCTCCTCCCTGCCTACCTGTGGGCATGAACACAGCGTCCGAAGATAGGACGTCAGTACGAATATTGTACCGAGTATGCATACATAATCAAAGGAGACATCAATAATATGGGAATAACATCAACATGAGACATCTGAATCTGACCGATAATCATAAATGAAGTAATGCATGCTGTCTTACTCATACTCATCATCATAACCTGTATGCATCATATGCAAGCTGCCCGTCCATGTCGGAACGGTGTGATAATCAACAATATTAACCCGCGTCCGGGGTACCATCTCATGCCGCCCACTAGTGGTGTCTGCCCACGCCCGTAGGTGATGGTGTATCCGTATCGCCGCCCGCCGAAGCGGTGTCTGCCCGGCCAACTAGGCCCGGTGTGTAATGCTCATGACATGCTCAATGTAAATGCTCATAGTAATATGCAATACTTATCATAATGCGTATATATGACTCATGATCAACTTTACTCTATCGGGGTGACGTAAGGTCGTGATCCCCCGATTACGTTATTGAACCATCATGGACATTCTGCCTCACCTTGAAAGGACTAGTACATAAGGTGAGTGTAGGCAAGGAATAACATCATCATCATTCTAGTGTCATCATATCGTATAACTTATCTCATATAGACATTCATAAGTATAAGCTTTTAACTTCTTAGAATATAAGAACTCACGAAAGAAATAGGGATTCAAGTTAAAAGATTCATGCCTTTAGAAAGAAGGACTAGCCTCACATACCTGGTCGTTTAGCTAAGATATCGCTCACTTGTTCTCCGTCGATATCATGTCGTTACCTTCATAAGAGAATTCGTATCAACATTAGTAACTGACTATAAGAACGTGTCGCTAATTTTAGGAGAAGTCGGACAACGCTTCCTTCGATCATACTACTTTTCTCACGTTCTATATCAACTCCCAATATTCATAATATTATTCGCAATATCATAATCGACAATCGTCATTTACGTGCGTTTGGCGAAATCCACCATTTTCCTCCAATTTTCCCTTATTGCTACTTCTAGCTCATCCTTGCGTTTTCATGCATTTAATGCTTGTTTCATGATATAAACATCATTTATAACGTATTAGTATTCACAACACTTCAATATTCATAGTTCGATTCCACTATCATTCATTTATGTCACTATTCACTCAATAATGACCCATTTCTATGTTCTTCTACATTTCAAGTGTCTAAGCTTTCCAATACTTCAAACAATATGGAATAATCATGAAACTTACCTTGGAGGATGGTTGAACAATCCTTAAGTTGAAATACTTTAATTAGCCAAAACCTTAGTTCCACCTTCTTGGGAATTTCTTGACTTAGAAGATCCTTTGATGTGTTCTTACACTTATTCTCATGAATTTGGTGTTGATAATCTTAGGTTTCCTTGGATTTTCTTGCTATTCTTAGAGTTGAAGTGTTGAAGAATACTCTAGAGTTTTCTTGAAGTGTTGGATGAAAAATGACGTGAAATGGGCCGGAGGTGCTGGAGCTGGGGTTGAGGCTCCCTCATGCTCCTCTAATATAGGTACTGAACGGGAGGACTGAGATTGAGCCGCACTCTGGGACTCACTTTCCTCTACTACCGGTGGCGGTGCTCTTTCAGCTCGCTTTCCTACCACCGTATTGCCCTTTTGGGCTGCCGTAGCCTTTCTCTTTACAGGCATTTCTGAAATAGACAATACACGATTAAAGAACAAGAATTTCTCATATCATAGCTCTACCGCACGATTCTTATGAAGAAAGAAGGTCAATCATTCCTAAAATGCCCGCAGCTTCTTGTTTATAAGTGTGGTGCGCAACACACCCATAACCAAGACTCTACTAGACACGGCTCGTAGACACACCCTAGGACTGAACTGGTCTGATACCACTTTTGTCACGACCCGTCTAGAGGACCGCGACGAGCGGCCGGTGCTAGCCCACCCGGGCGCCCCTTGGCTTACACTTATACTTACATCTAGGTGAGCCACATAATTTAACATACTTCTATTCATTCATCATGCTAATGCCATTAGACAACAATGCCTTTATATCATAATTGGCATCTATGCCACATCAATGTACATGAGCCGACAAGGCTAACAAAATGATATACAAAATATAGGCCAACAAGTCCAGACATATCTAACCATATACACGTGACTACGAGCCTCTAAGGAGAGTATAACACATCACATAAGCGGGATAGGACCCTGTTATGCCCATAATTATCTACACAAAAGAATAAGTACCCAAAAGTTATGGCTCCGAATGAAATGGAGCTCTGCTAGGTGGTCTCTGAGAATACCGCTATGGATCGAGCCTGTCTCCCTGTGCACTTGCGGGCATGACGCAGCGTCCACAAACAAAAGGACGTCAGTACGAAGAATGTACTGAGTATGTAAAGCATGATCAATATCAATGTAGAAGCATAATGAACATCATAAGAAATAGCACAAGATGGGAGATGGTAATATTATTGCCATGGGCACTTACTTGCCTTTCATAGAAACTTTCCATTCTAATGTGAGTTTGTGCTCATACCTCAATATCCGTATCCATATTCGTATCCGTTCCATATTAGTACTCGTATTCGTATACATACCCTTATGCACATTCATATTGTATACATAATCATATCATATACATAGCATTTACATAACATACCCGACCCCGAAGGTTCGGTGTTTCACGTACCCGACCATAGCTAGGCTCGGTGGTCATACATACTTGGCCAACCAAGGCTCAGTGTTACACATACCTGGCCCTACCAAGGCTCAGTGTTACACATACCTGGCCCTACCAAGGTACAGTGTTGTCCGTACCCAACTGCAGTGGTGTGCGCGCGTTACGTAAGCATACATACGTAGACATCTATACACACACTACTAGGCCATATAGGCTCGGGGTTCATAGTAGCCATACATGGGCACACATACATACAACTCATAAGCATCTTTACTACTTTCATCACTATCATCATCGTCATCGTTATCGTCATCGCCATTACCATTATAGTCGTCATCAATATCATTATCATTATTATCATCATTCATGACACTTATCTTTATAGGCTTACAATCGTAGCATATCAAGAATCGTGAGCTTAATAGCTCAGAAGATCAAATCATTTTTGAGACATCATAGACTTATGGAAGATTTAGATGTTTGGCCAAAGAACCATGCCTTATGAAAGAAGGGTTAGCCTTACATACCTTTCCGTTCAACTATTTACCACTTGCACGTTCTCCTCCGAAGCTCACGTTTCTACCTTCATTAAGGTCATACTATCATTAGAATCGATAGCCAGCATACATGACTAAACAAGAGAAAATCGGGCCACGTCTCCTCTATTTATACGACATTCCTCTATAGTGTATTTCAACTCCCAAACGTCAACAATACATTCACAATACTACAACAATAGTCATTATTCATCCATATCCATATTCTAGACTCACTTTTCAATCATCCATATCCATGGCCATAACGCACGACTATGTCCATTCACGTACATTGCTCATCTCATTTTCTCAACATCATTTATAACACATTTACATTACAATACATCAAGGCTCATAACTCAATTCAAACTATTTCTCAAAATGGCACTATTCCACATTCATGACCCATTTTACCATACCTCTCTACAATCCAAGTATTTCAACTCTTAAATACCTTAAACAACATAGAAATATCATAAATCTTACCTTAGATGTCGTAGGAACAAGCCTTGGTTGATAATACTCCACTTGAGCAAAACCCTAGTTTATCCCCACTGAGATTTCTTGACTTGTATGATCCTTAATGGGTTTTCTTATACTTGGTTCACTTAGTTTATGTTTTTGTTCACTAATAATCCTTGAATCCTTGTGGAATAAATGTATAGAGAGGTTTTAGAGAGAAGGGGGTGTCATTTGGAAGTGAAATAATGAACTTGGTCTCTTATTAATAACCCAAAATCTGATCTTAAATAAACTGTCGTCGAAAGTGCACAGTGGTCGTAAACAAAGTTTACGGTCCGTATTCCAGTTTACGGACCGTATTTCGTGGTCGTATTTAAGCATGACAGAAACAGAAAGTCATGCTAAGGACATTTTGGTTTACGACTCAGTTTACGGGCCGTATTTCAGTTTACGGTCCGTATTCCAAGTCGTCTTTAACCATTCCAGAAAGTTGAAGTTTTTCTTAGCTGAAATACGACATGGCAGTTTACGGACCGTATACCATTTTACGGTCCGTATTTAATTTTACGACCAACTGGCCAGAATGCAAACCTGCAACTTTTCATATTTCCAAAACCTATAATTAGTCATTGTGGAGCATAACCTACCTTTCATTGCAATTTTCTTTGAAATCTTACTTAGGGTCGTCAAACGTCGTTCCCTTCTTATAAAAACATCATATACTCGTATTCTTCGTTAGTCTATTCACTGTACGTTCACGGGGGAATTCCCAAGGTGGAACATTCTCCCCCCCTTAAGAACATTCGTCCTCGAATGTTAAAGTCTTCGAGGATTCTATAGAAATTTCGCCACAGTTTCCCCTATAATATGGCACTACCAACCTGTCACAACAACCCAAAATATCATCGCCTCAGAGGGATACATCACAATATCAACATATCTATGGCCACACACGACCGAAAGCATGAAAAGGAAATCATACATACCTCATACCGCTGATGTTTCATCTTGAATCTCTCCCATGGGCTGAAATAAATGAGGGTATCTGGATCACATACTTTCTTCCGCTTCCCATGCTATTTCTTCTCGTTTACTGCTTCTCCATAAAACCATAACTGAGGCCACTTCTTTGTTTCTAAGCCTCTGTACTTGCCTATCTAGTATGGCAATGGGCACTTCTTCATAAGTCAACTTTTTTGTCACTTGCACATCGCTTATTGGCACGATCCTAGTAGGATCTCCAACACATTTTCGAAGCATCGAGACATGGAAAACTGGGTGAACAGACTCCAAATCCGGAGGTAGATCTAATTCGTAGGCCACTTTGCTCACTTTGCGCACAATCTCATTAGGTCCAATGTACCGGGGACTAAGCTTCCCCTTTTTGCCAAACCTCATTACACCTTTCTTCGGTGACACTTTCAAGAATACCCAATCTTTCACTTGAAACTCTAAGTCTCTTCGGCGATAATCCGCATAGGACTTTTGACGACTTTGGGCTGCTAATAACCGATCTTGTATGAGCTAGACTTTCGCTATGGCTTGCTGGACCAAGTTTGGCCCTATCAGTCTGGCCTCTCCTGTTTCAAACCACCCAATTGGGGATCTACACTCTCGCCCATATAAAGCTTCATACGGTGCCATTTGGATGCAAGAATGATAACTGTTATTGTATGAAAATTCGATGAGTGGCAAATGGTCATCCCAATTTCCTCCAAAATCTATCATACATGCCCGCAACATATCTTCAAGAGTCTGAATGGTACGCTCTGTTTGTCCATCAGTCTGCGGGTGAAATGCCGTACTAAGGCTCACTTGGGTCCCTAGACCTTCTTGGAAAGACTTCCAAAAATTTGCTATAAACTGAGTCCCTCTATCAGAGATAATAGACGTTGGAACACCATGGAGTCTCACTATCTCTTTAACATAAAGCCTTGCATAATCGTCTGCCACATAGGTAGTTCTGACCGGTAAGAAATGGGTTGACTTTGTGAGCCTATCTACATTCACCTATATAGAGTCATACTTGCGTCGAGAACGGGGTAAGCCTGTAATGAAGTCCATGTTAATCACTTCCCACTTCGAGGTTGGGATTTCTATAGCTTGCAATAATCCACCCGGCCTTTGGTGCTCGATTTTCACTTGCTGACAATTAGAACATTGAGCTACGAATTCCGCTATATCTTTCTTCATTCCATTCAACCAATATACAGACTTAAGATCATGATATATTTTCGTCGCACCGGGGTGAACAGAGTAACCGGAACAATAAGCTTCCCTCAATACCTGGTGGCGTAATCCTGCCACATCAGGAACGGATATTCTGCCTCGGCATCGGAGAACTCCGTCTCTTGTGATATCAAATGATGACTCCTTTTTCTGAGGGAGTGTATCTCTGGAATGCATTAGCATGGGATCTTCATATTATCTCTCTTTCACTTCTGCCTCTAGCGATGAGGCTGCTGAATTCTGGATAGTAGTCCTCCTACTACCTGAGTCCACTACTCGAACTCCTAGGCTAGCTAACTGCTGGAGCTCACGAGTCATTTCTCTCCTCTCGGGTCGTACATCGCACAAACATCCCATAGATCTGCGGCTAAGAGCATCAGCTACAACATTTGCCTTTCCGGGGTGATACAAGATATCAACATCATAATATTTTAGCAATTCCAACCAGCGTCGTTGCCGTAAATTCAGGTCTTTCTGCTTGAAGACATACTTTAGACTCTTATGATCTGTATAAATATCCACATGGACACCATATAAATATTGTCTCCATATCTTTAACGTATGAACCACTGCGGCCAATTCTAAATCATGGGTTGGATAATTCCGCTCATGTTTCCATAATTGCCTTGAAGCATACGCAGTCACCTTACTATGTTGCATCAATACACAGCCTAGCCCAACACCTGAAGCATCGCAATAAATAACATATCCTTCCAATCCCTCTGGAAGTGTCAAGACTGGGGCGGAAGTCAATCTACTTTTCAACTCTTGGAAGCTACGCTCACAAGCATCTATCCATTGAAACTTTGCCGATTTCTGGGTCAACTTTGTGAGTGGTGCAGAAATAGAAGAAAAACCTTCAACAAATCTCCTGTAATAACTTGCTAAGCCTAGAAAGCTACGAACCTCCGTAGGAGTTGTGGGCCTTGGCCAAGTCTTCACGTCCTCAATCTTTTGACTATCCACTCGAATACCATCGGCTGCCACAATATGCCCCAGAAATGCCACTGAGTTAAACCAAAACTCGCATTTGGAAAACTTTGCCAACAACTCTCGAGTTCGAAGGACTCCGAGGACAGTACGCAAATGGTTCACATGTTCTGCCTCGGATCTAGAATATACCAAGATGTCATCGATAAATATGATTACAAATAAATCCAGAAAAGGCATGAACACATTATTCATCAGATCCATAAATGCCGCCGCCGCATTAGTTAGCCCAAACGACATCACCCGGAACTCAAAATGACCATATCTTATTCTAAGGCTATCTTAGGGATATCTTTCTCCCTAACTCTCACTTGATGATACCCGGACCTCAAATCAATCTTTGAAAACCATTTGGCACCTTGCAATTGATCAAATAAGTCATCAATCCTCGGAAGAAGATACTTGTTCTTAATTTTCACCTTATTCAATTGCCGGTAATCAATACTGTTACACCTCGAAAAGGTCCCCGTACATGTACAAGGAATAGAACGACAAGGTTATGAGTGTGGGGTGTTTTACTAAGCAAGGGGTGATGATTAGTGAATTTTTGGAAATGGAAAAGTTGTAGAATTTCATGCAGCCCAGTGGTCGTATAGTGATTTACGGCCCGTAAAGTGATTTACGGACCGTAAACAACCATCGTCCTCCAGCCTTTCAAATTCCAACTTTCTGTTAAAGTGTGGGAATGCTTAAATACGACTTGGAATACGGCCCTTAAACTGGTTTACGGACCATAAACCTCGATCGTAAACTGCAGTATTTTTCAGCCAACTTCTCTGTTTTAGACATGCTTAAATACGACCAGGGAGGGCGGCTCGTAAACCAGGTTACGGCTCGTAAACTGTGGTTTACGACCACTGTTCACCCCGACTGGAATTCCATAAAGATCAAACTTTGAGTTATTAAAAGGGACCAAAGCCTCATTTTATTTCATTTTTCATCCATACAACCTTCAAGAACACTCTAGAAGCTCTCCAAATATTCATCCACAAAATTCAAGAGATCAAAGGGAAACCAAAATCATCAACATCTAATTCATGAAAGCAAGTGCATGAGACTCTATTGGAAGTCATCTTCTTCAAGAAATCTCAAAAGGGTTGAAATAGGGTTTTGGTATAAAAAGAGTATTGTTGCTCAAGGATTGTTCCACCATCATCCAAGGTATGTTTCATGACTATACCATATGGTTCAAGGTATTGGAAGGCTTAGAGACTTGAAATGTATACGAACATAGAAAATGGGCCTTGCATGGGTGAATAGTGGGACAATTGAATAGTAGTTGAATGTAGTCATGAATGTTGATAAGATACGGTTGTGAATATGTTATAAATAACGTCTAGACCATGAAATATGTATTATATACGAGAAAACGTGATAACGAGCTATAACCATAGATGTGGAGAAATTCGAGGAAAATGGTAGATTTTTCTCAAAGTGTATAAGTGATGATTGTTGAAAGTAATATTGTGAGTGTCGTTACGAATGTATGAGAGTTGAAATGAAACATGGGAAAAGTATTAGAAAGGAAGGATGTGCTATCAAATTTTCCTTAGAAATAGTAGTCCGTTCTTATAATTACTTAGCTAACGACGACATGAATTCTCTTGAAGGTATATACGAGTGCATTAAGGGAGAGCGAGCAAGCAATAAGAACTGTAACCGTCGAAGGTATGTGAGGCTATTCCCTTTCTTTCAAAGGTATGATCCCTAGCTTACGATTTCATAAATGCTCCCATCTTTTCCTTGCTATCAAAGGTTAAATAGTCTAAGATTCCGAAGCACGATTTCCTTCTTGATATTCCATAAATGTTTTCCAAAGTACTTCCATTTTCCAAAACCAAAGGTTGTGATTATGTGACTTCTTATGATAACGACGAAGGATACGTTTTTCAATGACAACGATGATGTCAAAAGTGAGAATATCATTATGATGAGAATGACTCCATGCTTAAAGGTTCTAAGTTTATGATTCCAAAGACGATATAAGAATGTTGAGTTATTTACTGATTTCTCAATTCATTCATGGATGATGACTAATTTCTTTTAAGATTCCAAAAAAAAAATATACATGGCTTGATGCCTTATGAGATTTACGATCCTATTCTATGTTGTCTCTTAATGCTATTCTTCATTGATAGTCTCACCTCATAATAATTGTTCCTTCAAGGTGAGACAAAGCGACAATGATTACTCCATAACATAATCGGAGGCTTTCGACCTTACGTCACTCCGACGTACTTACAGCTTTTCCTTAGGCTCTCATGCATGCTAAGTATATGGTATAAGTATATGATATGTATATGTATTCAGGGGATATGGGGAAGGTGAGGCGCTATAAACGCATAGCCACCTGGTCAGCTGGCATATCATGATTTCATCCCGGACGCGGGATATATGGGTTATGGATCGGGCCGTACGTTCCTCGGCACTAACTTATTATATTTATGGATCGAACCGTACGTTCCTCGGCACTAACATATGATGACATATGGATCGGGCTGCGCGTTCCGCAGCAATTTACTATATGATGCTTTATAAGTATGCATGCATGGATCCGCCTTAAGAGGCAAGCAATTATGGATTAACTCCTTGTACTTACTTTACTTTCTTATTCTTACTTTATTTCTTGATGTATGCCTTACATACTCAGTACAATGTTCGTACTGACATCCTTTTCTTTGGATGTTGTGTTCATGCCCACAGGTAGACGGGAAAGCGGTCCAGACTGATAGGAGTCACTAGCCGAGCTGAAGAGCACTCCATCTTCCGGTGGTGCTAATTGGTTGTTCCTTTTGTGTATATATTTGTATGTCACTCAATAGAGGCTCGTAGATGTTCGATGTGGGTTGTGTGGTTCCACAACGTGGGTAGTACACATGTGTATAAGTATATTGAAATATGTTTTGTATCAACGCGATACATTTTTGTAATGAAAAGCAAATCCTCTTTTTAAAGTTAACCGGAAATAGATGAATGATTGTTAAATGGGTTAGGTAAATGATAGCACGAGCGGTGCTCGGTGGTTAGCCCCGGGTACCCGTCACGGCCCCTAGCCGGGTCGTGACAGGAGTGGTATCAGAGCAGTTCGTCCTAGGAAGTGTCTACGAGCCGTGTCTAGTTGAGTCTTGTTTATCGGTGTGTTGTGCACCATTATAAACAGGAGGCTACCGAGCATTTAGGAAACATGACCATCTTTCTTCTTAAAAGATCGTGCGATAGAGCTGTGTTATAAGACTATCTCTCATCTAACGGTGCGTTGTCATTTCAGCAAAACCGATGAAGGGAAAAGCTACGACGGCCCAGAAGTGCAAGATGGTGGTTGAAGAAGGGCTTGATCGAGAGCCGTCTACGGATATGGAGGAGGGCGAACCCCAGAATAACGCCCCACTTCGATTTTCCCATACCTCGCCCACTTTTAAGGATCAGAGGGAAGCCTCGATCTTAGCTCCAGTACCCCCCGTTCCTTCGCAAGATACCGCGGGCCAAGAGATGAGATAGACCATTCTTTTACTGACTCAATTGGTAGCCGCTCAGACTCAGCGGCAGAATGCGAGTCACGATGACAGGGGTTGGAGAAAGGGAGTTAATTCCTTTGGGTCTGACCGTGAGATTAGAAATGCACCTCTACAGTTTCCCAGACCCAGATTTGATGGACCTGCTTATTCAAGGTCATCCTAGAGTCTCCGAGTTTCTCGTTCTCGGGTTCAAAGTGATTCCGGTCAGAAGAGGTCACCAGTACCACGATGTATTCAGTGTCGCAGGTTACATTAGGGACCGTGTCGCCGGGGCTCGGATGTTTGTTATGCCTGTGCTTGGCCAGGCCATTTAAAGCGAAATTGTCCATCGCTACGTGGTAAAAGTGAGGTTCGGACTACGGGAATGGTAATGGGCTCTTCATCATCGACACGCCCTCCAAGGTCAGGGCCACAGGGGCTAGTAAGCAGTGGTAGAGACCGAAGAACTCCTATCCCAAGCGGATCCCAGCATCATACCTAGACGTTAGCTGAACGACGGGATCCTGAGTCTTCCCCTGTTATTACTCCAGGTATATTCCTGGCACCCTTTTATGATTAATGCGAATACGTGTGCAAATAAGCCATATGGTAAATGTAATGTGACTGACTAAAAAGGATAACAGGTTGAGTATGCCTGCTTCATGAGGCTACCCTATGTTATGAGCAGGTTTGCATATGAGATCAAGAAGTGTCACTCTATAGGGTGGATTATGATCTGGGTACAATGAGCCGTAACAAGAATTGTTATGTAAAGTATAGCGAGAAGACGCCTAAGGGCATGGATGATATCTTTAGTTGGGCGTATAAGGCCGAGACTACGGTAAAGATAAATAATGAAAGTAGGATAATTAGTAGGAGGAAGGTCAACGCGATAGGAGCGAGATAGGGGATGATCAAGACGGATAGAAATTATTTTTAGGCACCAAGGGACGGATTGACACAGGTGGTGTATCCTAAAGAACAAAGCGTTACTAAGTTAAGAATATGGTTCCTCATGCGAAGAGTCAAGGATCGATTATTAAGTGGGAGGAGATAAGATAGCAAAGAGGAAATGTACGAAGTACGAGTGCCTAAAGAATAGTGGTGTGGTAGTTAAAGAAGAACATATCTCCTACAAATTTCCCACACCAAGTTAGAACGAGTGAAGTGAATGAGGTAAAGAGTTGAAGAGGAAAAGATGATCATGAGTTATGGGTCTACTGTACGACGATGAAGCGATGAAGTAGAGTTATAACTAATAATGATAGTGGTACAATGCGGATATGAAATCGGTTCCAAGCGCAAACAAGAGTAAGAGAATAAAGAGGCATGGGGCGCATTAGCGGCGTAAGAGAGACCTAAGCCCTAGGGAAACGAAGATGGCGTTACAAGCAAATTTTGAGCGCCGAAGAAGAGGGCAAGTGACATTAGATGGGTGGCATGGATAGCTAGACCCACTATTAATGTAAGCATCCCTATGGGGCAGGAAGTTGTTAATCGGAGCAGATTCAGATACAGACACATAACTACGGGATGAGCTAAGTAACGTACGTTTTTGCTCGGAGTGTTATATCGGGTGCATTTCTTGGTTATAAGACTGTAAGTCGAGTACGCTAAGACTCCATGACTCCATGTATGAATTGTTATAGCCATAGACTGTAGGGGACGGAATAAGTAAGGCGTAGTGTAGCCAGGAGTACGTGGATTCGAGATTTAAAGGTACGAGTAAAACCCTTAAAAGGGGGGAAGCAAATAGAGAGGACACCAGTGTGAAGGTTGAAATGATGAACCCTACAAGAGTGTATTGACTAAAAGAGGTAGAATAAGGACACGCAAAAGCAAGAAGAAGGGGGAAGAAGAAGAGCCGTGAGTCGGCAAAGATAGTAAAACACTGGTGACGGGCAGAGGTGGACCCACAATTCTCTAAGAATATACCACCTCATCGTCCCTCTAAATTAAAAATGTCAGATGAATTTGTAGCGAAGTATAAGGCCGATCTGTGAGACGTTGTGTCCCAAAAGGTCCCAAGTGGCTCAAAACGAGGAATAAAATTGCGAAACTCTGATTGCGTGACATGGTGGGAGGAGAGTTGGAATCAGTTTAGGGAGTACTGATTAGTTACTATTACTCTTCCAGCAAAATGGAAACTCTCGTTTCTCTATCCTTATATTGATTTAATGACTTCCGGGATTGAATACTCTTTTAGCCCAAATGAAAATATAACCCCGAAGAATGTTGTGAATATAGTGGGTGACGGTAGCCCCAAGAAGAAGGCATGCAGGCCTGAGACACAGAATAATTCATGATATTAACATGGGTCTTATTGTAAAGTTACCCCGTTCTCGAGGTAAGGGCGTTAGCGAAAAGGTCATTGAGAAGGATATTGACACTTAGATGAATATGACCATGGATACGGCATACAGATGAATATGACTATGGATGCGAAGACAGACATGGATACAAGTATCCGGATGGATGGGTACGAATGCGAATCGCGCAAAAAGAGTATGTAATTCGTAAATATTTACGCGTCGCCAATGAGACCAAGTGAACACTTAGGAGAGGAGTAAGTGGTAAAGTAAGGGTGAGAGAGTCATGATGCCCGGGGTAAGTTGAAGGAGGGTATATGGTAAACGGAACTGAAATGTCGAGTTGGAATTGCTGTGAGAGACAAATGGAATAATTGCTTGGGGCATAGTATAAGTACAGGTTACATACTCACCATAGAGAAGCCCGAGGATATGACAACCTGCGAGAGCGATAGAATCACGGAATAAAGGGGGAGAGTTAGGTTCTGATGCATTAGATCCTATAAGATCGTATGCAACAAGGAAGGTAGCTTATAAATATGTTAGAACTCCCACTAGGAGCATGTCAATAAAATGATGCTCAAATGACAAGAAAGTTGATGTATGAGGAAGTACCCTTTGCCACATTAGATAGGTAAGTGCGAGGACTTCGAAATAAGGAGGTGGCTTAAATCAGAGTTTGGTGGCAAAAACAATAATCGGGAAGAAATACTAGGGAAGCCAAAGTGAATGCGGAAGCCAAGTATCCGCACCTAGTCGAATCTCCAGGAAAAGTTCATGATGGTATATATGCTTACTTTTGACTTCTGGGACGTGTGTGACCATGGACATGTTGGTATTGTGTTATAGCCCTGTGAGGCGATGATATTATGGGTTATTGTGACAAGTTGGTAGTTCCATACGACAAAGGAAACTCCGGCAAAAATTTCTTAGAATCCCCGCTGATTTAACATTCGAGGACGAATGTTCCAAAAGGGGGGAAGAATGTTACACCTCGGAAAAGTCCCTGTACATGTACAAGGAATAGAACGACAAGGGTATAAGTGTGGGGTGTTTTACTAAGCAAGGGGTGATGATTTGTGCATTTTTGGAAATGGAAAAGTTGTAGAATTTCATGCATCCCA
Source organism: Lycium barbarum (assembly GCF_019175385.1). Lineage (NCBI taxonomy): Eukaryota > Viridiplantae > Streptophyta > Magnoliopsida > Solanales > Solanaceae > Lycium > Lycium barbarum. Next base: position 32,502,453 of record NC_083337.1, read on the forward strand.
GTGGTCGTATAGTGATTTACGGCCCGTAAAGTGCTTTACGGACCGTAAACCACCATCGTCCTCCAGCCTTTCAAATTCCAACTTTCTATTAAAGTGTGTGAATGCTTAAATACGACTTGGAATATGGCCCTTAAACTAGTTTACGGACCGTAAACCTCGATCGTAAACTGCAATATTCTTCAGCCAACTTCTCTGTTTTGGACATGCTTAAATACGACCAGGGAGGACGGCTCGTAAACCAGTTTACGGCTCGTAAACTGTGGTTTACGACCACTGTTCACCCTGACTGGAATTCACTAAAGATCAAACTTTGAGTTATTAAAAGGGACCAAAGCCTCATTTTATTTCATTTTTCATCCATACAACCTTCAAGAACACTCTAGAAGCTATCCAAATATTCATCCAGAAAATTCAAGAGATCAAAGGGAAACCAAGATCATCAACATCTAATTCATGAAAGCAAGTGCATGAGACTCTATTGGAAGTCATCTTCTTCAAGAAGTCTCAAAAGGGTTAAAATAGGGTTTTGGTATAAAAAGAGTATTGTTGCTCAAGGCTTGTTCCACCATCATCCAAGGTATGTTTCATGACTATACCATATGGTTCAAGGTATTGGAAGGCTTAGATACTTGAAATGTATAAGAACATAGAAAATGGGCCTTGCATGGGTGAATAGTGGCACAATTGAATAGTAGTTGAATGGAGTCATGAATGTTGATAAGCTATGGTTGTGAATATGTTATAAATAACGTCTAGACCATGAAATAAGTATTATATACAAGAAAACGTGATAATGAGCTATAACCATGGATGTGGAGAAATTGGAGGAAAATGGTAGATTTTTCTCAAAGTGTATAAGTGATGATTGTTGAAAGTAATATTGTGAGTGTCGTTACGAATGTATGAGAGTTGAAATGAAACATAGGAAAAGTATTAGAAATGAAGGAAGTGCTATCCAATTTTCCTTTGAAATAGTAGTCCGTTCTTATAATTACTTAGCTAACGACGACATGAATTCTCTTGAAGGTATATACGAGTGCATTAAGGGAGAGCGAGCAAGCAATAAGAATTGTAAACGTCGAAGGTATGTGAGGCTATTCCCTTTCTTTCAAAGGCATGATCCCTAGCTTACGATTTCATAAATGCTCCCATCTTTTCCTTGCTATCAAAGGTTAAATAGTTTAAGATTCCGAAGCACGATTTCCTTCTTGATATTCCATAAATGTTTTCCAAAGTACTTCCATTTTCCGAAACCAAAGGTTGTGATTATGTGACTTCTTATGATAACGACAAAGGATATGTTTTTCAATGACAATGATGATGTCAAAAGTGAGAATATCATTATGATGAGAATGACTCCATGCTTAAAGGTTCTAAGTTTATGATTCCAAAGACGATATAAGAATGTTGAGTTATTTACTGATTTCTCAATTCATTCATGGATGATGACTAATTTCTTTTAAGATTCAAAAAAAAAAAATATACATGGCTTGATGCCTTATGAGATTCACAATCCTATTCTATGTTGTCTCTTAATGCTATTCTTCATTGATAGTCTCACCTCATAATAACTGTTCCTTCAAGGTGAGACAAAGCGACAATGATTACTCCATAACATAGTCGGAGGCTATCGACCTTACGTCACTCCGACGTACTTACAACTTTTCCTTGGGCTCTCATGCATGCTAAGTATTTGGTATAAGTATATGATATGTATATGTATTCAGGGGATATGGGGAAGGTGAGGCGCTATAGACGCATAGCCACTTGGTCAGCTGGCATATCATGATTTCATCCCGGACGCGGGATGCCCGGACGCGGGATATATGGGTTATGGATCGGGCCATACGTTCCTCGACACTAACTTATTATATTTATGGATCGGGCCGTACGTTCCTCGACACTAACATATGATGACATATGGATCGGGCTACGCGTTCCGCAGCAATTTACTATATGATGCTTTATGAGTATGCATGCATGGGTCCGCCTTAAGAGGCAAGCAGTTATCGATTAACTCGTTGTACTTACTTTACTTTCTTATTCTTACTTTATTTCATGATGTATGCCTTACATACTTAGTACAATGCTCGTACTGACATCCTTTTCTTTGGATGTTGTGTTCATGCCCACAAGTAGACGGGAAAGCGGTCCAGACTGATAGGAGTCACTAGCCAAGCTGAAGAGCACTCCATCTTCCGGAGGTGCTAATTGGTTGTTCCTTTTGTGTATATATTTGTATATCCCTCAATGGAGGCTCGTAGATGTTCGATGTGGGTTGTGTGGTTCCACAACGTGGGTAGTACGTATGTGTATAAGTATATTGAAATATGTTTTTGTATCAACGCGTTATATTTTTGTAATGAAAATAAAATCCTCTTTTTAAAGTTAACCGGAAATAGATAAATTATTGTTAAATGGGTTAGGTAAATGATAGCACGAGCGGTGCTCGGTGGTTAGCCCCGGGTACCCGTCACGGCCCCTAGCCGGATCGTGAAAAATGCACATTCTCAAGGAGCCATCATTCTTTCGGACAAACAATACGGGTGATCCCCACGGGGATGAACTAGGCCTAATAAAGCCTTTCTCAAACAAGTCCTTCAATTACTCCTTCAACTCTTTCAATTCTGCGGAGCCATTCTATATGGAGGAATAGATATGGGCTTGGTGCCCGGCAAAACATCAATTGCGAAATCAATGTCCTGCTCGGGAGGAAGGCCTGGAAGCTCTTCCGGGAACACATCCGGAAATTCGTTTACTACAGGAACTGTCTGAAGAGTCGGCGATTCAGCTTCTACATCTTGAACCCGAACTAGATGATAGATACATCCTTTCGTGATCATTTTCCTTGCCTTTAGATAGGAAATAAACCTACCCTTTGGTGACGCCGTATTCCCTTTCCATTCTAAGACTGGTTCTCCCGGAAATTGAAAACGAACAATCTTCATTCTACAATCAACATTGGCATAGCAAGAGTCCAACCAATCCATGCCCATAATGACATCAAAGTCTACCATCTTTAGCTCATGCAAGTCAACTGTAGTGCGGCGGTCACAAATCAAAACTATGCAATTTCTATATACTCGGCTAGCTATTACCGATTCACTAACGGGTGTAGACACCTCAAAAGGTTTGATCGACTCTGGTTCGACCCTAAATCGACCCGCAATATATGGAGTAACATATGACAATGTGGAGCCCGGATCAATCAAAGCATATACATCATGAGAGAATACCAATAATAAACCTGCGACCACGTCAGGAGAAGACTCGAGATCTTGGCGTCCAGCCAAAGCATAAACACGGTGCTGAGGACCGCTAGAACTGGGAACTCTCCCTCTGCATCTACCATGGCCGACTGGCCCATATGAACCTGGCCCCATAGGGCGCACGGAAGATGAAGATCCGACTACTGACCCTGAAGGATGGGTCCTACCTCTACCATGAATCGAAGGGCAATCACGCATAATATGGCCTGGTCGACCACATGGATAACAACCCTCTGAACCCAATCGGTATTGACCCCAATGCAACTTCCTACACAGGGAACATCGTGGTACCGGTGGCCTTGCCTGATCCGCATCGCCTCTGAACTGAGACCCTGAAAAACCCTGACTCGGCCCGGAACGAGTAGATCTATCAAACCTCTGGCCTGAAAATCGGGGAGGTGCACTGTGAATAGCCTGTATGCCTGGAAATCTGCTGCCTGTGCCCGCCTCTGAACTCGCTCATCGGACCCGAAGATCTGGCCCTCTTGCCTTGTACCCTATCATGCTCGCGCTCACTTCTTTGCTGTTGCAGACTTTCTTCTAAGTTCTGAGCATGAGCCTGAATGCGTGCAATATCCATATTGTCCTAAAGGGACGCGGTTAAACATCTATCCATCAAATATGGCCCTAGGCCTTTTACAAATCGGTGCACTCGGTCACCCATACCCGCTACCATGGCCGAAGCATACCTAACCAAATAATTGAAGCGGAAGCTATACGCTAGAGCACTCATGCTACCTTGCCTCAAATTTAAGAATTTATCGGCCCTAGCTCGCTGAACTTCTGGAGGCATATAGTGTCGGAGGAAAGCATCAACAAACTCTTGCCATACCCGGGGAGGTGCATTGGCTCCCCGTGAAGCCATTCAAACCATATATCATTGGATCGAGACATCTCTCAATCTATACGACGCTAACTCCACTGACTCGGTGTCCGAAACATGTATCAATCGTAGTGTCCTCAACATACCATCGATAAAATCCTGAGGGTCCTCCTCCGGCTTTGACCCAAAGAATTCCAGAGGGTTTAAAGTAATGAGGTCACGGGTCCTTGCAGTAACAGCCCTATCACCCTTCCCTGTACTTTGCCGCTGAGTCTGAGCAGCAACCAACTGGGTAAGAAAATGTATGGCCTCCTTCACATCTTAGCCTGAAGCATCCGGTGGAGGAGCCGAATGTGCTGGAGCTAGGGCTGAGGCTCCCTCACGCTCCTCTAATATAGGTACTGCACGGGAGGACTGAGATTGAGCCGCACTCTGGGACTCACTTTCCTCTACTACCGGTGACGGTGTTTTTTCAGCCCGCTTTTCTGCCACCGTCTTGCCCTTTTGGGCTACCGTAGCCTTTCTCTTTACAGGTATTTCTAAAATAGACAATACACGATTAAAGAACAAGAATTTCTCATATCATAGCTTTACCGCACAATTCTTATGAAGAAAGAAGGTCAATCATTCCTAAAATGCCCGTAGCTTCTTTTTTATAAGTGTGGTGCGCAACACACCCATAACCAAGACTCTACTAGACACGGCTTGTAGACACACCCTAGGACTGAACTGCTCTGATACCACTTTTGTCATGACCCGTCTAGAGGGCCGCGACGAGAGCCCGGTGCTAGCCCACCCGGGCGCCCCTTGGCTTACACTTATACTTACATCTAGGTGAGCCACATAATTTAACATACTTCTATTCATTCATCATGCTAATCCCATTGGACAACAATGCCTTTATATCATAATTGGCATCTATGCCACATCAATGTACATGAGCCGACAAGGCTAACAAAATGATATACAAAATATAGGCCAACAAGGCCAGACATATCTAACCATATACACATGACTACGAGCCTCTAAGGAGAGTATAACACATCACATAAGCGGGACAGGACTCTGCTATGCCCATAATTATGTACATAAAAGAATAAGTACCCAAAAGCTATGGATACGAATGAAATGGAGCTCTGCTAGGTGGTCTCTGAGAATACCGCTATGGATCGAGCCTGTCTCCCTGTGCACCTGCGGGCATGACGCAGCGTCCACAAACAAAAGGACGTCAGTACGAAGAATGTACTGAGTATGTAAAGCATGATCAATATCAATGTAGAAGCATAATGAACATCATAAGAAATAGCACAAGATGGGAGATGGTAATATTATCGCCATGGGCACTTACTTGCCTTTCATAGAAACATTCCATTCTAATGTGTGTTTGTGCTCATACCTCAATATCTGTATCCATATTCGTATCCGTTCCATATTAGTACTCGTATTCGTATACATACCCTAATTCACATTCATATTGTATACATAATCATATCATATACATAGCATTTACATAACATACCCGACCCCGAAGGTTCGGTGTTTCACGTACCCGACCATAGCTAGGTTCGGTGGTCATACATACCCGGCCAACCAAGGTTCAGTGTTACACATACCTGGCCCTACCAAGGCTCAGTGTTACACATACCTGGCCTTACCAAGGCTCAGTGTTACACATACCTGGCCCTACCAAGGCTCAGTGTTATCCGTACCCAACTGCAGTGGTGTGCGCGCGTTACGTAAGCATACATACATATACATCTATACACATACTACCCGGCTATATAGGCTTGGGGTTCATATTAGCCATACATGGGCACACATACATACAGCTCATAAACATCTTTACTACTTTCATCACTATCATCATCGTCATCTCCATTACCATTATAGTCGTCATCAATATCATTATCACTATTATCATCATTCATCACACTTATCTTTATAGGCTTACTTGTCATACGAGGAACTTAGTACAATCGTAGCATATCAAGAATCGTGAGCTTAATAGCTCGGAAGATCGAATTATTTATGAGACATCATAGACTTATGGAACATTTAGATGTTTGGCCAAAGAACCATGCCTTATGAAAGAAGGGTTAGCCTTACATACCTTTCCGTTCAACTATTTACCACTTGCACGTTCTCCTCCGAAGCTCACGTTTCTACCTTCATTAAGGTTATACTATCATTAGAATCGATAGCTAGCATACATGACTAAACTAGAGAAAATCGGGCAACGTCTCCTCTATTTATACGACATTCCTCTATAGTGTATTTCAACTCTCAAATGTCAACAATACATTCACAATACTACAACAATAGTCATTATTCATCCACATTATCCATATTCTAGACTCACTTTTCAATCATCCATATCCAAGGGCATAACGCACGACTATGTCCATTCACGTACATTGCTCATCTCATATTCTCAACATCATTTATAACACATTTACATTACAATACATCAAGATTCATAACTCAATTCAAACTATTTCTCAAAATGGCACTATTCCACATTCATGACCCATTTTGCCATACCTCTCTACAATCCAAGTATTTCAACTCTTAAATACCTTAAACAACATAGAAACATCATAAATCTTACCTTAGATGTCGTAGGAACAAGCCTTAGTTGATAATACTCCACTTGAGCAAACCCCTAGTTTATCCCCAATGAGATTTCTTGACTTGTATGATCCTTAATGGGTTTTCTTATACTTGATTCACTTAGTTTATGTTGTTGTTCACTAATAATCCTTGAATCCTTGTGGAATAAATGTAGAGAGAGGTTTTAGAGAGAAGGGGGTGTCATGTGGAAATGAAATAATGAACTTGGTCTCTTATTAATAACCCAAAATCTGATCTTAAATGAACAGTCGTCGAAAGTGCACAGTGGTCGTAAACACAGTTTACAGTTCGTATTCCAGTTTACGGACCGTATTTCATGGTCGTATTTAAGGATGACAGAAACAGAAAGTCAGGCTAAGGACATGGTGGTTTACGACATAGTTTACGGGCCGTATTTCAGTTTACGGGCCGTATTCCAACTCGTCTTTAACCATTCCAGCATTTGACAGAAAGTTGAAGTTTTTGGAAGCTGAAATACAACATGGCAGTTTACGGACCGTATACCACTTTACGGTCCGTATTTCATTTTACGACCAACTGGCCAGAATGCAAACCTGCAACTTTTCACATTTCGAAAACCTATAATTAGTCATTGTGGAGCATAACCTACCTTTCATTGCAATTGCCTTTGAAATCTTACTTAGGGTCATCAAACGTCGTTCCCTTCTTATTAAAACATCATATGCTCTTATTCTTCGTTAGTCTATTCACTGTACGTTCACGGGGGAATTCCCGAGGTGTAACATTAATTTGCTATGTTACTTGAGTCTTTTCAAATGATTTTGAAACTAAAAATGGCTTGCCTCTTGTCCTGCTGACTTAGCTTTTGAAACTGGGAATGAAAAGGAATAAGGTGATTGATTGTACTTTTTTTGCGTCTGTTTCTTAAACCATGTGATATTTCTTTAAGCTAGGCTAGTTTTATTAGATTGTTTCAAGATAGTGTGGTTGTCTCAGCTTGTTCTTTGTGTTTGATTTGTTGGTTGAGGTTCATTTCATATACCCTGTTCACCTAGACTAAGTAGGAGTCCCAAAGAGCTTTAAAACCAATTTGAGGAATTAAGTGTGGTGTTTACATTCCTTAATGTTGTCTACTTGTGTGATCTACAAGTGTTCTTATCATTTACCCCTCCTTATTTGTTTTTGATTTTGAAACCCTGTCTAATAGGCCATTGCACCTAGGACAGTGTCATGATTCTTTTTTTATTCCTTGATCTTTTGGTTAAGGTTATGGTTATTCTTTTTTACACCTACTTGTCATTAATATATACTCATTTGACCCTACTTGTGTCTTAGACAGATTATAGGTGTTGTTGAGTTCTAAACTTCATTTGCGAACTAGGCTAGTATGCCATGAACCTGCTTAGCCCACTTTGAGACTTTTACTTATCACTTGTGTAATTTTTGAGTAAATCTTTAAAAATAGAACAACTTAAAACCATTTATGAGTCCTGGTGATGTTTTCTATCTGAACCTATTGACTTGTTACTTTACCTTCATTGGTTCCCAATCTTTTAAAACTAGCCTAAAAAGGACTTTGGACCTCTAAATTATTTCTGAGACAGTCTGTTGATAGCAAATAGATTTAAAGAATGGCTTTTAGTACTACTTTAGCCCCTTCTGTTAACCTAAAAGTGAATTCTTAAGATGCTGAAATCCTCATCCTGCCCCTTTTGACTATTGACCTCACTTAGAACTAGGATTTAAAACTTGTTCAGCTTGCATTAGAAGAACTTGGCATCTGTGTTTGGTTTATAACCATGCCTTAGGCTATACTCCTAGGAACTGTATGAGTCAACCACATGACATTTACTTCAATTCAACATCTTTAAAAATGGGACTTTACCCCTACTTTACTCTAATAATTAAACACCTCTTTCCTACATTTGTTTAAACACTCAACAAGATTTCTGGACTCTTGAAAGGCCTAGTTGAGACTACTATAGGTTTGGTTTATCATAACCTTGGATTGTTTGCTTGACTGGTTGATTCTGTGCTTAGATTTGAACCTGTGAAGGTATTGGGTTGTCTATGCTTTTTGTTGCTTGTGGTGTTGTGTGAATCACTTAGTTTGAGTGCTTGAATTGGGATATGTGGAGGGTATGCCCCTTTTTAGGAGGTTTTGCTCTTTGTCTTTGTAGGTATATCAGTAGTATATCATGTATATCATGTCTTTGACACTTAGAAAAAATGTTTTGGACTTAAAAAGTTGAATTTGGGAAAGCTCCTGGACTAAATTAACATTATTGAAACTTTAGGGATTAAGACTGCCTTGGACCGATTCTGGACGTATAAAACCTTAGCAAATGTGTATAAAACATGTACAAAATGGATTAAAATTTGGCTAAGTATAGAATATAATTGATAGACTAAAAAATAAATAACTTAGCATGATCAGTTATGGCATATATAGTATGTCTAAAATTATTTTCATAAAACTATTTTCATAAACTTAAAATACTTCTTTTTTTTTCAAAACCTTTTTGGGTGGACTTACGTGGAGTCCTACCTAGGCTAAGAGCCTTCGGGTATTAGCCTAGGTGTTCAAGTTCGACACCCACGCTCAATTTTGAGCAGAATTATACTCCGACGATTTCTTAAAAAATGTATCTCTTGCATGTAAATGACCTTTTGTTATTGCGAAAATCTAGACTTAAGCAATTTTTTGTTAGAAATAATTTATAATCATAAGGTAATCTATTAGAACCCGTAGGTAAACCGCGATTGAGCGGATCTTTAATACCGGGGTGCCTAACACCTTACCTGGGAGATCACCAGAACCCTTACCCAGACTTTGGCAGATTAGGTTTCTTTTAGGAAAGTCGTAAAAATAGCTATTTTAAATGAACCCTTTTCAAACTGGTTTTTCTAATTTCCTAAAAATTAGGTGGCGGCTCTAAAATGTGTCCTTTAGAGCACCATTCAGTGGTTGGCGGGTTTTTCCTACTTTCCCGGTACGATTCACAACTGTACTTCCTCGGGACACCTCCCTCCTTTTACGAGGTATGTGCGAGCCGGTTAAATTTAGAATTCCCAGCGCCCGCTAGAGATGGCGACTCTGCTGGGGATAGTCTAAGGTTCTAACCATAAGGGTTCCAATATTGTTTGCCTTACGTAATATAAATTATTTATGTGATATAAATTATTTATGTGTTTAAATTTCTGCAAAATATAATTATCATTCATGCATGCATACTCCGCCACTCTTGGAATTTATTTTATATTTTTTCCAAAGGATGACGACGCGGGATGAGCTACGGTCATGCCTTCACTAAAAAACCTTTAATATATTCTTTGGAGGTCGCTAAGGTCAAGTGGGTATGTGGTCATCCCACAGCCTTAGAGAACCCACCCCTAGCTTGTCTGCTTAGGCAACCTATGTCATTCGTTTGAAAACCACTTTAGAATAATTAGCGTAGAGCGAAGCCAAATCCTTATTGATAGAGCGCTTATCGACCATAGACCAGTTTGGGTATCTCAGACCTACCTGAATCGGATAGGAAAGACACCCTGCTATGTTTAGACGGTGTAAAAACCAGAAGACACTGCATCCCACTATTTTCTATTTGGAAGTATTATTGTGCCAAGTGTGAAATAAATTGTTGTTCCTGGGGGCGGGGAACTAACAGTGTTTTGTCTTGCAGATGTCTCATGATGTGCAGTTTAATATAGTTGTGGTTCCACCACCAGGTTTAGTGATATGGTGGAAAGACTTGACTAATGATCAGAAGAAAGAAATTAAGAGTTGTGTAGGGCATCTGCCTTCATTAATGAATATGACTGGGGATTCGGGTCTGCTAGAGATCATTACCGCTTATTGGGACAACGACAGAATGGTGTTCAGATTCGGAGAAATAGAGATGACTCCCACTTTGGAAGAGATTAGAGATGTTCTGGAGAGTGTAGGCAGTGCTAACAGATCCAAAAAGAAACTGGCACAAAATATCCTTATCCCTCACAAACCTACCCCAAAAGAAATCAAAGACATGTTTGCTGTCAACAAAGCCGATTGGGTGTAAGGACCCACTATAGGCTTCAGAGAATTATACGGGAGGTATTCATCCAAACAGGGGTATGAGAACTACATGCTTGAGTTTTCATCGCCCCAATCCTGGGAAGCAAATCAAACACTAGCCTTTATAACTTTCCTATTAGGAACTATGGTATTCCCACAAAATTCCTCCTTAGCTATGGACACCTGGGTTGTCTTTGTTACCCATGTTGTTCTTAAGGGAGTCACAACAAATGGGCTTACCAAATATTTTGACATCATCCCCATTATCCTATCTGACATATACCGAGCTTTTGGAAAATGTCGTGACCATTACTACTACTTCCGATGGTGCAACCTCCTAGTCCAATGGTGGATACTTAAGCATTTGGATACGAATGGCTTACTTACTCACCGAGATCCGGCCCTAAGAGGGAATGATTTGGGAGTCACTGCTCTGCCTTGTGGGGTTCAGGATAAAAAAGGATGGGCTCACATCTTTTCCAGATTGAGAGAAGAACACATCAAATAGAAGGTACCTGATCTTCACTCCAAGACTATATGTGTCAAGGGTCAGAGATGTCTATATTTACCACTTATGGGCATTAGTAGAATCAGACTCTACGTGTCATTGAGAGTTCTTAGACAATTTGGTATGAGAGAAGTTATCCCAAGTGTGGGTAATATGGGATAGTTTGTACAAGATTATGAAGAAGGTCGCATCGAGGGAATAAAAGATGCTCAGAAAGATTGGATGAATGTAATAAGAGAAGATGAGTTGGATAAGGATCCAAACAATCGAAGTTATGATAAAAATTACTATAAGTGGTTTAGGGCTGAGTTAGCTGACACTGCCACTCCAGGACCATATCTGTACCAATTCCCCAAAGATAGGGAAGCTGCGACTGCAATCCAAGTTTGGAGAATGAACGGCGAATAGAAGGGAGAGAAAGGGATCATCAAGCAAAGATAGAATATGATCAGAAGATAATTGAGAGTTTGACAAACGAGGCAGACGCATCATTGAAGAGCTTGGAATGGCTTGACACTTTCGTTAAGAAATCCATAGATACAGGGACGTCATTGTCTGACGATAAGAGGGGTCAGTGGATCGGGATATCATTGATGCCAGCACATGTAACCATTCAGACTGCCCTTCGGAAGGCCAAGAAGGCGCGAGATGATAGAGAGCAGATTTCTGTCCGTGAAGTGGACTTTTCCTGATTACTGCATTTAATTTGAAAAGCCTTGTAATCATGCTTGGGAAATATCATTAATGAAAAGCACTGGGATTTTATTTTTGGAAACAATACATTCATCTTTCATATGGCACAATTTTGCTCCATACGTTAGTAGCCTCGGAGCAACGAGATATAGGAAAACGAATTATATATTGCCTAAATGCTTACTTGATATAACTGCAATGTGTGAAAATCATATACATTGTCAAAATACTTGATTGGTCCACATTCCGGCCTCCAACCAAAGAAAAACCAAGAAAAAATAACCGTCAAAACAAATTTAGAACCACTTTTGAAAGGTTGATTTGCTAATAGGAAATGGAGAATCCGGACAGTATGAGTGCAATTTCGCCCTACGTTAACCTAGTCATGACAACGAGGGCACAAAATCAGCGAGTGAGAAGAATTGACAATGGGATGAAAGAATGGCCTTAGCCAGTGCCAAAATGAAAGAGGTTGTACAAACCACTATGACGGCCAATGAGAAAATGAAAGAAGTAGAAACTCTCCTAGCTTATGTTGAGGAACTAACAAAACAACACCCCGCCAATCGGGTAAAATGGGGGAAGATGCCTGAAGCACCTCTTGGGAGTTATATGCCACTTAGCCAACAAGAAGGGCTTGACCCCATACCATATGGAGAAGACGAGCTACTTATCCCCAACTTGAAAGCTTATGGAGACCCACGCTACTCTCAACTCGAGGAGCCTCCTGTGTCATGCACAATTGTTCTTAAAGGCACAAGATCACACAACTAGGGTGCACCAGTAGAACTGTCAAAACAAGAACTTTTGGAAACTTTGGGGAACATTGGGGTGTACACACAAAGCCCAAGCCTGTTGCCACCATGCGCTCCTTCTGTAGGTTACAAAAAATGCATCTACCACCGAGGTCACTCAAGTCATACTGCCAATGAGTGCGTAGCATTAGAAAGAAAGCTTATCCAATGGATCGATCAGGGGAGGATTAGCCAATTGTGGGGCCCCCACTCTTTCCTGACTCATGACCAAATAAGAAATCACCCAGAAAGGATATCGAAGGTCAGGTTCTGGAGAAATGACTTTTAAAAATTTGAGGAGTCATACGCCAGGATTCACTCCCTACTAGGCAGCGTGAAAAAGATAAGGGCAGTACCACAAACCTACTAGGATCACCCAGGATCCCCAGAAGGAAGGGTTTGTGTGAATCACCATGGCCTCCCCGGCTAATACATTGAAGAGTGTTGGATTATCGCTGGAGGACGAGGATAGAAGCTGAAGATAAAGAAGACAATGAAGATCTGCTTAGTATGGTTGGGTAGAAAAACATAAGTATCCCTTTACTTCTTTCAATAAGATAGAGTATCCCTTTCCTTTTTTATGTAAACGGAATCATGCTGACCTGATGTCCCATTGGAGATACGTGGGAAGCCTATATAGGTCCTGCTCAGGGTAGAACAAATTAGGTTTTGGGTAGCATAGGAATAACCTTTCTGTGTATGCCTGAACTACGGATGGGCCTGATTTCCCTTTGGTGGGATACGTAGGCAGTCTATTTAAGACTTGGTCCTTTTACAATAAAAATTTAAATCCCCTTAGTATAGGATGGATAGAAGCAAATCAACCATACAAACTATTTACCGCAAATCAGACTAAAAAACCTTGGAATGTGAATCAATCAAGGAGTTGAAACAAAGTATATATATGATTCTATGTGCTATAAACTGCAAACAACGTGATATTTTGTGTTTCGTGCTTAAGCCTAATGCTAACTGGAAAGCTTTTGAGTTATTTTCTCTGAGAGACAGGGGTCGATTCTGTCACGACCCAGCCCCGTGGGCCGCGACTGGTGCCCTATTTGGACACCCAAACAGACTTACATACCGGATCGACATATCAAAGACTTAGTCAAACTTAAAATATGTAAATTTTAAGCAGATGCTAAAACAAATGTCGTCTTAAGCGGTCGCCCGTACAAAACATCACATCAAATCCGATAAGTTGGCGGAATACACATCGCCCAGATATACACACATATACAGCCAAATGGGCCGTTTTGGTCATAATAGCAAACGGGACCGCATTAAGACGCAGATCATTATCACAAACGAACAAACATGACCCATGACCCATATATATGACTACAGGCCTCTACAAATCATGACATAACATATGACGGGACAGGGCCCCGCCGTACCCAAATAGTCATATATACAGAATATGTATAACAGAAGATATGTACCAAAATATGAGCTCCGGATCAAAAGGAGTAATCCAAGTGGCAGAATATGTATCCTATACTGGAGGATCACCAAAACGAACGTCCGTACCTGCGGGCATGAAACGCAGCCCCCGAGGAAAGGGGGTCAGTACGAAATATGTACTGAGTATGCAAAGCATGAAATACAGAAATTCGAATCATAACCGAAGTGGGGAGTACATAATATGGATACAGAATGAGTATATCAAAATCTGTGCAGAAAACATATATATATATCATGCAAATAAAAATCATGCATAAGGCTCAGGAACGTGGCCGCCACTCCGACGCTGGCACCACAACACATCATACTCCATAAGGTTTAATATCTCCGTACAATCCTCGAACATATCGTATCATCGTAACATATCACAACACCAGAACATATCATATGCCATATCACATCATAACACCGTATATAAGCGGTACCCGGCCCTATGGCGAGGTCTCGGGTACCGTAACACATCATACTGCCGAATATCACACAGTGCGCACAATCACAAAATCGGCCCGGGATCCGGCGAACGATATCATAGTAGTAGGCACGAGCGAAGTAGTGCGGAAACCATATGCATACCAATAAATAAATTCCAGGACTCGACGAATAATTACACATATATATATACTGATATCAGAAGGCTCAAAGTAAGTATCGAGTCAATCAGAATTAGTATACAAAAGTTGCGAACTTTCAAATTACAAAACTTTCGGAAAACACTTCATAGGTCATTTTCTGAAAATTTAGTATCATTCATATTGAGGAGCTTTCAAATAACATTATAGGGTACTTCAAACGGAGCCTTAGAATCATATGCACATATCTGAAATATACATATCCAAACTTAGGCCATATCAAATATTTTTCGAACCACATCAAACGTATCGACTAGTACTTCAAACATCATAGGCATGTGTCAAGTCATATGGAATAGTTTATGGAAATCAAAGACATAGGTCATCCTAGTGGCTCTAGGAGTAGAATTTTCTTTAGAGCATACATATATGTTATTCGTTTATTTCATAAAGGTCATGCCAAAAAGGAAGAAAGGTAAGCTTTACATACCTCAATCGCTCACTACCAAACCTCGATCACTCGCCAAACAAATCCCGACTCAAGTCTCGGGCTCCCCAATATCTACAATAATATTATCAATTACCCAAAAATTAGCTACAAGTACTTAGAAGTTAAATTCTAATCAGTACTTGTCTACAGAAATTTCGGCAGCATCTCCCCTGTAAATTCAACATCCCCGAGAATTTAACTCGGCCAAATTCATCAACAACCATACCAACAATACCAACAACCATACCAATAACATCACTAATCAATACAAAACACATTTTAAGATTAGTAACCTTCCTTTCAACATAATCCATCAACATTCAATTCAACTACGAATTTTCAAGCCGCTATCGACACTTACATACTCACTACCAATTTAAGATCATTCCCGTGCAATTCAAAAGCATTTCATACCATTCTTGCAAAATATACAACAATCCCACCAAAACTATAATTTACCCGAAACCTCCAACCTTCGACACAACATTCACAACACATTTTTCATCTTCCAATTTCATCAACAACAACAACAATTTGCATCTTACAACTCCATTCCCATAATTACGTAAATTATAATGAAATCACATACTTTCCGACAACAACTTAACAACAAATTTTTCATGCTAACTAGAACCATTAATCTTCCATTTACATCACAAGGCCAGAACAACATAATTAACATACTAAACAAATTCGATTCATCTTCCTTCACAAAAGGCACCACACGGCCACAACACACACACACACACACACACACACACACACACGGCTCACACACCACACACAACATCTCCATATTTTTCATTAAATTCTACTCACTATAACAATATAAATTTTCCATAAGAAAAGGGTAGAATTCTTACCTTTTCCAGTTTTTCCACTTGATAAAAAAAGTACTTTCATGCCTCAAAATTTCTATCCCGCTGAAGAGGGTCTTCCAACTTAGTAGGGATTCTAGAAAGTTAAGATTTTTGGATCAAAGTTGATGGGCTAAAAATTTTCTTTTCTTTTCCTAAGGTGGCCGAATGCCCCTTTTTTTTTTCTTGCTCTCTTCTTTGTTTCTTGAAGGTTCTAGTTTGTGATGACAAGTTATGACCCCCTTTTTGTTATTTATTCCATGGTCTTAAATTTACATGGGCTTGGGCCCCTTATTATTCCTCATGGCCGGCAACCTCCATGTTGGGCCTCTTGTTTTCCCTTTTTTTTCATTTAAGCCCAAATTGTTGCGGGTCTTATTTTAAAATTCCCGAAACTAGTTTCTAGAATTTCCCATTTTGCCCTAAACCTTCCTCCATATTTCCACATCAACATTTTCATAAACAGCACATATATTAAATAAAGATCAAATTATGGCCTTATTTTTTGCAAGTCAAATTTATTTTGAATTTTCCGAATATGCAAAAATGTGGGATATAACAGATTCCGTGGCACCAGTCACCCGATCAAAAGTTGCCGCAGCGTCCTTAAACCCTCAAGAAGAAAACATGCCTGAAACTCCACCACCAAAGATGAATGCTTTAGTAGAAGGTACCCAACAATGGACATAGGTGGAATGCCTCTGGAAGAGGCTATCAGTCTACTGATGAGACAATTGGCTGGGGCCAGAGAAGAGGAGGACCGCTTAAGGGCCTCAAAAGAAAATGCCACTAATACTGAGGCTAGGAGACCTCCACCCACTTTCCCAAATCTGGATTTACCAATTCCCGATCACTTTCTTCAAACCCAAACTGGGGCCACCTTCCATACTCCACTATGCCGAAATACCACCCATGTGGGGAGTTCCTCCCACCATACCCCGACTTTTCAAATACCGGCTTGCGCAACAAACACAAATGCTTATCAAGCCCCTCGGGCAGCAGGAGTTCCAGTGACTCATCCCACACAACCAAATGTCACCTTTCAAGAGCATGTTACCCATATTGACTCTTCGCCAGAATTGGAAAATATGGAAATGTTCTTCGAAGCAAGAATAGACAAAATAGAGAAAGAGACGGGCAAAAAGATCGCTGAGCTAGAGCATGGCTCCAAGAAGAAAAAAGGGCTGAGGTACTCCGACCTATGCATCTATCCAGACTTAGGTCTGTCGAAAGGCGTTAAAATTCCCAAATTTGATCACTTCAACGGGTCGGGCAACCCCAGATCCCACTTAAGGGCTTACGGCAACCAGCTGGTTGGAAGTGGCGGAAATGAAGCCCTGCTTATGAGGTTGTTTAGTCGAAGTCTATCAGAGATAGCTATGGAATACTTCATTTCTCAAAATATTAGCTGGTGGAAAACATGGGAAGAAATGGCGATTCGTTCATGGAAAGATTCCGCTTCAATGTGGAAAATGTACCTAATCGCTTCTCATTGGAGAAAATTCATCAGAAATCAACTGAAACCTACCGAGAGTAAGCTATTCACTGGAGAGATGAAGCGGCACGTGTACAACCTCCTATGACTAAAGCTGAGCTGGTAGCTCCATTCATACGATAACAAGAAGCCGATTACTTTGATAACATGATAACCGTGAAAGGGAGTTCCTTCGCACATATAGTTTCTGTGGTGGAAGATATCGAAGACGGCCTTAAAACTGGCAGGATTGTTAGTGTGCTAAATAGATTAGGTGCGTTAGGCACCATGAATGGCAAAAATAAAAGAGAAGACATCACCTGTGTTTCTAGAACTACTAGTCCAAAAAAACCAAGGAAAAGAAATAATCCACAAAAATTCAGATAACTACCAATCACCTCCACCAACCAACTACCCAATCACTTCACCCCAATATAGCCTAATGACTGTGTGCTACGTACAACCCAGCTACCAAGCCCCACAACCAAACTATCAAATACCAACACCAAACAACCGAACTCCACGACCAAATTATCTGTCACGACCCAACTAGGGGCCATGACGGGTACCCGGAACTACCCTACCAAGCACCACCCACCATACTTGTCATCAAACTCTTTCTAAATATACATTACTCTCAGCGCGGAACTTGACATAAAACAATCATTATCATTTCAAAAATACACCTACCTTTGTGCACATAAGCCTGCGAGGCTATCAAAACTGATATACGAATATACACTATAGTAATCGTGAGACATCTACAACCCAGACATAAGTATCTACGAGCCTCTAACCGGAATATTGGAGTCATAAAGATGGGACAGGACCCCGCCATGCCCCAAATATGTACAGAAAAGAATATACCAATAGGTTGCACCTCCAGAGTAGTGGGGTGCTCCTGTACAACTGCTGAGTAAGCGCCTAAGCGTCTGCCCCGTCTCCCTGTCTACCTGTGGGCATGAGCACAGCGTCCATAAAGAAAAGGACGTCAGTACGAACAATGTACTGAGTATGTAAGGAATATATGGTAACATAATAAGGAAATATATAAAGCATAAGAAGAAAAGATAACTGTAACTGCTTTCCTTTTGAGGCGGAATTATGCATGCTCACTTTTACCTTTAAATCCAGATTATAACACATATATACAGATATGAGTAAGCTGTCTGAGTCATATGTCATCACTAGCCCGCGTCCGGAATAGTCATCTCACGCCGCCCACTAGTGATGCTGCCCGTTCCATATAGACAAGGTGTAATAATCCACAAGCCGCCCACTTTAGCTGTGCTGCCCGACCGTATAGGCGCGGTGTAATCTTACATATACATAAGCCAATGCATGCATGGGAGCTCAAATAAAAGCTATCAATCTATCGGAGTGACGTAAGGTCGGGAGCCTCCATTTATGTTATGGAATAATCATGATCATCATGTCTCACCTTGAAGGAACTAAAAACATGAGGTGAGACTAACAACAAGAAGCAACATTCATAAAATCATAAAAATAAGAATATCGAACTCGTCATAGCATCATTATCAAACATCATTATCATGGAACATATCTCATCTCTATTTCATAAGAAGCTCTTAAAAATCATTAACTTTCCTCTTTTAGAGTGTAAGAAGATCATCAAAATATAGATAAGAAATCACAATATAAGATTCATGCCTTTGAAAGAAGGGGACTAGCCTCGCATACCTTTATGTCTCCTTAATGACTAAGAGTTCTCCTTCCAAGCTCGCAATTCTACATTGAAGAAAATCCGTAAAAAAATAGCTCATTGAGAACATGCTTAAATCTGGACTAAAGCGACTAAAAGGCTAACGAAAATTGGGCAGCATTTCCTTTGTTCCTACAACTTTCTCCATATAATCAACAACTCCCAAATATCATTAACAACACCCAAGACATCATAATCCATAAACTTCTTCAAGTTAAACATTATTCGATTCTTAAAATGCCCTTCCAATGACATTCATAAACATAACTATGCCGTACCACCATATTCGTTCACATATAATGCTTCTTCGACATTCTTAATATCATTCATCACAAGATCATACTCATGGAACATCAAGAACTATGATTCATTTCAACTCACTATCCAAGAATACCATTAATTCCACCTTTGAGCTTCATATTCTACTCCTTTCCTTTATTCAAGTTATTCTATAACCAAATACTCCTAATAACATGGATTAAATGTGAAACTCACCTTTGGTCACATAGGAATGGTACTTGGATGAAAATAATCCATGTGAGAAAACCCCAACTTCAATTCCAAAGGGCTTTTTGGCCTCTAGCAACCCTAGAGAGCATCTTTGCACTTGATTTCTGTGGATTAATGATGTTTGATCTTGGATTTTCCTTGGATTTATGTTAGTAGGGTGTATAGAATATTCTATAGCTCTCAAGAAGTGTGGAGGAAAATGAGAGAAATGAAAAATAAGAAGTTGGGTCTAATGTATATACTTGCAAAAATATGACCCAATATGGTTTTATACGGACACTTGTACGGTTCGTATAATTTTATACGGTCCGTATAAGTGATCGTATAAGTCCATCAGAGACTTTTCCATTCTGAAACTGTTATACGGACCATTATACAGATCTTATAAAGTTATACGGACCGTATAAATGGTCGTATAACCCACTTTTCTCCCGAACTTGTTCTCGTCGATTCGTTTGATCTCCAATCCTTATGGAACCTTCTTAGCACTTGTTTAACACTTCATTAACAATCTAAACATCCTTATAACTCATTCACAAGACCTTAATAAATAATCTTTAACTCGATACTTACGAAACCTTTTCCCCAAACGCGACTTATACCTCACTTTCCTTCGATGAACTTTCTTCCTCCGATTCATACAACTTCAAAATCTTATCGCATACACTTTAAAACTACCAAATACCCTCCTTAAAGTCATAAGTACTCCATGTTCACCTTAAGCTGACGTTAGTCTACGTACGACACAATGATATCAAATTCCGAGGTGTAACATTATCGAATGCCAACACCCAATAACCAAGCTCCACAAAACCAGACATTCCAGAACTAGCCTCCGTCGGCAAACTATGAGGCACCCCAAAGAAAATGTATGAGAGCATTCACCTCTTTGCCAGAATCGAGGAAAAGTCCATTTGCCAAGCTAAGGGATGCTCGGTGAGTAAGTGTCGTTCCACCTAAACCTGCTAACCCCACTGATCGATGGTACAGGCCAGATCTCACTTGCGCCTATCATTTTAACCAAGCTGGCCATGCCACTGAATATTGCATAAACCTCAGACACAAATTAAAAGACATGATTGACAATCGTGAGGTCATCTTAGAGCCAACACCTCCAAATGTGGACACAAATCCGCTCCCAAAGCATGGAAGGAACCCAAATTCATATGATTGAGAGAGGTGATGAGTGGGAAGAGAGCCCAGCTATAATTCATCCAGATGTTGAAGGATTAGAAAGCACTGTCGCCTCATTGTCACTATAAGACCGAGAAGAAATGGCAGACCCTCTGACAAAGGGAACTGAGATATCTGCCATAGCCAAAAGAGAACCTTTCGTGCTCAAATATCCCTCAATTGTTGGTCAGATTCACAACGAGCCCTTCATACTCAAAACATCAGGATCAATTGAGAATGAACCTTTTGTGATCAAACCGCCGCACCAAATGATGATCGAGAGAGATAAAGAAATAACTGTTGTGGTTCAGGGTATGACCAGGTCAGGAAGGTGTTATGCCCTAGAAGAACCTATGCCCGAAGCGTCTCGTCGCGAAAACCCTCAGAAGAAACCAATAGGTGAGGGTGAAGCTGAAAATTTCTGGAGGCAAATGCCGGTCAAGGATTATTCGATTGTCGAGCACCTGCATAAGACTCCTACTAGGATATCGATAATGTCACTACTACTCAGTTCATCCCAACATCGTTTAGCCTTGATGAAAGCCTTGGATGAAGTCCAAGTACCTGCTGGCACCACAAGCAAAACATTGGCCGAAATTGTGAGGTATATTGTGCGAGCTCACAGGCTGTCATTTTTTGACGATGAATTACCAAGGGAGGGGAAGTCCCACAATAAAGCCCTGCACATAACAGCCAAATGTCGTGGCAAAATTATCCCACAAGTATTGATTGATGGGGGAGCTAGGCTGAATGTGTGCCCTGTGATGACTCTGAAACAGCTCGGGTACGATATTGGTAAAATCTGCCAGAGCCGGACCGACGTAAAAGCTTATGATGGTGCAACCAGCGACCCGATTAGAGAAACAGATTTACACATACAAATGGGCCCCGCCGAGTTCACAATGGAATTTGTCATCATGGACATCAAAACAAGCTATAACCTATTGTTGGGCCGACCTTGGCTGCACGCCGCTGGAGTTGTAGCATCTTCATTACATCAATCTCTCAGATTCATATGGAATGATCTGGAAGTCATGATTCACCGCAAAGTAAGTGTCCACAATTATCCAGATAACTCTGTGCCAGTCATAGAGAGATCACTAGCAGGTGCTAATTTTCACACAGTTGAGCTAGCCATAATAGGTTGCAGGGGAGATGATAAAGATATCCCTATGCCACTGGTCTACAAGATAGTTACAGCTATGGTAAGGAATGGGTTTGAACCCGGGAAAGCTCTGGGAAAGAATTTATAAGGAATCAGAGAACCAGTGTGTATCAAACAAGGGAAGTACCGGTTTGGGGTTGGATACGAGCCATGTCAAGCAGAAGAAGAGGAAGCAGAGTATGGACCAAGAGGTCCCGTTGAAATGAGAAAATCATTCTCTCTTCTCTACTAATCCTTCACTACATGCCCTTTGAGGCACAACCGCGAAGATCCAGAAGGGGGTATGAGGACGTTGTTTCGGGAAGGAGAATGTGCAACCATCATAGAAGAATGCTTTGAAGCATCAGAGATTGCCCTTTCATGTTTTATTATTTTTTACATGTTGTTTAAATAACAGGAAATGGCTCGATGTTCCATTCCAAGTCAGGACCACTATTTATACTGCCTTTTAAAATTTCAATGAAAACGCCACAAAGTTTGTGATAAAACAGAATCATTTTACTTCACCTATATAAGTATATATATAATATAACTTTATATCAATACATAATTAAGATTGCTTTTATATGATTAATAACCATGTTATTTTGTTTTACAACAATAATACAGAGGCCACAAATAATGTCATGACATGTTAGAAGGAAAGTGAAAATGACGATGAACAAAATGACGATCAAGAGGAAGAGATAATTGAACCGGAAGGGTTGATAGATGTCGAAGAAGAATATGAGAACAGACCCACGCCAAACCTAGAGGAAATAGAAGCAGTTAATCTAGGAAGTGAAGAGTTGGTGCGGGAGACTAGAATAAGTGTACACTTGACGAAAGCTAAGAAAGAAGGGTACCGGAGCCTACTGAAAGAGTATGAAGATGTTTTCGCTTGGTTATACGCTGATATGCCAGGTCTTCGTACGAATATTGTTGCCCATAGGTTTCCAATCCTCGAAGGGTTCGCCCCAGTGAAATAGAAAATTAGGCAGCCTAAGCCCGATGTCAGCATTCGAATTAAAGAAGAAGTAGAAAAATAGATTCAGTCAGGGGTCGTTGAGGTGACACCATACCCGACATGGTTAGCGAACATAGTTCTGGTACCAAAGAGAGATGGGAAAATAAGGATTTGCATGGATTATCGTGATCTCAACCACGCTAGCCCAAAGGATAATTTCCTGCTCCCATTCTTCACATACTCATTGATAACTGCGCCATGCATGAGGTGCAATCTTTTGTGGATTGCTACGCTGGCTATCATCAGATATTGATGGATGAAGAAGATGCTCAATGAGTGATTATATCACTACCGGGTGATGCCTTTCAGACTCAAGAATGCCGGTGCTATATACAGGAGGGAAATGAAAGCCGTCTTTCATGATATGATGCACAAAGAAATTGAGGTGTATGTGGATGACGTTGTCATCAAATCCTGAATAGGTGAGGAAGACCTCGAACATCTACGAAGATTCTTTGGTAGACTCCGCAAGTACGATTTGAAGTTGAATCCTGCAAAATGTGCATTTGGAGTGCCCGTTGGAAAGTTAATAGGATTCATAGTCAGTCATCGGGGTATCGAGTTGGACCCCACTAAGATCAAAGCAATCCAAGAGTTACCACAGCCTAGAACAAAGAAAGAGGTCATGAGGTTTTTAGAAAGATTGAATTATACCGGGCGCTTCATCGCCCAGTCCACAGTCATCATAGAACCAATCCTCTAGCTTCTGAAGAAAGATGCTCCAACCAAATGGACGGAAGACTGTCAGAAATCCTTTGACACAATCAAAAGATATCTGTCAGATCCACCTGTTTTGGTCCCGCCATGGCCGAGAAGTCTTTTGCTGCTATATATGTCAGTATCATAAAATGCTTTTGGATACATGTTAGCCCAAAATGATGAGATAGGCAAGAAGGAGAGGGCCATCTATTACATTAGTAAAAATTTCACACCTTGCGAATCCAGATACTCCTTAGTGGAAAAGATGTGTTGCGCCCTAACCTGGGTATCTCAGAAGTTGAGACATTATATGGCTGCCTACACGAATCATCTGATTTCAAGAATGGATCCACTAAGATACATCTTTCGCCAACCCATGCCCATAGGTAAACTGGCCAAATGGCAAATGCTTTTAAGTGAGTTCGACATCCAGTACGTCGCGCAAAAGGCAGTCAAAGGGCAGGCATTGGCAGACCTATTGGTAGGAAGCCCGGTAGATAACAATCCAGTACCTTTATGGACTTACTTCCCAGATGAAGAAATAATGAAAATTGAAGGTGAAGAAGGTGAAGTTGAATCAGGATGGAAGGTATACTTTGATGGAGCAGTCAATTTTAAGGGATCAAGAATCGGAGCCGTCTTGGTTATAGACTCAGGCCAATATTATCCACTGGCGGCCAAATTAAGTTTCAATTGCACTAACAACATGGCTGAATATGAAGCCTGTGTCTTGGGTCTACGTTTAGCCTTGGATGTGAAAGGTCTTTTGGTAATTGGCGACTCGCATTTGCTAATCCACCAAGTTCGAGGAGAGTGGGCTACCAAAAATGAAAATATCATACCATACGACAGACTTGTGCAAAGACTGGCAGATCGTTTCCAAGAAGTCAAGTTCAAACATATACCAAGAACTCAAAATGAATTCGCCAACGCATTGGCAACAATAGCATCCATGATCCAGTATCTCGACAGTAGATACGTTGATCCTGTCAAAATTAAAATTAAAGATCAGCCAACCCACTATAATTTTGTAGAAGGTGAGATTGATGGAAAGCCTTGGTATGTTGACATTAAAATGTTCTTGGAGAAACGAGAATATCCCGAAGGAATCACCTTGAATCAGAAGAGGACTATCAAGAAATTGGCAAATGGCTTTTTCCTTAACAAGAATGTCCTTTACAAAAGAACTCCAGATTTTGGATTGCTTAGGCGTGTTGATTCTTGTGAAGCCACAAAATTGATTGAAGAAGTGCATGATGGAACCTGCGGGCCTCACATGAATGTGTTCGTGCTAGCGAAGAAAATTTTGAGAACAGGTTATTATTGGATGACCATGGAAAATGACTGCAGCAAATTTGTCCAAAAGTGCCACAAGTGTCAGATTCATGGTGACTTGATAAAAGTCCCTCCAACAGAACTAAATGCTATAACATCACCTTGGCCATTCGCCGCTTGGGGCATGGATGTCATAGGACCAATTGAGCCAGTTGCGTCAAACAAACATCGATTCATCTTGGTTTACATAGACTACTTCACCAAGTGGGTGGAAGTAGCGTCTTATTCATCGGTGACAAAGAAAGTGGTCACGGACTTTATGCGCAACAACTTCATATGCCGATTTGGCATCCCAGAGTCAATCATAACAGATGATGGGGCTAATCTGAATAGCCATTTGATAAGAGACATATGTGCGCAACTCTGGATCACCCATCGGAATTCAACTGCATATCGACCACAAATGAATGGGGCTATAGAAGCTGCCAACAAAAACATCAAGAAAATCCTCTGAAAGATGATTCATAACTACGAAGACTGGCATGACCAATTGCCTTATGAATTGCTAGGATACCGCACTATGGCTAGGCCTCGATTGGAGCCACTCCATACCCGTTGGTGTATGGCACCAAAGCAGTGATACCAGCCGAAGTAGAAATCCCTTCACTTCAAATAATACAAGAAGCTGAGTTGGAAAATACAGAGTGGATCCGTAAAAGGAATGAGCAGCTAGCTCTGATAGATGAAAAGAGGATGATCGCTGTTTGCCATGGTCAACTGTACCAGCAAAGAATGGTGCGTGCTTTCAACAAACGTGTGAGAACTAGGGTGTTTCAAATTAGGCAATTAGTACCCAAACGTATATTCCCTAATAAAAAAGAATACAAAACGAAATTCGCACCAAACTGGCAAGGGCCCTATATGGTACGAAAAGTGCTATCAGGAGAAGCCGTAGTGCTTACTGAAATGGATGGTCAAGAATGGCCAAAAGCGGTAAATTTAGATGCCATCAAAAGATACTACGTGTGAAGAAGAAGATGACTGTGAGGATTCAGAGTTTCCATAATTTAGGTGTTCTTTAGTTGTGTTCCCTTTATGTGTAATTTTGCATTTCTTTTAGAAAACCAAATCCAAAATTATGTACGAACTACGTGTCACGACCCAGCCCCGTGGGCCGTGACTGGTGCCCTATTTGGACACCCCAAACGGACTTACATACCAAATCGTCATATTATAGCTTAACCAAAATTTAATATTCATCATCTTAAACAGACTGAAAGAAATTATTATCTTAAGCGGTCGCGCGTACAAAGTATCTCATCAAAACCAACAAAGGCGGCGCAATACACATCACCGAATATATGCACATATACAAATATACAGGCCATTTAGGCCGCATCCAAATCTGATAGATTGGCGTAATATACATCGCCAGATACATACACGTCTACAGACAATTAGTCCGTTTTGGCCATAATAGTAAACGGGACCGCATTAAGACGCAGATCATAGACAAACGAACACACACATAACCCGTGACCCACATATATGACTACAAGCCTCTACAAACCATAACGGAATCATATGGCGGGATAGGGCCCCGCCGTACCCCAAATAATCAAATATACAGAAGCATATACATCACAAAAGGTATGTACCAATATATGGGCTTCGGATCAAAAGGAGCACTCTGTAACAGCAGAATGTGTGGCCTACACTGACAGATCACGAACCTCTGTACCTGCGGGCATGAAACGCAGCCCCCGAAGTAAGGGGGTCAGTACGAAAGATGTAATGAGTATGTAAAGCACAAAGTACAGAAATCCAAACCATAACTGAAGTGAAGGGTACAGAGAGAGAATACCGGATCAATATATCAAAATATGTACTGAAGACACATGTACATAATGCAAACAGAAAATCATGCATAAGACTCAGGAACGTGGTCACCACTCCGACGCTGGTGCCACAACACAGCATACTCCAGAAGGTTTCAAATCTCCGTACAACCCCGAACACAACATATCATCACAACATATCATATCATCAAAGCATATCATAAGCCATATCACAACATAACTCCATAAATGGTACCCAGCCCTATGGCGAGGTCTCGGGAACCGTAACACATCATACTGCCGAATATGTCATAATACGTACGATCACAAAACTGGCCCGGGAACCGGCGAACGATATCATAGTAATAGGCACGAGCAGAGTAGTGCGGAAACCATATGCATATACACAATTAAATTCCAAGACTCGACAAATAAATACATATACATATATATATATTGAGATCAGAAAGCTTTTGAAAAATACCTCATAAGCCATTTTCTGAGAATTTAGTATTATTCACATTAAAGAGCTCTCAAATAACTTATGGAGCAAATCAAACGGAGCCTTGAATTCATAGGCAAAAGTCCCCTTTTTATATCATACAAAAATAGATGAAGTAAGACAAACGAATGAAGTCTCGGGACTAGTGGGCCGACCTCGGGTAAAGTCGAGGTGGCGTACGAAATTTACAAATGTTAGACTTTATGGAGTCATCCATGAAAGTTTCAAAGCGATTCGATCAGGTTTGTGCAATTTATGCATGTTTGAACAGTTTTCCAACAAAACATAAGGATTATAGTTCAATTACATTGAATGAATAGTACCCAAAATCAGACTCGGATTTCTATGAACAGAATAACCCCAGAGGCTCAAATCCAAACCTAGTATACCTAGGACATGCCAAGAGAAGGAAAGGGATAGCTTTACATACCTTACTTGCGTCTTACGCTCGCCCAAACTCAACTCCCGTTTCCTCCAAAATCTACAATTGGTCATAGTTACCAAATATGAGTTACAAGCTTTTAAGACTTCAAACTTAAGTTCATATTTGTCTACCGAAATTTCGGCAGCATTTCCCCTATAAATTCAACATCCCCGAGAATCATCTCGGCCCAGAATATCAACAACAACAACACAACAATACCAACAACATCAACAATCATCACAAAACACACTATAACATAAATAGTCTTCTTTTCCACATAGTGCAACAACTTTCATTCCAAGTTCACAATTCCAAGCTAATATCAACATTTCCATATTCATTTACTAATCAAAATCATTCCAACACAATCCGGAAGTATTCCATATCATTATACAAAATATTTACAAAATATACAAAAATTACCCAGAACCATAATTCATCCGAAACCTCTAATCTTCAACATAAATATTCGTAACGCATTTTCATCTCCCAATTTCATTAACAACAATCATAATTTGCACCTTAACAATTCATTTTCATAATTATATAAATTTCCCATAAATCCACCAATCTTCCTACAACACGTAACAACTACTTTTCTTACAAATTTTTGGCTAACATTCTTCCATTTACTCCACAAGCCATTACAACACAATTAACATAACAAATAGAATTTTAATCTTCCCCCTCCATTACCTCATCTTTGGCCACATGCACACATACACACCCACCATGCAAACTTCCATATTTCTATAAATTCTACCCATTTCTACATACTACAACATAAACAAGCCTTCATAACATAATTAAAAGGGATTAATTCTTACCTTTTCTCTTCAACTTCTTCACTTGACCAAAGTGCGGAAACGATGAAACGAATGACTTATCTTCCGAAACAATTATACCACGTTGTAGAGGGTCCTTGAATTAGTAGGAATAACACAAGAAAATAATTTTAGAAGCAATATTTCAAGGAGCTAAATTTCCAAGCTCATGGCCGAATGGCCTTCACTTTGCTCTTCTTTGTTTTGTTTTCTCCTTCTTTGTTTCTTGAAACTTCTATGGATAAGTTGATAAATATATGGTCCCTTTTATCAAATTTTAGCACATGGAGAATTTATTAATTTTGTGGGCTTGGGCCATATATGGTCGGCCACCCCTCTCTATTGGGCCTTGATTTTCTTTTTTTTTTTAGCCCAATTGGTTATGAATCTTGTGTTGTAATTCCCGAAACTAATTTCCAAAATTCCAATTTTGCCCCTAGCCTTCCTCAACACTTCCACACTAATATTCTTTCATGAACAACTCATATGTTAAATAAGTCAATTATGACCTTATTTCTTGCAAGTCAAAATTATTTCAAAATTTTCTGAATGCGCAAAACACGGGATATAACACTACGCAAGGACCTGATTCCCTGTACTTATAAAGGGATACGTAGGCGCTTTTCCAAGCTCAGTCGCTTTAAAACTAAAAATCCAAATTATGTATTTTGAACTAATTTATGACCTGATTCCCATTTGGGATACGTAGGCGCTATTTTGAGTTCGGTCTCACAAAAAAAATCCAATATGTTTACCCTGAAATATGTTTCGACCTGATTCCTAAAATGGGATACGTAGGCGTTCTCCCGAGCTCGGTCATTCGAATCAAAATTCCCTATAAACCTTAGGAAACTTCAGAAATGTTTCAGCAAGGGAATGATAAAGGTAACCCCATAAGGAAACTGGGGCAAAATGTTTTCAGAAAGATCTCAAAAAATTCCTCAAGCATAGAGAAATCAAAAAATGACAAGTTCACACTTACACTGGGGCAAACTTCTTTAGAGGGTCTCAAAGATTCCTTCGACATAGTGAGACTTGAGTTGGTACAAAACGAGCAGAAACTGGGGCAAAATTTTCGAAAGGGATTAGAAAATTTCACAAGTCGAGATCAAGGAGAAAAGAGGTGGAAGACTTTGTTGAGTAACCAATGTCATGACATTAAAATAGCGTATATAAAATATTATTTTTCAAAATACATATGCATATATTTTCAGAAGAAAGTCATCACACAAAAACTTTTCCTAAAGTTTTCCTAAAGTTCTGCTAGAAGAATAAAAAAATTTAAGGAAAATGAGCATCCTTTCTTGCCGAGATATGAACGGAAGAAGTCTATACGCAGGAAAAGCGGTGGACCATATAGGAAACTGATAAACTTTTCTGTGGATGCAGGAACAAGCAAGCATGGATATTTGACATAAACTCGTTTGCTAGAATGTTTTTAAACAGGGTAGCAATAACAAACAAAGCGAAGAAAAAAAAAAGTTCTAAGGACAGCAGCACAAAAAGGGTAATGAAGTCCTTCCCAAGTAAAGTTTCCTTTTACACTGACAGGTTTGTCCATTTTGCAGAGCACAATGATTTTTACAAAAGAAAAACTTTAAAAGACTACTAGGAGATATAATCATGGTATCAGAAGCCAGGTTTCCGCTAAAAAACAGTTTCTGTATCAAAGTATTGAGACCCCGGCATAGACGTCGCATGGCTTGGTTTGATACATTGGTTGAGTGGACATCCAAAAATTTAAAATGACGTGTTGATAGCGAGATTGAATATCACTACTTACAATCGAGTCCGGTCCTTTTTGGAAGATGTGAATCCTGTCGAAAAAGGAAGGTGTAAGTCTTGCCCTCGAGGTAAGCTTCATTCCTCAAAATGACGATATGGAATAAGAGACTACGTGTCGAAGGGGTTGAGTCGCCATACATATATATGTAGCCAAATATTGGTAGCGTAATTCCGAGCTTGATGTCCGCAATCGTTGAAATACGAATGTGATTCCTACGTCAAGATTTGCGGTCGCTATTGCAGTCTATTTCAAGTTAACGTAATCATGGTTCAGGGATAGTGGTAGTCATAAGAAAGGCTCCACCTTTGAATGTGCCGTAGATAACTTAAAAATTCTGACTAAATGTTGTAATTCTGGACACAGGGGTTAGTGGTCATCATGAAAGGAATATGATCCTGCACTCTGATAAGCAGTCTACATTTAGGTATTCTTGATTATAGGTTATGTTAGACCAACTGGTATACCGCAGTCACCGTATACGAATAACGAGATGAGCTACACCAGATTTGGACAGCTATCGCGATATGCAATTATGATGTGACACCAAATTTTTAAGGTAGTGGATGTCGTAAGAAACAAAAACGACCCCACACGAGAAAACATGGGTTTCATGATTGACATATCAAATTACGAAAATGACAACCAGACTGGGGTATGTAGGTTTGCAGAAATGCGGTATAGCCAGACCCAGATCCCAACAGAAGTTATCATTGAACGATGAAAACATTTGACGACAACGAAAAAAATCGATCGAAGTATCGTGATTATTATCCAGAGTAGATTGCTTTCAGAAAATATACATAGAAACACACACTTACAGCAGAAAGGAACAAAACGAATAAACATCGGCGAAAAGACGAATGTAGCAGTAAAGGGTGACAACAATGACGACAAAATGGTGAAACGCCACATAGGTATGACTATATTAAAATTAAAATTTTAAAGTCTAACACACAGGACTCAGCAGTTGGAGATGAGCTAGAAGAAAAAGCCGGATTCAACACATGTGGAGCATACGTGGAACTCTTTCTTGGGCAATCGATCAAAAACCGTGTATGAAAGTCAAGCTTTCTACACCAGGGATTGGAGAACGCTTAAATAATCATCACTAATAAGTCCTTTCAAAAACCGCCTCCGGCTCGGGTCTTCAGCCGGAAACAGCCAAAGGGGTTCCCAGATAAAGGGACATTCTTTTTTGTGCTATCAAGTCGAACTAAAATTGGCCGGATTCCCAAAGCCAGGGATATGTAGGCTACTCAAGTTGCGAGGCTCGGCCATATTCCTAAGAGTTATTTACTTTTGCAAACTTGATTTGAAAAGAAGATACACATTCCGTTCTGTCTAGCCCGGGAAAATTATTAATTTAAACAACATATGAATTACGGCACTCTTGACCGCATTTTTTCGCAATTTTAAATATTGCTCGGAACTATGTCAATATTGGGTTCATATCGAAGCTCGTATTTTAAAACAACGTATTATGAACTTTATCTTTATAAAATACGAACTTACGTGTTAGTTTAATATAAATACGCAGTCTCATGAAATTGTGTATTTTTATTTAACTTATATACAAATGGTCTTTTAAAATTTATTTTTGAACTTGTGGGGGCCCTTTTAAATTTGTTAAATAACTTAAAAGCGAGGGGGTGGGGGATATATTTTTAATAAGGGACCAAAGTTGCAAACGAGCAACTTCGGTCCCATTTGTTCCCGTCTGTTTATTCCTCTTGACGTCTAACCCTTCAATGGCGATGGAGGCGATGTGTTCTAGGGTTTGCTTATGGGCTTGATTCAGCCATTTCCATGGCTGTTTCAGGCCTAATTTTTCTGGGGTTTTCATCCCCATCCTTTGTTCTATCGATTGCCAGGTTTAATTTGATTCCATGTGCATTTTTATTCCTAAAATTAACCCTACTAAGGGTGTTACCCGAATCCCCTCAAGTGTTGAGGATGCCATGGACGGAGTCATGAACTCTTAGCCATCTTTTGCTACTCAAAACAAATTTGAGGGAGTTTTAGGGGAATTCCCTTAAGGTTATATGGCTGGGTACGAATTTAGAAGGGTTTCTATCTATTAATACGTTTGTTTACGTTATTTGTACCTATTTTGATGACTCGTGTACTATCTCCTCATTTTATGGGATTTTTGGATAAATTCTGGTACAATGTTGCTATTTTCTTGTTTGTATATGTTTAGGTGTAAAGATTCTGCTAGAATATAGTACATTTTGGCATATTTGCTGAGAATGAACCTGTCCTTTAGGGGGATTTCGAATTTTTTGAATTTGGGGTATGATTTGGGGGGAATTTTGGTTGGGATAATGGTTTATCTCCCATTTCTATCCCTAAACCCTAATCTGATTGCTATAAATCGCAAACTATAGGTTACACCCCATACTTTCAGAGAAGCTCTTATTAAATTTGAACGTAAGTATGTCAAGCTATGACTAAGTAAAACAACTTTGGATTATGAGGAACGAAAATTTATTAAGTATATTGTATGAGTAAAGAATGAATTACGATCTCGTAAGTCGTAACCGGGAAGGACAACCTTGGAACCAAAGGACATGACTACTATCAACTATTACCATGTATGGAGAGTTTCAGAAGATAACGGGACCAAGCAAATCGAAGAAAATAAGTTTGTCAAAAATTTGGAAATTGGTAGAATTCTGACAGAATTTTCGGTCAAATATGGAGCGGTATATCTCCTAGTATATTAGGAGTTTTAAGGTGTTTGAAATGCCTAAAATGAAGTTCGTCGAGTCTAGTTTCCAACGCAATAAACCACTCATCGATATGACATCGGAGTAGAGAATTATAGACGTTATAAGTTAGGCTGATAGAGCAAAAACGCGCGCTACAGTAGCCGTGCTGCTACAGTACCGAACCGACCTTAGAACCTTATGTCACAACCCATTTTAGCCTATGTCATGCGGGCACCTACCATTCCCCCCTCGGCAGGCGAACCTTTAACTCAACGTGCCCAATCAATAAATATAATAAAAAGCGGAAGAAGTAAATGACGTAAGTCTCACAATATAGTATAATATAGAAAAGTGCAGAAGTAAATGAAACCACCCCAGTATCTGGTCTGGTCATACAAGAGCATCTAAATTCGAATAAATCTGGTTTGAATAATAATTCATAAAGTGTCTCAAATCATATCTTGAAAGGAAAGTAAGACATAAACAATAGAAGAGTCTTCGATGTCAGCGGACACCATGCTCACCCTGGAAAAGTCAAGTAGAAGCTGAGGGGTCGATCAGCCACGAGTCAAAAAAGTAGATCCGGCCTAATACTCTGCATTCATAAAAGAATGCAGCAAGTGCAGGTCAGTACAAACAACAGTACTGGCAGGCATTATAGGCCGACTAAGCATAGTTAACACAATTAAGAGAATAACGCAGATAAACAAGTAGAACAATCAAGCATGAAACAATATAATCGTAACCGAGTATCCATCAACACCTATGTAAGTATCTGACCCCAACATAATAAGTCTGAGTAGATCAATTCCTGGAAAAATCAACACCATAGAATCAACAACACAATCCACCACAATACAGTCATCACGACATCTCACTCAAGTCATAATGCATTGCAATGCAATAATGGTATGAATGTGATGCCATGCCATGCTATGCAAATGAGATGTACACATGTACTCCGGACGGAAATATAACCGTCTCGGCAGCACAACCCAGTGTGACTTGTGAAGTGTGAGTGCCATCCGTCCCGGATCTTTGCCAAACAGATAGATGGGACCCTGGCTAATTTCTCACAGGGGGAGTCTCACCGACACCACTCTGGGTGACCCGCGGAACCCATACGCTACAATCAAATCCGGATAACATCGGAAACGGCCACGCACAACGATGCCTGAATATAACCATCAGACATCGGCATCCTCACAATCACCCAAAGGAGTTGTCAAATATCAGTTTCACAAGTCAGCGATTCTGGAATGAAACCTCAGACATCGGTCTCCTCACAATCACTCAAGTAAAAAAGTTTAGCAAGTATGAGTTTCATATAAACAACGATTCCAAAATGGATCATCTGACATCGGCCTTTTTCACAATCACTTAAGGAAATAAGTTTATCAAATATCAGTTTCGGTCAATCAACGATACTGGATCACACCGGATATCGGCCATGCATAATAATATGAGAAAATGCGTGTAGTGCATATGTCAACATCAACAAGTAAGCTCAATATCACAAGTACCTCAACGGGGTACGCCAACAATATATCTCATCACAATACCAATAGTGGGTATGCCAACATATATCAATAACTCAACTACCAATAGTGGGTACGCCAATAATGTATCATAGTACAAATAGCAACAAGGGTATGCCAATCCTATCCCCAATCTAGACAACAAGTGACATTCGCTATCTGCCAACGACACATGGCATCAAGCCAACACTATTAAACAATCAAACACATATAATAGGGTGGCTAGTCCCAGCACACATCAGGGCCCAACCTAAGGCAATATCCATCCCAAATTCACACCCAAAGGTTCACATGCTGTCTCCGATATCATAATCTAAATATGTGATTCACTATACTAAGTCTCACCAATGGTAAACCATAACCTACTTGGACTGCCGAATTGCAACACCAATAAGTCACTCTATCGCCTTGCCCTTCCTCTGAAGCTCAAAACCAAAGGAGTATAAGCATAATAGAATTATAAATTAGAAATCATGAATAATGATACTAATATTGATATGATATCAATTAGGTTCAATTTAACCCTAGAAATTAGGGAAACGGGCCCACAAGGGCGAAACGGGATATTCACGGGTAAAATACCAAATTGAACCTAGGTAATCATAACCCAATCATTTATTGTTGATTTAGCTCAAGAACTATCCCCAAATCTGATTTCTAGCAAAACCCCCAAATTGGGTATAAACCCTAATTCCCAAATCTGAAATTCAACATTAAAAGTGGAAGATATGGGGTTACTAAGCTTAGATTCATCACATTTTAGTAATAGCATCATCAATTTTATCAATTATAACCCAAGGGATAATTCTCCCAAAACCCTTCTTCAAATTCCACTTCTAAGGGATTGAAAATGGAAGGGATGATTCTAAGATGATAATGATTAAAGAGAAGTAAGTTATTAGACAAAGCTTTACCTCTAAGAAATTCCACAATTTATCCTCAAGAACAGCCTCCCCAAGCTCCAATATTGAGTTATGACATAATGAGGGACTAGGTCTTATTTTAACACACATTTAATGAAATTCCCCTGCCCATGACCGCCACAGCGAGGGTATTGCTGCTACAGCAGCGCCGCTGTGGAATCGGGGACACTGCTGTAGCGGTGAAGCCAATTTACTCATGACCGCCCCAGCGGCCACTACACTGCCAAAGAGGTACTGCTGGGGCGGCTCTGGTGCCGCCGGTGCGGCCACCAGATACCATAAATTTCTAATTTTTCTAAGTCTTCCATCGAATTTTCAGGTTATTCCCGAGGCCATCTGCTCTTACCCCGACCACCTAAACCCATACAAATATACGCTACGAATGCACTCGTGGTCTCGAAATTTCCAACGGAAGTCCTGTTGACCGAGTCAACCACCGATGCTTACTTCCCATTTCCTATCCAAAGTCCCGAGATGCACTTAAATGCATTGGGAACTGATCCAATCATACATACAATTTCTAAACAATCATCCGGATGTCACGACCCAACCCCGTAGGCCATGACTGGTGCCCGATCTGGGCACCCAAACCCATCTATCAAATGCATTCAAGTATATAACAGAAGCCGAAAAGGCTATATTCTAAATTTAGATAATTTCCAGAAAAATTTCGGCAGAGTTTCCTTTGTTTTACGGGCTATCCAAAATAACCCTGCGCACAGAAAATACCAACAAAGGCCACGCCAGCCAACAAGGCAACATGTAAACATATGCGGACCGGCCGCCGCGGCGAATGGGATCGCCCAAACACATCATATACACACATCCGAACAGAAAGACCCAAACCCACAAACATGTCCACAGACCTCTAAACAGACCGACAGAATCATATGACGGGACAGGGCCCCGTCGTACCCAAATAGTCAGATATACAGAAATATATACATAACAAAAGATGTATGTACCAAAAGTAGACTCCGGATCAAAAGGGAGTACTCCGAAAATAGCAGGAAGTGGAGCCTACAGTGGTGGATCACCTGTGCCTGTACCTGCGGGCATGAAACGCAGCCCCCGAAGAAAGGGGGTCAGTACGGAAAATGTACCGAGTATGTAAGGCATGAAGTATAGAACGAAGAAACATAGTCAGAAATGGAAACTTTACAGAACCGGTAAAACTGTATAAAAGCATCATTACGTTTTCTCTTAGGTAACGGAGTAATATCTCTCAAGTCATGAATCATATACATATACATATACATACCTGCATATATACGACGTGTTCCGTCCCTTTAGTAAGGGACACGGTGAATAAGGTCAGTCATATCAACATCACATACCATACATTCGTATAACGTGTCCCGGCCCTTTTGTGAGGGACTCGGTGCATAGGATCATGTATGGCAGAGTCATATATCATATGTATACATAACGTGTCCCGGCCCTTTTCTAAAGGACTCGGTAGATAGAATCATGCATGGTAGAGTCATATGTCATATATATGTACATAACGTGTCCCGGCCCTCTATTGCGAGTCTCGGTGGATAAAGTCATTACGTGCCATCCTGGCCACCACCCCTGTATCATCATATCATCACATGCATATACATATAACGTGTCCCGGCCCGCAAGTGAGAGGGACTCGGTGAATAATGCAAAGAAGTACGCACGATAACATGTCCTGGCCCGGGCTCAGTGAATAGACATATCAAGCTTGCACGAACAGAATAGTACGAAACCAAACTCGTAAATCAAGACCCGAGATACAACATACTTATATAAAACATGCTGATCGACATATGAGGGTTCAGAACAAGTTTCGGGTCAATCGGAATTAGTATACAAAAGTTACGAGCGTTTGAAGTACAGAACGCTCTACAATCGTTTCAAAAGCTCTTTCTGGAGAGTCAAAGCTGTAATCAGGTTAACTACCTTTTAGACATGGTTATGGATCAAACCAAATAGAACTCTTGGAATCATTCACACGTATCAAGGACTGTCAAGGACTCGGTAAAATAATCGACGTGCTGGCATTTAATAATCAAACTTTAGTCATATCAAGGTACCGACATCATATATCATATACATATGTAACAGATTCATACACGCATACTCATAGAATATCATATAGTGTGTTGCTGCGGAACGTACTGCCCGATCCACGGATATAACGTATTAGTGCCGAAGAACGTTCGGCCCGATCCGAGATTGTATACAAAAGTTAAGAACATTAATACTTATAGAATTATTTTAAGGTCATGAATTCTTATACTTAGCTCAATACCCAATTATGCAATAA
This sequence comes from Lycium barbarum, assembly GCF_019175385.1. NCBI lineage: Eukaryota > Viridiplantae > Streptophyta > Magnoliopsida > Solanales > Solanaceae > Lycium > Lycium barbarum. The sequence continues at coordinate 32,540,433 of NC_083337.1, forward strand.
TCTTAACCATTCTACGTTTACTCGTATCGATAGACCAATAGGGATCGTAGACAAACTCGGAACTTATTAATTAGAGCCTTTGAAGTACGGGGCCTCCTAACGACATTTCGTAAGCCGTATTTGGAGATTCAAGTAACAAACATATTAAGTAACTTTCCAATATCATTATGGACCAAACCGAATAGAGACTCTAGAACCATGTATACATATCGAATTATTTACCAAGGACTCAAGTCATATCGATTTGCTTTCGACCGACGTTCGGAAATATACCAACTGAATTCTTCGAACGCCATCATATATACATATGCATATCAAACCATATGGAATACTTATGGAAGTCAAGGACGATGGCCATCCTAGTGGCTCTAAGAATAGAGTTTCTCTTTAGTGACATACATATACGTTATTTGTTCATTTCGAAGATCATGCCAAAGGAAAGAAAGGTAAGCCTTACATACCTTGCCCGCTCTCTACGCAAATCCGAATTCAAGCCCTTGGCTCCACAAAATCTACAACCACATTAAGGCGCACCAAACATTAGTTACAAACACTTAAGAACTCAATTCCAATCCAACACCTTATTTCTACGGAAATTTCGGCAGCATTTCCCCTGTAAATGCGCCATCCCCGAGAATTCAACTCGGCCAGAAATACAACAACAAATCCGAGAATTTAACTCGGCCACAATATCAACAACAATACCAACGATTATACCAATAATACAAACAATCAATTTAAGACATATTCTAACATTAGTAGTCTTCATTGCTACATAATCCAATAACATTCAATTCACTACACATTTTCAAGCCAATTCCAACGCTCACATATTTATTACTAATCCAAGATCAACCAAACACAATTCATAAGCATTTCATTCAATCCACAAAATATTCAAACTATTCCACCAACACATACTTCACCCAAATTTCCCACCAGTGCGATAAAACAACGACGATACTTTTCCTTCTTTCAATTTCACAACTAAAACAATACTTTACACGTAACAACTTCACTCCCGCAATTAGATAAAATCATATTAAAATCACATTACTTTCCTACAACAACCTTACTACAAATTTTCGCACCAACTAAAATCATAAGCCTTCCATTTACATCACAAGGTCACAACAACACAATTAGCATACTAAATAATTTAATTCTTGCTCCTTCACTAATGTGACCCACACGGCCACCACACACAACACCCACAACACACAAATTTCATACTTTTCATTCATTTACACATACTACAACATATATATAGAATTCTCCCAAGATGAAAGAAGTAGAATTCCTACCTTTTTCCAAACTCTTCACTTGATAAAAAAAGATACTCTCTTGCTCCCAAATTTGTATCACAATGAAGAGAACCTTGAGCTTAGTAGTAATTCCACAAAAGATGAATTTTTTTGAACTAAGAATTTGAGCTCCAATTTCTTTTTTTTCCTTTTTCTCTTCTTTGGCCGTAGGCCTCTCCTTCTTGCTCTCTCTTTCCTTATTTTTCTTGTTTGTTCTTGAAAACTCTAGAAATGAACAACTAATCCCTTTATTTATTTGCTAGGCTTTAATTATAAAATCATGGGCTTGGGTTATTATTTTCCTTTGGGCCATAACCGGCCACCCCTAAACTCTTGGGCCTTTGTTTTCATTCATTTTTTTAGCCCAATTCATTATAAATCTTATTTTGTAATTCACGAAACTAATTTCCGAAATTCCAATTTTACCCTTAGCCTTCCTCCATATTTTCGCATCAATATTTTTCACGAACAACACACACACATATATATATATATATATATATATTAATAAAATCAAAACATGGCCTTATTTCTCACAAGTCAAATTTATTTCAAAATTTCCGAATGTGCGAAATTACGGGATATAACATCCTCCCCCCCTTTAGAACATTCGTCCTCGAATGTTTTACTGACCTTAGGGTGTCTCATGATACTCCGGGGAGGTCTCTGTCTTTCCTTCAAAAATTTTCAAACGTTACAATTGCTACCTCTTTGTCTTCCATTCACTTACTTTTCTTTTCTTTCCAACTATTGTTATACCAGAAGCTTCTCCCCTTATTGTAGTGAGATCAGTGCTCGTTTATTTCATAACCTCTCCATTTCACACCTATTACTTGTCTCCTGAATTTCGTTTAGCTAACGTCTTTCATATGTCGCAACACTAGCTGCTGAGGCCCACCGTCAATCGGTACAGTCATAAATGGGATGTCATACGCATACATATACATTTACTACCATTTTGCTCATAAAATATTTCCAAACACTTATTCAAACTTACTCTGATTCCAAAACTGTATTGCGCTCCCTTCTCCTTCACCGGCCGAGTCTGCCTTAGCCTACCCGACCTATTCATGGTTTCTAACCGTTCGGTACATTCTGATTTCCTTTAGGTTACCCCTATTTTCCCCATCCGTCCTTTATATTTAGATTTATAAAAATTTTGGTGTACTTTCCAGGGGGTCACCCATCCCAAATTTTCTCTAGCCCTAGCACGCTTAACCTTGGAACCCTGGTGAGTTTTGGTACGTTAATGCTAATATAATTGCATCCACTACCCCGCATGACCTTTTCCACATAATTCAGGACAAGTCGGGGTCTTAACAATTTCCGGAAAGTTCTCGTAGCGGGTCCCACCACGATCTAGAGAGGGGGCCCTTTTATTTTTCTAATCATGTAATTACCGAGTTAGTCTTTTCAAATTCTCAACATTCACTTTTTACCTGCATACACGACTACCTCAGACAGTCTTATGAATTTGGGTCTTATTCCAATTCTATTAGCAACCAGAGGAAAATTATATCCATTCGTGCATGTACATTTCATAAGAAAGCAAGTAATATACTTGTAACTGCATCTGCTGGCGTCTCCTGATCCTGTCGGTTGGCCAACGCATACAAGCGGTTCGAAGGACCGCTGGAACTGGGAGCTCCACCTCGACCTCTACCGCGACCTGCCGGTGCTGGCCGCATAGCTACAGAAGGAGAAGATGATCCAGCAACTGATCCGGTGAGCTGGGCTGAACCACCTGGACCACCTCTAAATGGGCACTCCCTCATAATATGGCCCTGGCGGCCACACGAAAAACAGGCACCAGTGACGAGACGACACTCCCCCGGGTGACGCTTGCCGCACCGAGGACACTGCGGCATAGACAACCTCGTCTGACCAAACTCTCTGCTCTGCTGTGAATCCGGGGCCCTGGAGCTCTGGCCTGCTCCTGAATATCCCACACTATCAAATCTCTCACCGGTAGGCCGTGGGGGTGCACTTTGCGCTGGCTGGGAAGACTGTCTAACATACTGTTGAGGCTGTCCGCCTCGAAACTCCCCAGAGTATCCCAGGGACCTGGCCCTCTTGGGCGGCCTCCTGTCTCGATCCCTACTAGGATAATCAGCCCTGTGTCGGTCCTCCATACCCTGAGCATAGGCTTGTAGCCGGGCGATATCCATGTCTGTCTGCAATGCCACCGCCATACAGTCATCAATCAGGTAGCGGTCTAACCCCATCACATATCTGTGCATCCGATCGGCCATATCTGCTACTACGGCAGGAGCATACCGGGCCAAAGAATTAAACTCCATATTATACTCCCGAACGCTACGACCTCTCTGCTGCAGATGCAAAAATCGGTCAACCCGCGCTCGCCGTAACTCTGGGGGCAAAAAGTGACGAGTAAAAGCAGCCACGAACTCGTCCCAAGTAGCTGGGGGAGCACCCTCACCCCTGGATAACTCCCAGGACTCATACCAGTGAGCGGCAACATCCCGTAGCCTATGCGAAGCCAACTCAACAGACTCAGTCGCTGAAGCCCTGACCAAATCTAGTGAGCGCCGCATCCCCCGAATGAAGTCATGGGGGTCCTCGTCGGGCTTAGACCCGAAAAACTCTGGGGGCCACATAATAGGAACTCTCGAACCCTCAGGCTGTCACGCCTGCCATCATCATCGTCATCTCTCCGCCCGCGTCTGCGAGCCTGCCCCGCTACCAGTGTCGTCAATAACTGCACAGCCTCCCTCAGCGTCCTGTCCTCCGCCCCTGGCTGAGGAGCTGGAGGCTCGGGTGCGGATACTCAGGCCCCTGGAGCTGCTGATGGACCTGCTCCAGGCTCCGCCGGTGGTGTGGCAGATCTCTCTGAGTGGGATAAAACCTCGGGCAAATCCTGAACACGAGCCCGGGTAACTCGCTGCGCCTGACTGGTCTCTACTGCTTTGCCCTTCTGGGCAGCCGTCGCCTTCTTCGGAGGCATCACTGTAAACATAGCAATCTGTTAGAAAGGAGCCACCCTAATAGCACAGCTCTATCGCACGATCTAAGATCCAAAGAAAGGGCAACATCCTAAATGTCCTGTAGCCTCCTGTTTATAGATGTGGTGCACAACACACCGATAAACAAGACTCTACTAGACACGGCCTGTAGACATTCCGAGGACAAACCGCTCTGATACCACTTCTGTCACGACCCAGCCCCGTAGGCCGTGACTGGTGCCCGATCTGGGCACCCAAACCCATCTATCAAATGCATTCAAGTATATAACAGAAGCCGACAAGGCTATATTCTAAATTTAGCTAATTTCCAGAAAAATTTCGGCAGAGTTTCCTTTGTTTTACAGGCTATCCAAAATAACCCTGTGCACAGAAAATACCAACAAAGGCCACGCCGGCCAACAAGGCAACATGTAAACATATGCGGACCGGCCGCCGCGGCGAATGGGATCGCCCAAACACATCATATACACACATCCGAACAGAAAGACCCAAACCCACAAACATGTCCACACACCTCTAAACAGACCGACAGAATCATATGACGGGACAGGGCCCCGCCGTACCCAAATAGTCAGATATACAGAAATATATACATAACAAAAGATGTATGTACCAAAAGTAGACTCCGGATCAAAAGAGAGTACTCCGAAAATAGCAGGAAGTGGAGCCTACAATGGTGGATCACCTGTGCCTGTACCTGCGGGCATGAAACGCAGCCCCTGAAGAAAGGGGGTCAGTACGGAAAATGTACCGAGTATGTAAGGCATGAAGTATAGAACGAAGAAACATAGTTAGAAATGGAAACTTTACAGAACCGGTAAAACTGTATAAAAACATCATTACGTTTTCTCTTAGGTAACGGAGTAATATCTCTCAAGTCATGAATCATATACATATACATATACATACCTGCATATATACAACGTGTTCCGTCCCTTTAGTAAGGGATTCGGTGAATAAGGTCAGTCATATCAACATCACATACCATACATTCGTATAACGTGTCCCGGCCCTTTTGTGAGGGACTCGGTGCATAGGATCATGTATGGCAGAGTCATATATCATATGTATACATAACGTGTCCCGGCCCTTTTCTAAGGGACTCGGTAGATAGAATCATGCATGGTAGAGTCATATGTCATATATATGTACATAACGTGTCCCGGCCCTCTATTGTGGGTCTCGGTGGATAAAGTCATTACGTGCCATCCTGGCCACCACCCCTGTATCATCATATCATCACATGCATATACATATAACGTGTCCCGGCCCGCAAGTGAGAGGGACTCGGTGAATAATGCAAAGAAGTACGCATGATAAAATGTCCTGGCCCGGGCTCAGTGAATAGACATATCAAGCTTGCACGAACAGAATAGTACGAAACCAAATACTCGTAAATCAAGACCCGAGATACAACATACTTATATACAACATGCTGATCGACATATGAGGGTTCAGAACAAGTTTCGGGTCAATCGGAATTAGTATACAAAAGTTACGAGCGTTTGAAGTACAGAACGCTCTACAATCGTTTCAAAGGCTCTTTCTGGAAAGTCAAAGCTGTAATCAGGTTAACTACCTTTTAGACATGGTTATGGATCAAACCAAATAGAACTCTTGGAATCATTCACACGTATCAAGGACTGTCAAGGACTCGGTAAAATAATCGACGTGCTGGCATTTAATAATCAAACTTTAGTCATATCAAGGTACCGACATCATATATCATATACATATGTAACAGATTCATACACGCATACTCATAGAATATCATACAGTGTGTTGCTGCGGAACGTACTACCCGATCCACGGATATAACGTATTAGTGCCGAAGAACGTTCGGCCCGATCCGAGATTGTATACAAAAGTTAAGAACATTAATACTTATAGAATTATTTTAAGGTCATGAATTCTTATACTTAGCTCAATACCCAATTATGCAATAATCTTAACCATTCTACGTTTACTCGTATCGATAGACCAATAGGGATCGTAGACAAACTCGGAACTTATTAATTAGAGCCTTTGAAGTACGGGGCCTCCTAACGACATTTCGTAAGCCGTATTTGGAGATTCAAGTAACAAACATATTAAGTAACTTTCCAATATCATTATGGACCAAACCGAATAGAGACTCTAGAACCATGTATACATATCGAATTATTTACCAAGGACTCAAGTCATATCGATTTGCTTTCGACCCACGTTCGGAAATATACAAACTGAATTCTTCGAACGTCATCATATATACATATGCATATCAAACCATATGGAATACTTATGGAAGTCAAGGACGATGGCCATCCTAGTGGCTCTAAGAATAGAGTTTCTCTTTAGTGACATACATATACGTTATTTGTTCATTTCGAAGATCATGCCAAAGGGAAGAAAGGTAAGCCTTACATACCTTACCCGCTCTCTACGCAAATCCGAATTCAAGCCCTTGGCTCCACAAAATCTACAACCACATTAAGGCGCACCAAACATTAGTTACAAACACTTAAGAACTCAATTCCAATCCAACACCTTATTTCTACGGAAATTTCGGCAGCATTTCCCCTGTAAATGCGCCATCCCCGAGAATTCAACTCGGCCAGAAATACAACAACAAATCCAAGAATTTAACTCGGCCACAATATCAACAACAATACCAACGATTATACCAATAATACAAACAATCAATTTAAGACATATTCTAACATTAGTAGTCTTCATTGCTACATAATCCATTAGCATTCAATTCACTACACATTTTCAAGCCAATTCCAACGCTCACATATTTATTACTAATCCAAGATGAACCAAACACAATTCATAAGCATTTCATTCAATCCACAAAATATTCAAACTATTCCACCAACACATACTTCACCCAAATTTCCCACCAGTGCGATAAAACAACGACGATACATTTCCTTCTTTCAATTTCACAACTAAAACAATACTTTACACGTAACAACTTCACTCCCGCAATTAGATAAAATCATATTAAAATCACATTACTTTCCTACAACAACCTTACTACAAATTTCCGCACCAACTAAAATCATAAGCCTTCCATTTACATCACAAGGTCACAACAACACAATTAGCATACTAAATAATTTAATTCTTGCTCCTTCACTAATGTGACCCACACGGCCACCACACACAACACCCACAACACACAAATTTTCATACTTTTCATTCATTTACACATACTACAACATATATATAGAATTCTCCCAAGATGAAAGAAGTAGAATTCCTACCTTTTTCCAAACTCTTCACTTGATAAAAAAAAGATACTCTCTTGCTCCCAAATTTGTATCACAATGAAGAGAACCTTGAGCTTAGTAGTAATTCCACAAAAGATGAATTTTTTTGAACTAAGAATTTGAGCTCCAATTTTTTTTTTTCCTTTTTCTCTTCTTTGGCCGTAGGCCTCTCCTTCTTGCTCTCTCTTTCCTTATTTTTCTTGTTTGTTCTTGAAAACTCTAGAAATGAACAACTAATCCCTTTATTTATTTGCTAGGCTTTAATTATAAAATCATGGGCTTGGGTTATTATTTTCCTTTGGGCCATAACCGGCCACCCCTAAACTCTTGGGCCTTTGTTTTCATTCATTTTTTTTAGCCCAATTCATTATAAATCTTATTTTGTAATTCACGAAACTAATTTCTGAAATCCCAATTTTACCCTTAGCCTTCCTCCATATTTTCGCATCAATATTTTTCACGAACAACACACACACATATATATATATATATATATATTAATAAAATCAAAATATGGCCTTATTTCTCACAAGTCAAAATTATTTCAAAATTTCCGAATGTGCGAAATTACGGGATATAACACCGGACCTCTCGGAGTTGACGAAACTCCAGAAAAGGTCTGTTTGCCCAAAAGTCAACCTCGGGTCAAAATGAGTCAATAAACCCTCGAAAATGGCGAAAGTACCAAAAGTACTATAACCACCAAATGAGTCATTACATCAGATACCAATTGAACCGTTGCTCGTCCTCGAGCGAAGAAAAGAAAGAAGGCAGCGAAATACCTGAAACAGTGAACAACTAGGGATATCGACTATGCATATCAGACTCAGTCTCCCAAGTAGCGTCTTCCACAAGGCGTTGCTTCCATTGCACCTTCACAGAAGCAATCTTCTTGGACCTCAATTTTCGAATCTATCTATCTAGGATCGCAATAACCTCCTCCTCATAAGTCAAATTCTCATCAAGCAATGTAGAATCCGAACGGACAATGTAGGTACCATCGGCATGGTATCTCTTCAGCATTGAAACATGGAAAAATGGGTGAACTTCCGCCAAACCTGGCGGCAATGCTAACTCGTAAGCTATATCGCCTATACAATCCACGATCTCAAATGGGCCAATGTATCTAGGGCTCAAATTGCCCTTCTTACCAAACCTCTTAACACCCTTCATGGGTGAAACCTTCAACAGAACGTGATCACCAATAGCAAACTTGAAATCCCGAACCTTCCGGTCCGCATACATCTTCTGCCGGCTCTGAGCCACCACGAGTCTGGCCTGAATAACTCTCAGTCTATCAAGGGACTCTCTCAATAGATCTGTGCTCCCAGGTCGAGCCTCAAACCCATCGAACCAACCAATCGGATATCTATACCTCCTACCATATAAGGCCTCAAAAGGTGCCATACCAATACTAGAATGATAACTGTTGTTGTATGCAAACTCCACCAAGGGAAAGTACTGATCCTAATGACCACCAAAACCAATAACACATGCTCGCAACATGTCCTCTAGTACCTGAACGGTCCGCTCAGACTGGCAATCGGTTTGGGGACGGAAAGTTGTACTAAATTCCAATTGGGTACCCTGTTACACCTTCCGTTATTGTTGCAAGGAGATTTTGGCTTATTGGTGGTGTGTACCTTCGGTTCAGTAATCTGCACCAGAGTTTTGGACATGAGATATTTTACCTTGTATGTGTACAGGAGTATAAGTATGCATTCTTGACATTACGATGGAATTAGAAGTGAAACGAATCGAATCGGAACAAGACGGAGCAGTTCCGAAAAACTGCTTAAACCAGTCAGGGTCGACAGCCTAAAGGACGAACGTCGACAAGCCATCGATAGGGTTCTGCAATCAGACATCTCAGGTGGTATTTCGACGGGGCATGTCAATGGACCATAGACACGTCGATGACCGTCGACCCTGCTCGTCGACCCGCGGATCTAGGACTTTCCGGCCCTATTTATAAATATAAGATCCCATATTTTTATTCCATTATTCTCCCAAAAACAGATCCTACATCTCTCTAGAACTCTCCAAAACCCTCCCTCTATTTCTACAACAAATGTATACCAAGAAACTAAGATCAAAAGCAAAGATTAAGAGATTCATGTACTAGGAAGCCTGTTAGGGTTTGTGAAGAGTAAGAATTTCTTTAGTATACAAGTGGGGGATTTCATTCTAATGAAGTAGATTGACTCAAGGCTTATTCCTAAGTGACTAAGGTGAGTTTTATATATATTTCATGTTATTAAGAGTATTGAGAGGTTAAAAGACTTAGATTATGGACGGGAGGAAAATATGGAGTACAACTATGAAAATAGTAATATTCATGAATCATAGTTCTTGATATGTAATGAGTATAATCTTTCTATGAATAGTATTAAAGATGTCGTAGAGGCCTTGTATGAGGATGGATACAGTATGATGCCATAGCTAGAGTTATGAAGGATTTTGATAGGGAATGTTGAGGATTTAATAATGTCTAGCTTGATGATGTTATTGATTAATATATTGTGGGTGTTGTTATTGAAGTTGGGAGTTGTTTATTATTTGGAGGAAGTCATCGAAATAAAGGAGATGTTACCCAATTTTCATTAGCTTTATCTTAAGCCTAAGTATGTCTTCAATTATCTAATCTTAGTACGACTTCCCTTGAAGGTAGAATCGCAAGCTTGAGAGGCACGCAGTTAGACGTTAGAGTGGAAGAGATACAAAGGTATGTAAGGCTAGTCCCTCATTTTCCAAAGGCATGGTTTTCTCATATATTGTAACTTCTTTTCGATACTTTCCATGACCTTCTTACATCCCAAAAAATGAAAGCTAAAGAGTATTAAAAGTTTCCTACGAGATAAAGATGGGATATGTTCCACAATAATGAGATGATGCTATTATGATATTGATGATCTTCACACGATTACTTGATGCTATTCAATGTTAATGGACTCACCTTATAGTGCTAGTCCTTCAAGGTGGGACATGATGATTATGATAACTCCATAACGGAATCGGGGGTTCTCGACCTTACGTTACCCCAAAAGAGTTATAGTTGTCTTTGAGTTCTTATGTATGCTTTATGATAAGTATAAAATGATGAGATTACATCGTGCCTAGTTGGCCGGACATGACACCGCTAAGGCAGGCTGCTTATGATTACAGCGTGCCTAGATGGCCGGACATGACACCGCTAAGGCAGGGTGCTTATGATTACAGCGTGCCTAGATGGCCAGACATGACACCGCTAAGGTGGGTTGCTTATGATTACACCGTGGCTAGATGGCCGGGCATGACACCGCTAAAGCGGGCTGCTTTGATTACACCGTACCTAGAGGGTCGGACTTGACACCACTAGTGGGCGGCATGCGATAGTTACCCGGACACGGGTTAACGATGATGGTATATTTGATATGCATGACGTGTGTTTTCTTTAAAGCTTAAGCAGGATATATCTTTGCCTCGTGCTATGTTATTTCTTTATTATGATAGTATTATTCATGCCTTACAGACTCAGTACATTTTTCATACTAACGTCCTTTTTCTTTTTGGACGCAGTGTTCATGCCCACAGGGATGTGGCCCAGATTCCTAGCAGCTATTTAGCAGACTTACAGGAGCACTCCACTAGTCCAGAGGTGTCATTTTTGAGATCTTATTTTGTGTGCATATTTGGCCACGACTGGGTCCCGTTCCATCCTTATATTGCTGTATTCTAGTAGAGGCTCGTAGATACGGATATGTGGGTAGTTGTTGTCTTGTGGACACATCAGTGTATATTCATGTATATCATTTTTGCGGCCGTGAGGGCTTATATATATATATATATATATATATATATATATATATATATATATATATATATATATTTGTGTATGGCCTTGGAGATTATATGTGTCAAGGATGAGTATGATGACTAGTATTATGAGTGGTGCTCGGTAGTCAGTTTCGGGTACCCGTGATGGCCCCCTAGTTGGGTCATGACAAAAATGGTATCAGAGCAGTTCCGTCCTAGGGAGTGTCTACGAGCCGTGTCCAGTAGAGTCTTGTTTATGGGCCCGTGCTAATTGGGTTTTGAATCTAAAGCAATGGAATATGAGTGTTCGGGAGTATAGCCTTCACTTTAATTCATTGGCTAGATATGCTCCGACTATGGTGGCCGATATGGGAGATAAAGTACACAAATTATGTGAGTGGCTTAGGGCCACATTTTTTCAAAGACTGTTTGACAGCTTCATTGCAAGAGGGGATGGATATTTCTCGTATTCAGGATCACGCCCAGAACTTAGAAGAGCAACAACATCCGCAAAGGGGTGAGCGCGATATTGATAGAGGGTAGAGTAAGAGGGCCAGATCTGTTGGTGCCGGCAGCGACTATAGAGGGGGATCGAGGCAGTCATAGTCTAGATATTCAGGCTAGTCGGCGACTAGTGTACCTCCTCAGTTTGCGGGTGAGAGATTTGACCGCCCTATTCATTCAGGATAGGGTCAGAGCTCGAGAGCTTCGGGTTCCCAGTTTGGAGGTGATTATAGTCAGAGGAGACCACCGGTTCTACCATGTGGTCAGTACAGAAAGTTACATTCGGGCCCGTGTCGCCAAAGTTCAGATGCTTGTTATTTTTATGGACAGACTGGGCACTTGATGCGTGATTGTCCCTCGAGGTACGGTAGATATGGGGTTCAGCCCATATGATCACCAGCTGGTTCTTCCTCGACTGTGCGCCCGATAGGGTAGACTCCCCAGACTCCAGCAGGCCGTGGTAGGGGCAGAGGGGGAGCATCCAATTCAGAGGGTACTCAGCCCCGTATCTACGCTTTAGTCGAACGCTAGGATCTTGACTCACCCCAGATATAGTTACAGGTGTATTGACTATATTCTCTCATGATGTTTATGTGCTAATTGATCCGGGTTTCACGATGTCATATATCACTTCGTATATTGCTGATCGTATTGGGGTGAAACCCGAGCCAATAAAGCCTTTTGAGGTATCTACTCCGGTTGGTGATCCCGTAGTAGCTAGACGAGTGTGTAAAAATTATGTGATTGTGGTATGTGATCGTCAGACTATTGCTGATTTAATTGAGTTGGAAATGTTAGATTTTGATAGTTATGGGCATGGATTGGTTGGCCTCTTGTTATGCTAATGTGGATTGCAGAATAAAAATGGTTCGATTTCACTTTCCAAGAGAAGCAGTGCTTGAATGGAAAGGTAATACACCATCTCCAAATGGTAGGTTTATTTCCTACCTTAAGGCAAGAAAGATGATAGCTAAGGGATAAATTTATCACCTAGTCCGAGTTTATGACACCGAAGCAAGGCTACCGACTTTTCAATCTGTCCCGATAGTGAATGAATTTTCTAACGTATTTCCCGATGAGCTTCCAGGCCTTCCTCTAGAAAGAGAGATTGATTTTTCTATCGATGTATTGTCGGACACCAAGCCTATATCCATTCCTCTTTACCGAATGGCTTCTGCCGAGTTGAAAGAGCTGAAGGCGCAATTGAATGATTTTCTTGAGAAAGGATTTATTAGGCCCAGTTCATCACCGTGGGGAGCACCTATCCTATTTGTGAGAAAGAAAGATGGTTCCCTACAGATGTGCATAGACTATAGACAGTTGAACAAGGTGACAATCAAGAATAGATATCCACTTCTAAGAATCGATGATTTGTTTGATCAATTGCAGGGTGCAAAATGGTATTCCAAAATTGATCTAAGGCCAGGGTATCACCAAGTGAGAGTAAGGGAAGAGGACATTACCAAAACAGCTTTCAGAATAAGATATGGCCACTATGAATTTCGGGTGATGTCATTTGGATTGACTAATGCTCTGGCGGTGTTTATGAATTTGATGAATAATGTATTCAGGCCTCTTTTAGATCTATTCGTGATCGTGTTCATTGATGATATTCTAGTATACTCTCAAACAGAAGCGGAGCATGCAAACCATTTGCGTATTATCCTTGGAATTCTTCAGACTCGAGAGTTATATGCAAAATTTTCAAAATGCGATTTTTGGCTAAATTCTATGACTTTTCTTGGCCATATTGTCTCAGCAGATGACATTCGAGTTGATAATCAGAAAATAGAGGTTGTGAAGACTTGGCCAAGGCCTACAGCGCCTACAGAAGTCCGTAATTTTCTAGGATTGGCAGGTTACTATAGAAGATTTGTGAAAGGGTTTTCCTCCATTTTCGTACCGTTGATGAAGCTAACTCAAAAATCAGCAAAATTTCAATGGACTGATGCTTGTGAACGTAGTTTCCAAGAATTGAAGGATAGATTAACTTTAGCCCCGGTCCTGACACTTCTAGAAAGATCAGATGGTTATGTTGTGTATTGTGATGCCTCTGGTGTTGGGTTAGGCTGTGTGTTAATGCAATATAGTAAAGTCATTGCCTACGCTTCAAGGCAGTTGTGGAAACACGAGAAAAATTATCTAACTCATGACCTTGAATTGGCTGCAGTTATTCATGCACTAAAGATGTGGAGACACTATTTGTATGGCGTTCATGCTGATATTTATACAGATCACAAGAGTCTCCAATATATTTTTAAACAGAAGAAGAGTGAGGTTCCTCCGGAGAAGAAAAATTAATTCGTGAGCTCCACAAGCTAGCCAGCCTCGGAGTTCATATAATTGATTCAGGCAATGCAGGAATTGATATTCACAATCCAGTTATTTCATCTTTAGACATGGAAGTGAGAGGGCGCCAATATGAGGACTCCTAATTGAGTCACTATAGAGATACATTTCCCGAGAAAGAGAAGTCGCCATTTGAAATTTCTACAGATGGAGTTCTTAGGTACCGACACAGGCTATGTGTTCCAAATGTTGCAGAACTACGTCGTCGAATTCTAGAAGAAGCTCATTATTCTCGGTATTCCATTCACCCAGGAGCAACAAAGATGTATCACGATGTCATGTTAATGTATTGGTGGGATGGAATGAAGAAAGACATAGCAGAATTTGTAGCTCAATGTCCAAATTGCCAACAAGTGAAAACTGAGCATCAAAAGCCACGAGGATTATTGCAAGCAATGGAAATTCCAACTTGGAAATGGGAAGTTATTACCATGGATTTCATTGTAGGATTACCTCGTTCTCGGCGCAAGTATGACTCCATATGGGTGATCGTGGATAGACTCACGAAATCAGCTCATTTTCTTCCAGTCAGAACCACATATTCGGTGGAAGATTATGCAAGGTTGTATTTTAAAGAGATTGTGCAATTTCACGGTGTCCTGACGCCCATTATTACTGACAGAGGAGCACAATTTACAGCTAAATTCTTGAAATCCTTTCTATAAGGTCTGGGTACTCGGTTAAGACTCAGCACAACGTTTCATCCACAAACTGATGGGTAGGCCGAACGCACTATTCAGACCCTGGAACATATGTTTCAGGCATGTGTGCTAGATTTCGGTGGTAGTTGGGATGACCACTTACCTCTTATTGAGTTCGCATACAATAACAGTCATCATTCTAGTATTCAGATGGCACCGTATGAAGCTCTATATGCGAGAGAGTGTAGATCCCCATTTGGGTGATTTGAAGTAGGAGAGGTACAGCTAACAGGCCCTAAGTTGATTCAACAAGTGGTGGAAAAGGTCAAGGCTATCCGAGATCGATTACTGACAGCCTAAATTCGCCAGAAATCTGATGCGGACAACCATCGGCGAGAATTAAAATTCCAAGTTGATGATTGGGTATTCTTAAAGGTGTCATCAATGAAAGGCGTGATGATATTTGGTAAGAAGGGAAAATTAAGTCCTCGATACATTGGACCTTATAAGATTGTCTGCAAGATAGGCCAGGTTGCTTATGAACTAGACTTACCTCCAGAACATGAAAAAGTCCATCCAATTTTCCATGTGTCAATGCTCTATAAGTGTGTCGGAGATCCTACTAGCATCGCGCCGGTAGTTGATGTTCAAGTGACAGAAAAGTTGACTTTTGAGGAGAGGTAGCCTTAATTAAGAGGTAGCCTCGGGTCGAGTGGTAGCCTTAGTTAAGGTCTTGTGGTGGAGCAATAATCGAGAGGAAATGACTTGGGAAGCAGAGAAAAACATGAAATCCAAGTACCCCTACTTATTTTATCCCCTGGAAGAAATCCAAGATGCGATATCAATGTTATGAGGTAGGTATGCTTTCTTTTCATGCTTTTGGTCGTTTGTGGCCATAATTGCTTGCTATTGCGTTGTAGCCCTATGGGGTGTATTTATTATGGGTTGTTGTGACAGGATGGTAGCGCCCTATTACAGGGGAAACGCAGGCAAAATTTCTGTAGAATTCCTGAGAACTTAACATTCAAGGACGAATGTTCTTAAAGGGGGGGGGGGGGGGGGGAGAATGTTACACCTTCCTTTTTTGTTGCAAGGAGATTTGTTTTATTGGTGGTGTGTACCTTCAGTTCGGTTAATCTGCACCGGAGTTTTGGACATGAGATATTTAACCTTGTATGTGTACAGGAGTATAAGTATGCATTCTTGACATTACGAGGGAATTAGAAGTGAAACGAATCGAATCGGAGCAAGACGGAGCAGTTCAGAAAAACTGTTAAAACCAATCAGCGTCGACGACCCAAAGGATGACCATTGACACGTCCACGAGCCGTCATCTGGCACCGTCTTCAGGTTTCTGCAATCAGACGTCTCAGGCGGCAGTTCGACGGGGCACGTCGATGGACCGTCGACACGTCGATGACCGTCGACCCTGCTCATCGACTCGCGGATCTGGAACTTTCCAGCCCTGATTATAAATACAAGATCCCACATTTTTATTCCATTATTCTCCCATAAATAGATCCTACATCTCTCTAGAACTCTCCATAACCCTCCCTCTATTTCTACAACAAATCTATACCAAGAAACCAAGATCAAAAGCCAAGATTAAGAGATTCATGTACTAGGAAGCCTATTAGGGTTTGTGAAGAGTAAGAATTTCTTTAGTATACAAGTGGGGGATTTCATTCTAATGGAGTAGATTGACTCAAGGCTTATTCCTAAGTGACTAAAGTGAGTTTTATATTTATTTTATGTTATTAAGAGTATTGAGAGGTTAAAAGACTTAGATTATGGAAGCGAGGAGAATATGGAGTGCAAATATGAAAATAGTAATATTCTTGAATCATGACTTGACTTGAATCATATTTCTTGATATGTAATGAGTACAATATTGCTATGAATAGTAATAAAGATGTTGTAGAGGCCTTGTATGAGGATGGATACGGTATGATGCCATAGCTAGAGTTATGAAGGATTTTGATAGGGAATGTTGAGGATTTAATGATGTCTAGCTTGATGAAGTTATTGATTAAGATATTGTGGGTGTTGTTATTGATGTTGTGAATTGTTTATTATGTGGAGGAAGTCATCGAAATAAAGGAGATGTTACCCAATTTTCGTTAGCATTAGCTTAAGCCTAAGTATGTCTTCAATTATCTAATCTTAGTACGACCTCCCTTGAAGGTAGAATCGCAACCTTGAGAGGATCGCAGTTAGACGATAGAGTTGAAGAGATACAAAGGTATGTAAGGCTAGTCCCTCCTTTTCCAAAGGCATGATTCTCTCATATATTGTAACTTCTTTTCGATAATTTCCAGGACCTTCTTACATCCCAAAAGATGAAAGCTAAAGAGTATTAAAAGTTTCCTACGAGATAAAGATGGGATATGTTCCACAATAATGAGATGATGCTATTATGATATTGATGATCTTCACACGATTCCTTGATACTATTCATTGTTGATGGCCTCACCTTCTAGTGCTAGTCCCTTCAAGTTGGGACATGATGATTATGATTACTCCATAACGGAATCGGGGTTTCCCGACCTTACGTCACCCCGATAGAGTTATAGTTGTCTTTGAGTTCTTATGTATGCTTTATGATAAGTATAAAATGATGAGATTACACCGTACCTAGATGGCCGGACATGACACTGCTAAGGTGGGCTGCTTATGATTACACCATGCCTAGATGGCCGGACATGACACCACTAAGGCGGCCTGCTTATGGTTACACTGTGCCTAGATGGCCGGACATGACACCGCTAAAGCGGGCTGCTTTGATGACACCGTGCCTAGAGGGCCGGACATGACACCACTAATGGGCAGCGTGCGATAGTTACCCAGACGTGGGTTAACGATGACGGTATATTTGATATACATGATGTGTGTTTTCTTTAAAGGTTAAGCAGGATATATCTTCGCCTCATGCTATGTTATTTCTTTACTATGCTAGTATTATTCATGCCTTACATACTCAATACATTTTTCGTACTGACGTCATTTTTCTTTTTGGACGCTGTGTTCATGCCCACAGGTAGACAGGGAGGTGGCCCAGATTCCTAGGGGCTATTCAGCAGACTTACATGAGCACTCCACTATTCCGGAGGTGCCATTTTTGAGATCTTATGTTGTGTGCATATTTGGGCACGATGGGGTCCTGTCCCATCCTTGTGTTGTAGTATTCTAGTAGAGGCTCATAGATACAGATATGTGGGTAGTTGTTGTCTTGTGGACACATCAGTGTATATTCATGTATATCATTTTTGCGCCCGTGAGGGCTTATATATATTTGTGTATGGCCTTGGAGATTATATATGTCCAGGATGAGTATGATGACTAGTATTATGAGTGGTGCTCGATAGTCAGTTCCGAGTACCCTTCACGGCCACCTAGTTGGGTCGTGACATACCCAACTCATCATGAAATGCTCTCTAGAATCAGGAGGTGAAGATAGTACCCCGATCAGATACAACAGAAATAGGGATCCTATGTAATCTCACAATATCCCGAATATACATCTTGGCCAGCTTCTCCACAGTATAAGAAACCTAAACCGGAACAAAGTGAGCGGATTTAGTCAATCGATTCACTATCACCCAAATAGAATCAAACTTGCCAAGGGTCTTCAGAAGACCCATGATAGAATCTATGGTAATCCTCTCCCATTTCCACTCGGGAATGGGCATCCTCTGAAACAACACATCGGGTCACTGGTGCTCATACATTACCCGTTGACAATTTCCACACTTAGCCACAAAATCAACGATATCTCTCTTCATACGGTGCCACCAATATTGCTGTCTCAAGTCACGGTACATCTTAGTCACTCCCGGATGAATGGAATAGCGACAGCTGTGGGCCTCATATAAGATCAACTAAATAAGGTCACCAACACGAGGAATGCATGCGCGTCCTATAATGCTCAGAATGCCCTCAGAAGCAATCACGACCTCCTTGGCCTCACTTCTCGACACCCTATCTCGGATCTTGTTCGACTGAGAATCCTCAAACTGATGAGCCTTGATCCAATTCAATAACGATGATCTCGCCTCTATACAAGTCAAAATCCTCCCCGGAGTCGAGATGTCGAGACAGACGAAACTGTTGGCCAGAGTCTGAACCTCCATGGCCAACGGACGCTCGAAAATAATCAATCGAGCTAAACTCCTCATACTCACTACCTTACGACTCAAAGCATCAGCCACCACATTGGCTTTACCGGGGTAATACAGAATAGAGATGTCATAATCCATCAGGAGCTCCATCCATCGGCGCTGCCAAGAATTAAGATCTCTCTGGGTAAACATATGCTGAAGGCTACGGTGATCGATAAAAGCCTCACAATGGACAATGTACAAGTAATACCTCTAAAGCTTCAAAGCGAAGACTACGACTAACTACTCCAAATCGTGGGTAGGGTAATTCTTCTCGTGAATTTTCAACTGACGGGAAGTATAAGCTATCACCCTACCCTCTTGAGTCAACACCGTACCCGAACCCATACGGGAAGCGTCACAGTCGACCGCGAAGTCCTTGCCCTCCATAGGTAAGGCTAGGATCGGGGCTGTGGTCAAAAGAAGTTTGAGCTTTTGAAAGCTCTCCTCACAATCATCGGTCCACTAGAAGGGAACATCCTTTTGAGTCAATCTGGTCAAGGACGAAGCAATGGTAGCAAAACCCTTCATAAAACGGCGGTAATAACTGGCCAAACCCACAAAACTACGAATCTCGGTAACAGTAGGGGGCCTCGCCCAACCCCTCACAGCCTCAATCTTCTGTGGATAAACCATAATCCCCTCCTTGGACATCACATGGTCCAAGAATTCTACAGACTCTAACCAGAACTCACACTTAGAAAATTTGGCAAACAAACTATGTTTCTTCAATAACCCAAGGACGGTACGAAGATGGCTCTCACGCTCCACTCTACTCTTGGAATACACCAAGATGTCATCAATATACACAATCACAAAAGAATCAAGGAACGGCCTAAAGATGTCATTCATTAAGGTCATAAATGCAGCTGGGCAATAGTAAGCCTGAAAGATATCACTAGAAACTCATAGTTTCCTTATCTCATCCGAAATGTTGTCTTCGGAATATCCTCCGCCCTAATCTTCAACTGATGATAGCCGGAAAGCAAATCAATCTTAGAAAACACCGAAGCACCCTGAAGCTGGTCAAATAGATCATCAATACGAGGCATAGGGTAATTGTTCCGGATAGTGTCCTTGTTTAACTGGTGGTAATCAATGCACATCCTCATGGTCCCATCTTTCTTCTTCGCAAATAACATAGGAAACACCACAAGGGGAGATGCTCGGTCTAATGAACCCCTTGCTCAATAAATCCTACAATTGTTCCTTAAGTTCTCTCAACTCGGTAGGTGCCATCCGATATGGTGGGTTGGAAATAGGAGGAATACGGGGGTCCACGTTGATACAGAAATCAAAGTCACAATCGGGTGGCATACCCGGTAAATCTGACGGAAACACCTTCGCGAACTCGTTCTCAATACGAATAGACTTAAGGGGTGGAGATGCAACAGTTGTATCACGAATATTCGCCAAATACGCTAAACACCCCTTACTTACTAACTTCTTCACCCAAAGGGAGGAAATAATCTTCTTCGGAGCGAGACTAGGAGTACCTCTCCACTCAAGCCTAGGGATGCCCGGCATGTCTAAAGTGACTGTCTTGGCCTGACAGTCCAAGATCGTATGATAAGGAGAAAGCCAGGACATACCCAATATAATATCAAAGTACACCATATCCAGAATCATCAAATCTACCCAGGTGTCATACCCCATAAAAGTAACTAAACAAGACCGGTAGACTTGATTAACAACTATAGAGTCTCCGACTGGAGTAGACACATGAACAAGTATATCTATGCTATCACAGTGTAAATCCCAACCAACGGCATGACATGTAGATACATACGAATAAGTGGATCCAAGATCAAATAACACAGATGTTGCTCTATGACGGACATAAATGGTACCTGAGATCACAGCATCTGAGGCCTCTGCCTCGGGCCTACCAAAAAATGAGTAACAATGGGCTCCACCATGCCTATCCTGGGATCCCCCTCTCGAACTCTAAGTACCACCTCTAGCTGGCTGGGACCCACCTCTAGAACCATGGGAAATACTGCGGCCTGACTGAGCACTGTCTCTCTGAGAAGTCCCTCCTCGACCACCGGATGATACAGAAGTCTTCGGCAGCTGATAATCTCACTTAGGTCGGGGACATCTCTTGGCAATATGCCCAACCTCCCCATAAGAGAAAAAGGTAAGAGGAGTCCAATGCTGAAACACAGAAACTGAAGACCCGGATGAAGCAGTCATGTCCATTGGTCGAGAGAACGAGCTATCAGGAGCTCTCTGTGTAGTTGGCTCACTAGAGGAAGACAGTAATGCTGAATGTACGGGATGACCGGAATAGGGCTAAGGTGGCCTCGAAAACTGACCGGTACCCCTCGTACTAGAATCCCCAAAGCTGTCAGTCTGACGTGGCCTTTTGTCACCACCACTAAAAGCACGAACCTTGGCGCCCTCAACCATAGAAGAATGCTCAATAATATACTGGAAGGAAGCCCCCATAGACTCCATCTGGAGGCAAGGAATCTGTAGAGAGCCCACTAGTCCTCCAACAAAGCGTCTAATCCTATCAGCCTAAGTAGGAATTAACGGAGTGGAGTATCAGGCCAAATAGAGAAAACGGGTCACATAAGACTCCAAGGACATGCCCCTCTGCTCAAGGTGTAGAAACTGCTCACTACGAGCCTCTCTAAAAAATCAGGGCACATACTTCTCAAGGAAGGCCGAGTAGAACTGTGTCCAAGTCAACAGAGGAGAACCCTCTGGTGTGCACGACACAAATACCTCCACCACTTCTTCGCGTCGCTGCGAAAGAGGTAGGACACATAATCAACTCTGTGGGGCTCCAATATGCCCATACGGTGCAGCAACTCATGCATATCAAGAATAAACTCTTAGGCATCCTCAGATGAAGTACCAGAGAACCTCGGGGGCTCTAAATTCCTGAACCTCCCTACTAAAACCTGATCAGCAGTAGTCATAATAGCGTCATCCATGGGCCTAATATCCTCACCAGGGACGGGTATAGCATCAATGCAGGGAGCCATAGTTGCGGCGGGATGTGCTACCCGCGTGGGTCCCTGCTTAGGGGTATGTGCCCCAACCCTAGTCTGTGAACCCCCACCGGAAGTAGTAACACCAATGGCCGCCTGCTGGGCATCAAGATGAAGTAGGACCCTGGTCATAGTGTCATACACGGCCTGAACAGAAGTAACCTTAAGCTGTGTCTATGCTGGGGTCACGCCATCCCCTACAGTATGGTCTCTACCCGGCTGATACTCGGGCTCGGGAGATGGAGACCTCTCTCGTTTCTGGCCCAATGTCTGAGCTCTACCCCTGGCTGGGGCCGCCCCGTGGCCTCTTGCTCTGTCGCATCCTCTGATTGTAGCCCGCCCTCGGGTGCCAGCCATAGCTGTGGGCTCCGACACCTCACCTCGGGCCGTAGTAGCTCGAGTCCTCACCATCTGTGACAGAAGAGATAAGAGTCAGATACCAATTTGGTCTTTTCAGATACCAATTTGAATAAAGTAGAACGATGGAAAGAAAAAAGATGAGATTTTCTAAATGTCCCATAGCCTCCCACAGATAAGTACGGAGCTCGTCGCACCGATCCACGAGACTCTACTAGACACGTTGTTGTATTAAAGACCGGGTAACCTAGGGCTTTGATACTAACTTGTCAAGACCCATTTTAGCCTTGGTCATGCGGGCACCTACCATTCTCCCCTCGGTAGGCGAACCCTTAACTCAAGAGCATCTAAATACGAATAACTCTGGTCTGAATAATAATGCATAAAGTATCTCAAATCATATGTTGAAAAGAAAGTAAGACATAAACAATAGAAGAGTCTTTGAGGTCAGCGGACGCTATGCTCACCGTTGAAAACACAAGTAGAAGCTGAGGGGTCGATCAGCAACGAGTCAGAGAAGTAGACCCGGCCTGATACTCTGTATTCATAAAAGAATGCAGCAAGTGCAGTTCAGTGCAAACAACAGTACTGGTAGGCATTATAGGCTGACTAAGAGCCCGTTTGGATTGACTTATAAGTTGTCTTATAAGCTGTTTTCAGCTTTTTTGAGTGTTTGGCTGGCCAGCTTAAAGTCATTTTATGCTTAAAATAAGCTCAAAAAAATAATTGGACCCATTTGACTTAGTTTATCTAAAGCAGCTTATAAGCTGAAAACAGCTTATAAGCCAAAAAAAATAAGTTGGACTACCCCAACTTATTTTTTTCAGCTTATAAGCTGCAAACAGCTTTAAGCTGTAAGCCAATCCAAACGGGCTCTAAGCATAGTTAACACAATTAAGAGAATAACGCAGATAAACAAGTAGAACAATCAAGCATGAAACAATATAATCGTAACCGAGTATCCATCAACACCTATGTAAGTATCTAACCCCAACATAATAAGTCTGAGTATATCAATTCCTGGAACAATCAACACTATAGAATCAACAATACAATCCACCACAATACAGTCATCACGACATCTCACTCAAGTCATAATGCAATGCAATGCAATAATGGTATGAATGTGATGTCATGCCATGCTATGCAAATGAGATGTACACATGTTCTTCGGACGAAAATATCACCATCTCGGCAGCACAACCCAGTGTGACTTGTGAAGTGTGAGTGCCACCCATCCCGGACCTTTGCCAAACAGACAGATAGGACCCTGGCTAATTGCTCACAGGGGGAGTCTCACCGACACCACTTTGGGGAACCCGCGGAGCCTATGCGCTACAATTAAATCCGGGATAACATCAGAAACGACCATGCACAACGATGCCTGAATATAACCATCGGACATCGACCTCCTCACAATCACTCAAAAGAGTTGTCAAATATCAGTTTCACAAGTCAACGATTCCAGAATTAAACCTCGGACATCGACCTTCTCACAATCACTCAAGTAAAAGAGTTTAGCAAGTATCAGTTTCATATAAACAACGATTCTGAAATGGATCTTTATACATCCGCCTTTTTCACGATCACTCAAGTTAAATAGTTTATCAAATATCAGTTTCGCTCAATCAACGATACCAGATCATCACCGGATATCGACCATGAATGATAATATCAGAGAGTGCATGCAGTGCATATTTCAATCATCAACAAGTAAGCTCAATATCAGAAGTACCTTAATGGGGTACGCCAACAATATATCACATCACAATACTAATAGTGGGTAGGCCAACATATATCAATAACTCTGTCATGACCCGACTGCTGAGCCATGACTTATGGCTGAGCTATGCTGACTCATATAATAACGAAATCAAGAAATATAAGCCGTCTAAACATGTATGGAAATAACAGTGTAGGCTTACAAGGCCGCTACATATGCTGTATAACAAAAGGATGAGAGCCGACATGGCCATATCTTGTCTACTGCACACCTCTGTCTACAGACCTCTACTGGAGTACGAACCTGTAGAAATGGTGGGACAGGGCCTCGCTGTACCCGTATACATATACATCTGAACATAACGTACCAAAACAGACCGCAGCTTCGGATTAAGTGGAGCGCACCAACAACAGCTTAGAAGAGGCTCTACTGGGCTGTATCGCCCCTCTGTCTATCTGTACCTGCGGGCATGAACGCAGCCCCCCGAACAATAAGGGAGTCAGTACGGATATTGTATCTAGTATGTAAGGAATAAGAGTAACATACACATAGGCATCATAAATAGAATCTGAAACTCATAAGCTAATTTGACTAACTGAATGCATCTATGTGTCTGATTATCTGAACATATCTATATATCCATGTTTACTGAAACTGCCTCTGAGGGCGTATGATATGCATAGGTCATAGTCATAGCGCCATGGAACGTATGGCTTGATCCTTATCCCATCATCAAATAGGCCCCTTCGGGCAAATAGCATAATGGCCCCTACGGGCAGCCCCGTCGGGCATCATGATAGCATAATGGCCCCTTCGGGCATCATAATCATCATCATTGTGCACCAGCTGATCAGGTGGTAATGCGTATATAACGCCTCGCCCTTTCCCCATACCCCACATACATATAATATACGCGTATATAACGTCTTCTGGTCACGGGTCAATATGCATATATGTAAGTGAATGCAATGCATAAATATGAACTGACATTATCATAATACAAAACTAAGGATCCATGAATAGAAGGGAAAATCATAACAAGGGGTATAGGATCATCAAGAACTGAGATACTCCTAGTACTTCTAAGAGTAGAATGATACGGAGACTCGATTACTCGTTGTTCGCTCATGTCATAGGATCCTGCCAAAATGCAAGAAAGGGAAAGCCTTAACATACCTTCTTGGTCTTCTTAACTACTTACATTTATCTTTCTGAGCCCGCAAATCTACATTTGAGAGAATTCATACTATCGTTAGATTTATCGTCATATACTTATATCAGAAATACTTATATCAGACTTTCAAGTTAAACTACTTCATATCCTACTGAATATCGGGCAACATCTCCCCTCTTAATATGCGTAGCCCGAAATCATAATCTAACAACCAACAACAACAACAATACCAACATCAACAACAACATCATCAATACCAAAATACTCCATAAAACATCCCACATGATGTTTATCCAATTTCTCAACCAATAAATTCGTTATACGACCATTTAATAACTTTATCTCCATCAACAAACCTAAATCAATATCAATAAGGAAGATTCATACCTTTCCTCCGGAAGAACTGCAATATCTTCACTTTCCACCTTGAGTTCAAGCCACGATTCTCCGCAATAGGATTTTATAACCGGAACTATACGCTGTCGAGACCTGAATCCGGAGATTATACTTAATTCGCGTTAAAATTTGAGGTTTGGAACTTGGGAGAAGTTTCCAGAAAGATAGAGAGGTTTTGGGGGTGTTTTGGAAAAGAAATGAGAGGGTAAGGTCCCTTTTATAACGTTCCATATTATGCCCAAACCGACCTAAAAAGTACTCAGCGTGATCGCGCAACCTTCTGGCACGTTCGCGCAGGCTTAATTTTCTGCCTGCGCATTCGTTCAGTAAAAAGGTCATAACTCTTGATCCCGATATCGTGTGAGGGCCCACGACCTATGGTTGGAAAGCTAATTAAATTATATAAAATTTTAAGTTTTGGTGTGATTCCAAATTCCAAACTTATAATGGTGTTTTGTCCTCTCCAAGTCAGATCAACCGAAAACGTATCCTTAAATCATCCTTTTGGAGGGCTTATGCCCATATATGGCTTAAGGGTCCTTCTTACGACTTATTCAACTTCTCATGTACTACTCATATAACTTTTCATATGTCCTTTATAAAATTCCTGCATGTGGGCCCCACCTTAACTTACGGTTACGAGGGCTATTCATCAAGTAACGCATTAACTGATTTACACCATACGGTCTCTAATGTCATACATATGTTATTCTTATAATCATATAATATAATCTTTATCCCTAATCCTTGTATAACTTTACTCTCCCTTGAGCTCGTACAAAGCCGTCTACAGTCTTGGTAACGCGAAATTTTTGGGGTATAACAAACTCAAGTACCAACAGTGGGTACGCCAATAATGTAGCATAGTACCAATACTAACAAGGGTATGCTAATCCTATCCCCAATCAGGACAACAAGTGACATTCGCTATCTACCAACTACATATGGCATCAAGCCAACACCATTAAACAATCAAACACATATAACGGGGTGGCCAGTCTCAGCACACATCAAGGCCCAACCTAAGGCAATATCCATCCAACTTCACACCCGAAGGTTCACATGCTGTCTCCCACATCATAAACTAAATATGTGATTCACTATACTAAGTCTCACCAAAAGTAAACCATAACCTACCTGGACTGCTGAACTGCAACATCAACAAGTCACTCTATCGCCTTGCCCTTCCTCGGAAGCTCAGAACCAAAGTAGTCTAAGCATAATCGATTTCTAAATTAGAAATCATGAATAATGTTACTAATATTGCAATGATATTAATTAGGTCAAATTTAACCCTTGAAATTGGGAAACGAGACCACGAGGGCGAAACAAGAAATTCATGGGTAAAATACCAAATTGAATCCTAGGTAATAATAACCCAATTATTTATTATTGATTTAGTTCAAGAACTATCCCCAAATCTGATTTCTAGCAAAAACCCCAAATTGGGTTTGAACCCTAATTCCCAAATTTGAAATTCAACATTAAAAGTGGAAGATATGGGGTTACTAAGCTTAGATTCGTCACATTTTAGTATTAGCATCATCAATTTTATCAATTATAACCCAAGGGATAAGTCTCCCAAAACCCTTCTTTAAATTCTATTTCTAAGGGATTAAAAATAGAAGGGATGATTCTAAGATGCTAATGATTAAAGAGAAGTAAGTGATTAGACAAAGCTTTACCTCTAAGAAATTGCTCAATTTATCCTCAAGAACATCCTCCCTAAGCTCCAATATCAAGTTATGACATAATGAGGCACTAGATTTTATTTTAAGACACATTTAATGAAATTTCCTTGCCCGTGACCGCCACATCGAGGGTATTGCTGCTACAGCGTCGCCGCTACGGCATCGGGGACGCTGTTGCAACAGTGAGGCCAATTTACTCATGACCGCCCTAGCGTCCACTACACCACCATAGCGGTACCGCTGGGGCGACACTGGTGCCGCCGTTACGGGCCCCAGACACCAGAAATGCCCAATTTTTCTAAGTCATCCATCAAATTTTTGTGTTATTCCCGTGGCTATTTGGTCATACCCCGACCACCTAAACCCATACAAACATACGCTACAAATGCACTCGTGGTCTCGAAATTTCCAACGGAGGTCCTGTTGACCGAGTCAACCACCGATGCATACTTTCCATTTCCCATCTAAAGTCCCGAGATGCACTAAAATGCATTGGGAACCGAATAATTCATATATACAAGTTCTAAATAATCATCCGGATCTCTCAGAGTTGACGAAACTCCAAAAAAGGTATGTTTGCCAAAAAGTCAACCTCAGGTCAAAATGAGTCAATAAACGCTCGAAAATGGCGAAAGTACCAAAAGGACTATAACGACCAAACGGGTCGCTACACCTTATAAAAGGGGTTTTACCCCTCATTTTTCATCCAAACACCTCTCAAAATATCCCAAACTCTCTAGAATAATTCCCCAACTTTCGTCCATAGAATTTTAGCGCAAATTAAGTGAAATCTCTGAATTTAAGTCCGAACAGCGTATAGTTATGATCATAAAATTGTATAGCGATGAGTTTTGGCTCAAGTTCAAGGGGGAAAATGAAGATATCACAATATTAACGTGAGTAAGGTATGAATCTCTTCTTATTAATATTAGTTTCGGTTTATTTACGGATATAACTTTGTTAAATAGTCGTATAACGAGTTAGTTAGTTGGGGAACTTTGAAAACATCGTGTGGGATGTTTATGGACATGATGGTGTTGGAAATGATGTTGTTGATGTTGGTATTGTTGTTGTTATTGTTAGTTGCTGGATTGTGATTTCGGGCTAGGCATATAAACAGGAGAGATGTTGCCCGAATTTCAGTAGATTTTAATTAAAGGCTTGGGATAAGTGTTTGATGGTGCGCCTAACAATAGTATGGATGGTCTTATATGTAGATTACGAGACTACGAACGATCATAACTAGATTGCAAGACAGGAGGTAGGTTGGAGAGTCGAAAAGTAAGCTTCCAAGTATGTTAAGGCTAAACCATTCTTTCTTAAGGCATGATTCCTTTGTTGGGAACCTATATATGACATCTTCAATAACCTTGTTTCTAAAAGTACCAAAGCTTACAATTCCTGATGTTCTTATGATATCCTTGAGCTTGTTTCATGGCTATTGATGTTATTCATTGATGTTGATCTCATCTTATGACTTTGTTCCTTCAAGGTGAGACGTGTTCATGATGACGGTTCCATAATAATTATCCAATGATTTTAGGAATAGGTTATTAAGGAATGTTTTATAGGACATGAATAGAGTGCTAGCAGAGGTTCTTTAATGAGAGTATTAAGAGACATGCATACTAGATTCTCATCGGTAAGTCAGAAGTGCCAGGTTGACTCTTATCCTCTTTCTTTGCAGCATATGTTGATTATATTACATACGCCTTACATACTCGGTACATTATTTATACTGACGTCCTTTCTTATGGACGCTGGGTTCATGCCGCATGTGTAGACAGACGAGACGAGGATCTTCTGCAGTAGGCTGCTTTGAGGTACCAGTTTTGATTGGTGGGCCTCATTTCTTCCCGGAGCATTGCCGAGTCTGGGTCTATATATATAACTTGTGTTAAGGGTATGTCGAGGGCCCTGTCCCGACTTGTATACTTCAGTCATGGTCATAGAGGCTTTACAGATAGATTCCTGTATGAAGCTCAGTTATGTTTTGTTAGTAGATATGAGGACATCACAGGCCCATTGTATATATACGTACGCATGATATTTTTTTCATGGTTGGCCTTCTTGGCCTTATTTTACCGTTTGAGACATAGAGGATGCGAGTTATCAGTTGGTTTGCTCGGTTTCAGTAAGGTGCCGGGTGCAAATCACGCCTCACCAAGGTTGGGGCGTGACACCATATGGTTGTTTGAGGGGTCTTTCTTTTTCAGAAAAAAATAATCTTAAGTGTTAAAAAAATAGCACTAAGTATTCTAGCCTATATACCCTACAATATAAAATACATATACAATATACTATACTATATAACTACCTAAAATACCAGAAAATAGAAGATATTATCAAAATAATACAACATACAAGAAGAATTTAGGGGAAAAGGTCAATTTCAAAGGGTTTTACAAGTGTTTGCTGATGTTTGAAGTCTAACCCCTCTCATTTGATCTTTAGGTTGCCCCAAAGAAAGGTAATAATCCTATTCTAGCCTATTTTATCCAATTTTCTAGCTTACATTGCTATTTATCTTATTTGGATTATGTTGTTTTATTCTTAATTTTTGACATAATGGGATTGTTTAAGTGTTTCCAATGATGTTTAGTAATATTTACAAGTTAAAAGATGGATGTTTGCTTGAAAGAATCAATTCTTGTGATCATAATTACTGTGTTATTGGATTCCCTTTGGTTCTGAGGTGTCTCAAGCTAGTTTAAGGTTTTTTTTATTGGTATCTTGTTGTTGTGGGAAGGATTGGTGTCTTTAAAAATGATTTTAAAAGGACCAGGAGTCTGTTTTAGCTTCCAGGTTACTGTTCCATTAGCTTTTCCCTTTGCCTTCTTGTGTTATATCCTAGTTATGGATTTTGAACATTTGTGAGTTGTTTTTTATGTTATTTGAGTATTGTGATATCTTTAAAGACCTTTAAATAAGTAGAGGGGTCAGTTTATAGGTCTCAAGTTACTATTCCCTTGGTTCTTAAAATCTGGAGCATGTTTTTTGGTTATTTGGATTTAAAAATTGGCTTACTATGTGGATCGCCTGTTTGATTGAAAGATTTACTGAATAAAATGGTTTTAAAATGAGAGTTCATGGTCTGTTTTGCCTCTACACATTACCTCATTGTCAAAACTAACTTGGGGCTAAAGCTAAGTTTGTTTGGTCTCTTATGTGTGACTATCTCTTATGTTTTCAACCAAGAGGAAGTCTATGATTTTCTTAAAGGAACTTTAAAAGCTAACTAAGGCTAAGATGACCACCATAAATTTTTGCTTTATATTTTCTACGAGTTGATTGTTTAACTAGCCTAGAAATAACCATTTACTAAAAATAAAAATGACTTTGAAACTTGTCTACTTAATTTGCTGTGTTACTTGAGTCTTTTCACAAGATTTTGAAACTAAAAATGGCTTGCCTTTTGTCCTGCTTACTTAGCTTCTGAAACTGTGAATGAAAAGGAATGAGGTGATTGATTGTATTGTTTGTTGCCTCTCCTTCTTAAACCATGTGATATTTCTTTAAGCTAGGCTAGTTTGATTAGTTTATTTCAAACTACTGTGGTTGTCTCAGCTTGTTCTTTGTGTTTGCTTTGTTTGATTGACGTTCATTTCATACACCCTGTTCACCTAGACTAAGTATGAGTCCAGAAGAGCTTTAAAACCAATTTGAGGACTTAAGTGTGGTGTTTACACTCCTTAATGTTGTCTGCTTGTGTAATTTGCAAGTGTTCTTATCATTTACCCCTCCTTATTTGTTTTTGAGTCTGAAACCCTCTCTAACAGGCATTGCACCTAAGACAGTGTCACGATCCTTTATGTATTCCTTGATCTTTTGGTTAAGGTAATGGTTATTCTTTGTTACACCCACTTTTCATTAATCTATACTCATTTGACCCTACTTGTGTCTTAGATAGATTTTAGGTGTTGTTGAGTTCTGAAATTCATTTGAGAACTAGGCTAGTATGCCATGAACTTGCTTAGCCCACTTTGAGACTTTTACTTATCACTCGTGTAGTTTCTGAGTAAATCTTTAAAAATAGACCAACTTCAAACCATTTTTGGGTCCTGGTGATGTTTTCTATCTGAACCTAATGACTTGTTACTTTACGTTCATTGGTTCCTAATCTTTTAAAACTATCCTAAACAGGACTTTGGACCTCTAAATTGTTTCTGAGATAGTCTGTTGATAGCAAATAGATTTAAAGAATGGCTTCTAGTACAACTTTAGTCCCTTTTGTTAACTTAAAAGTAAATTCTTAAGATGCTGAAATCCTTATCCTGCCCCTTTTGACTATTGACCTTCCTTAAAACTAGGATTTAAAACTTGTTCAGCTTGCATTAAAAGAACTTGGCATCTGTGTTTCGTTTATAACCATGCCTCAGGAAATACTCGTAGTCACTCTATGAGTCAATCACATGACATTTACTTCAATTCAACATATTAAAAAATGGGACTTTACCCCTGCTTTACGATAATAATTAAGCACCCCTTTCCTATATTTGTTTAAACACTCTACAAGATCGATTGACCCTTGAAAAGCCTAGTTGAGACTATTGTAGGTTTGGTTTATCATGACCTTGGATTGTTTGCTTGACTGGTTGATTATATGCTCAGACTTGAACCTGTGAAGGTATTGTGTTGTATATGCTTGTTGTTGCTTGTGGTGTTGTGTGAATTACTTAGTTTGAGTGCTTGAATTGGGATATGTGGAGGGTATGCCCCTTTTTTGGAGGTTTTACTCTTTGTCTTAGTAGGTATATGTCACGACCCAGCTAGGTGCCGCGACAGGTCCCGGGGCTAACCACCGAGCACCGCTCGCTCTATTACTCACTTTACTCGGTTAATGCCCTGATTATCACATTTATACTTAAAGCGTGGAAAAGATCATAATTTATATGAAAACATAAATGCTTTTGTATATAGAAAGGTTTAGTACATCAAAATACAGAGTGCACATATACATGAAAGATGTGAGACCATGCTACTCACACTACGCATCTACGAGCCTCTACTGACATACTATACAATGGACAGAACAAGACTCCGTCATGCCCAATATATATATATATATATATATATACACATATGTACCAAAAGAGAAATCATATGCACCTCCGAACAATGGAGTGCTCTCAACAGCTGGCAGCTCCTAAATATCTGGATCAAGCTCACCTCCCTGTCTACCTGTGGGCATGAACACAGCGTCCAAGAGAAAGGACGTCAGTACGAATGTTGTACTGAGTATGAGAGGCATAAACAATGAAGAAGGACAACAATAATATAGTGCGAGCATCAATAAGAACATCTGAATCTGAATAATAATCATAAGAGAAGAAATGCATGTTGTCTTACTCATACTTATCATAATATCATAAATGCATGACATGCAAGCTGCCCATCCATGTCGGAACGGTGTGATCATCAATAAAATAAGCCCGCGTCCAGGCCTCCCGCGTCCGGGGTAACATCTCATGCCGCCCACTGGTGGTGTCTGCCCATGCCAGAAGGTCATGGTGTATCCATATAGTTGCCCGCCTTGGCGGTGACTGCTCGGGCAACTAGGCACAGTGTGAAATGCTCATGACATGCGTATCACAAAATACTCATCTTATCATAATACATGCATAAGGCTCAAGATCAACCTTATTCTATCGGGGTGACGTAAGGTCATGATCCCCCGATTCCATTATGGAGCAATTACTGATATTCTGCCTTACCTTGAAGGAACTGCTATATAAGGTGAGTGTAAGAGATGAATAACGTCATTATCATGCTAGCTTCATCGTATCATATCTCTCATATTATGTAGACATTATGGCTTTAGACTTCTAGCTTTCCGGACTATAGGAACTCGTGGAGTAGATAGGAATTCAAGTTATAAGATTCTTGCCATTAGAAGGAAAGGACTAGCCTCACATACCTTGGTCGTTTCGCTAGGCTATCGCTCACTTTCTCTCCTTCAACATCACGTCGTTACCTTCATGAGAGAATTCGAATTATCATTAGTTAATCGGCTACAATGACGCATCATCAATTCTAGGAAATGTTGGGCAACACTTCCTTTGTTTATACTACTTCTCCTATGTTCTATATTAACTCCCAACATTCACCATACTACTCACAATATCACAATCAACAATCATCATTTGTGCACAATTAGCAAAATCCACCATTTTCCTCCAATTTTCCTATATTTCTACTTCTAACTCTTCTTTGTGTTTCCACGCATCTAACGCTTGTTTCATGTTATATACATCATTATCATGCACCTATATCGCTATTCACTCAATAATGACCCATTTCTATGTTCTTCTATATTTCAAGCATGTGAACCTTTCAATACCTCAAACAACATGAATTTATCATGGAACTTACCTTGGATGATAGTTGAACAAGTCTTAAGTTGAATTGCTTCACTTAGACAAAACCCTAGTTCCACCTTATTTGGAATCTCTTGACTTAGATAATCCTTTGATGTGTTCGAACACTTGCTTTCATGAATTTAGTGTTGTTGGTCTTAGTCTTCCCTTGATTCTCTTGAACTTTGTGGATGAAGTGTTTGGAGAGTTCTAGAAGTCTCTTGAGTTGTATGGATGAATAATGAAATGTAATGAAGCCTAAGTCCCTTTTAATAATCATAAAATCTGTTCTTTAATGAATTCTTGTCGGGATGAACAGTGGTCGTAAACCACCATTTACGGACCGTATATTGATTTACGATCCGTCCTCCATGGCCGTATTTAAGCATTTAAGGAACAGAAAGTTTGGCTGAAGAACATGGCAGTTTACGACCTGGGTTTACGGTCCGTAAACCAGTTTACAGGCCGTATACTGGGTCGTATTTAACCATTTCAACACTTGACAGAAACTTGAGATTTTTGGGAGGCTGGAGGATGATTGCACTATACGGTCCGTAAATCACTTTACGGGCCGTATAGTGCCCTTTACGACCACTGTGCTGAAAATTCTCCGCCACCTTCTTATTTCCAAAAAATTATAATTAGCCATTCCCGACTTAATAAAACATCATACACGCAAGCCCTTCATTGTTCTACTCATCACACAAGTACGGAAAAATTTTCGAGGTGTAACAGTATATGAGTCGTATATCATGTATATCTTGGCTTCGACACTTCGAAAAATTTGAGAAAACGGCGTAGTATATATGTAGTATACCATGTATATTTATCTTTTAATGCTTAGGAAATTTTCGGCATGGGTTTGATATTTGGGCCTATTACTTGTGTGTGGTTTATTATTACTATTTTGCTGGGCTTATTTCATATTCGGGTTATTTTTTGTTATTCTGCCCTCATAAAAGTATCAAGTGGACTCGGCCCAATTCTGATGCAATTCATTTTTTGGCATTGTAATAATTGTCATAGCTTTCTAATTTTGCGCTTAGTTTGATTTGTGAACATATACTAATGTCATGTATGTCCTTTATCTCTATGCCATCCAAACTCGTTGGTAGGCCCCGACGGGGCCCACTAACGTATCTAGATCGAGTCAAACGAATCCGGAGAAAAATGCAGCATATGTGTGGACTTAGGGACAGACTTGCATAATACCTTCGTCGGGCTTGGTCGGCCAATCCTTACTCTTTACTTTATGCAATTTAAATTCATATTTGCGCCTTTAAATTCGAGATATTGGAACCCTTATATGATTGTCACATAATTTAGAGTTGCCAAACTGATTATTTTTAACTGATTCGAACTTGTGTAAAAAATCGGATAAAAATGGGCTGAAACTGTTTTGGAATTAAAACGCTATAATTTGGAAAGCTGTTGGACTAAATTAAAATTATTGAATCTTTGGGAATTGAGACTGCCTTGGACTGATTCTGGACGTATAAAACTAGTGCAAATGTGTATAAAACTTGTACAAAATGGATTAAAATTTGGCTAAGTCTAGAATATAATTGATAGACTAAAAAATAAATAACTTAGCATGATCAGTTACGTCATATATAGTATGTCTAAAAATATTTTCATAAACTTAAAATACTTTTTTTTTCAAAACCTTTTTGGGTGGACTTACGTGGAGTCTTACCTAGGCTAAGAGCCTTCGGGTATTAGCCTAGGTGTTCAAGTTCGACACACATGCTCAATTTTGAGCAGAATTATACTCCGACGATTTCTTAAAAATGTATCTCTTGCATGTAAATGACCCTTTCTTATTGCGGAAATCTAGACTTAAGAAATTTTTTGTCGGAAATAATTTATAATCATAAGGTAAACTATTAGAACCCGTAGGTAAACCGCGATTGAGCGGATCTTTAATACCGGGGTGCCTAACACCATCCCCGGGAGATCCCCAAAACCCTTACCCAGACTTTGGTAGATAAAGTTTCTTTTAGGATAGTCTATTTAAATGAACCCTTTTCGAACTGGTTTTCCTAATTTCCTAAAAATTAGGTGGCGACTCTAAAATGTGTCCTTTAGAGCACCATTAAGTGGTTGGCCGATATTTTCGACTTTTCCGGTACGATTCACAACTGTACTTCCCCGGGAAACCTCCCTCCTTTTATTAGGTATGTGCGAGGCGGTTAAACATAGAATTCCCAATGCCCGCTACACTGACAACAGCTGAGGAGAGATCCTACTGGTTTGGATCGTCTGGCAGGCTACCTGATCCTGCGAGCATGAATGCAGCGTCCACAAGAAAGGATGCCAGTACGAACAGTGTACTGAGTATGTAAGGTATGAATAATAACATAATAAAAGGTACGGAACATAACATGAGATAAAGATAACCTGTATGTCTGATTGCCTCTTAAGGCGAACATCATGCATGCTTAGCCTTTTCATAAAAATATTGCTGCGGAACGTGCAACCCGATCCATACCCATATACCCTGCGCGTCCGAGACGAATTCATAATATACCAACTGATCAGGTGGTTATGCGTATATAACGCCTCACCTTTCCCATATCCCGTATATATATATATATATATCATATACATATATAATATAAGTAGCATGCATGAGAGCCCAAATAAAAGTTATGACTCTATCGGAGTGACATAAGGTCGGTAACCTCCGATTTATATTATGGAACAACCATCATCGCTACATCTCACCTTGAAGGAACAATTATTATTAGATGAGATCAACAACAATGAATACAATTGAGAAATCAGAAAATAAGCTCAATAATCTCATAATAGCATTAAAATCATAAGCTTTGGAATTTCTAGAATTAGAATCATCATCATCATGTTCATCATAGAAAACATCTCATCTTTAGTATCATAATAAGCTTTTAAGAATCACAAACTTCTAACTTTTGGAAGTAAGAAGGTTATAGAAACACATATGGAATCATAACATAAGAATCATGCCTTTTGAAAGAAAGGGACTAGCCTTAACATACCTTTCGGTTTCCTTGGCCACTCAACGTTTATCCCTCCAAGCTCGTAAATCTACATATAAACCATTCATACTTTTGTTAGGCTCACTTTCATACGCTCATCTTAATCCTTCAATTTAATTCTATTTAGAATCTGTCGAAATTCTGGCAGCATCTCCCCTGTTTATATGCCTTCATAACCATAGGATAAACACGTGCAATCATATATACCCTTGAAGGAAACTCGGAAGTCCATACCTAAAATGACCAACACTTACGAATTTCAACGTACAGAACTACGGGGTGTAACAGTATAACACCACCTTCAAAACTCTTCTTTGGAAAATTTTAAAATCCTTAAATATGGTTCATATCTCAAAATACAGACCATAGCTCATATTATACGGTCCATATTATATATTTCCCAGAAACAACTTTTGACGAACCTTTCCGCTTTGATTTACTTATTCTCTAATCCTTCCGTAACTTACCAAACATGAACTTAAACCCTTATAAGCATAATTTAAGCATGTCCAACCTCATATAACCTCAAAGACAAAAACTAAGACAACTAGTGTACGATGAGTCTAAATGTATAAAACTACAAGGTCTAATGCTCAAGAATCGAAGAAGCCAACAATATAAAAAGACCTCACAAAGCGAAGAAAAACCACAAATTCACTTCAGCAAAATATCTATTTACTCTTCATCTTGTAAAAGCACTATAGTCGTCTGAGTCTTGTAGTGTTAGGGAAAAAATGAGAAGATAGGTAGCTATAGAGGTTGAGGCTGTCTCTCAAGGATAATTGGAAACTGTCCAAATTGGAATCACGATTCGAGTTGAGCCATCTCTATAATCAAGTTCCTATAAGGCTTTAAGAAAATCTTTGTAACCCAAGGGAACTGGATTAGGCACCACATCGGTGATCCGAACCAGTATAAAAATCTTTGTATTCATTTGTTTCTATATTACTTTACTTATCTTTATTTGCTTACTAACAAGTTTCTAAGACTTGCAGGAAAGTCGACTTACATAAATTAAAAAGGGTTATAATTCAGCCCCCCCGTGTTTCAATTGGTATCAGAGCAGGTCTCACATAAAGTCTCCTAACTACGCCTGAGAAAAGATCAAATGTCTGGATATCATATTCCCGGTGCAATTCTACAAGACTGACATTCTCCAACAAAATCACCGTACTTCAATGGTCTACACTACAATTACTGGACGGAGAGATTCAAAATCTTCGTTCTATCAACTGACTACCAAGCGTGGCGCGTTATTAAGAAAGGATCAAAGCCAGCTCCAAATGTTGACACAAAAGACTTAAAAAACAAGATCGATAGGGAATCTTTTGAAGTCACCAAAGACCAACAAGAGGTAATTGAAACTAACGCTAGAGCTATAAGTTTGCTTTATTGTGCAGTTAGCGGTGAAGAGTACAGAAAGATATCAGCTTGCGCGACAGCTAAGGAAATGTGGGGAAAACTAGAGGTCATCTACGAAGGCACGTTAGAAGTCAAGAAATCAAGAATCAATGCTTTTAAAACTGAATATGAACTATTCACGATGAAGAAAGATGAAGACATTGAATCCATGTTCACTCGGTTCAGTAAGATCCTAAGAGAGCTAAAGTCCCTTGGGACTGTATATACAAGTTGACAACAAGTCAGAAAGCTCGTAAGAAGTTTGCCTAAAGCATGGCAAACAAAAGCCATTGTTCTAGAAAGTGGAATACTGGATGACATGACCTATGATGAAATCCAGGGCAATCTAATGGCCTTTGAAACAAATCATATTAAAAGATACTCGAAGGAGGAAAAGAAAAAGATTGTTGCATTCAAAGCTACCACAAATGAAAGTGACAATGATGGTTAAAGCAATGAAGCTCTGGCTATGATCAACCGACTATTCAAAAGAATCCTGAGAAAAAGGAGGCAGAAACCTCACAATGGATACAAAAACAACGATGAGCAAAAGAAAGACGATAGATATTGTTATATGTATGGAAAACCGGGATACATTAAAGCAGAATGTCCAGAAATTAAGAAGAATAATTGCAGGAGGCAACATACCTCCAGATCCTATGGAGCATGGAGTGATGAAGATGAGTCAGATGCATAGCCAGAAAATGTAGCCAACATGTGCTTCATGGCCATTGGACAAACTAGTGCGGTAAAAACCCCCACCTGCTCAAAATGTGTTGAACTTCAGGCATCTCTTGATCTGGTCACTGACGACCTTCAAAAGATGATTGATGAACATAACAAGTTGGCTAAACAAAAGAAGGACTGACAGATTCTTCTAGAAGGAAGTCAAATCGAAGTAGACTTGCTTGAA
Organism: Lycium barbarum; assembly: GCF_019175385.1. Lineage (NCBI taxonomy): Eukaryota > Viridiplantae > Streptophyta > Magnoliopsida > Solanales > Solanaceae > Lycium > Lycium barbarum. The sequence continues at coordinate 32,579,457 of NC_083337.1, forward strand.
GAGGATTTGGGTAAGATCAGAATGCAATTAAACAACATTAAGAGATCACATTGTCATAGTTTTTCAAATCAAATAGATCTTATTTGAGAAATAATGATAATGTCAATTTTGGTGGGAACCAATCGACTTCCGACGAGTCCTTAACTGATTTTTACTCCGCATCAAATGATTTTCCTAAAAGAAATTTTTCGTGTTATTCTTATGGTAAATTAGGTCACAAATCCTTCAATTGCAAGTACAAGAATATCAAACCAAGAAAATGGGTTTGGAGGCTTAAAAATGCTAATCCAGGGCAAGACACTACTAACCCTCAAGGACCAAAGAGCACTTGGGTACCTAAAAGAAACTGATTTCTCTATTTTGCAGGAACAACCCAAGAAGACCTCTTTATGTGGCTCATTGACAGTGGGTGTTCCAGGCACATGATGAGTAAACAGGATAAATTTCAAACCATGAAAAAGATGGATGGAGGACAATTCAAGTTGGTGATAATACAAAAAGAGATGTGTCACGACCTAATTTCACTAAGTTATGAGGGAACCTACCTTTCCCACCTCGGTAGACGAACCCTTAACCTAACATTTCATAAACACATTAATACATAATAAATAAGAGGAAGAAATAGAATAACAGAAGTCTCACGATAATAATATAAGGAAGCGGAACAAGAGAAATACACCCCAGTATCTGGTCTGGTCATACAAGAGCATTTAACTAAAATCTACAAGTCTAGAAGTAATAATAATACATCAATATTCTCAATTCAGAATAGCAAAGTAAGACATCATAAAAGAAGAGTCTCAGGGTAGTGAAGCGTCCACATGCTCCCCCAACAAGACTCGAAATAACAACCTTGAACTCTCAGCCACGAGAGGTAGACGTCGATCCCACCTAGTACTCTGCATTCATAAAAGAATGCAGCAAGTGTAGGTCAGTACAAACAACACGTACTAGTAGGTATCATAGGCCGACTAATGCTAACTAACGTGTATAAAGACAACAAAGAAAGATAAACACATAAACCAACAAGTGCAAATTAGCAATAAATCATATCCACGGTACAAGTAATCACCAATGTTGTAGCATCTAAACCCAACTGTGCTAAGTCTTATTATAGCAATCCAAATCAGTACATCACCATAGTATCACAACAATCAGCAGAAACCAAGACATAATACAATGCAATAATGCATGTAAGATGAATGCAATGCATATGCAGCTTTGTATAACATGTGCCAGACAGAATGACTCCACGTCTCGGCGATCATGACCCATAGTGGACCCGTGAAGTCCATGTACCTCTCGCTCCTAAATATGACCTTGGATCATGAGCACACTCTCACGATCCCGATAAAGATCTCGGGCATCGGACACTCCTTCGTTCCCGGCAAGAAACCTCGGGAAACGAACACTCATCTCTCTTTTACGCTCTCCGACAGAAACCTCGGAAGCTACACTCTCTCACATATCAGCATCAGTACCAGAACCATGCATATGGTAATGTAACACACAAATGAGTATGAATATGATGAAATGTGATACTAACAACCAATGTAATCCGAAACAGTACCGCATATGTCACATAAGTAACATCAATAGCAAGGCTACACAATAAGCCACAATGAATCACCATTCTCATCTCAGCATCGAACAAGTAAGTACCGCAATATCAAATCAATGATATATCACTAGCCATAATTACTAATGTCTTAACGTGTCAACGAACCAACAAGTAAATAGATTAAGATGAGTCAACAATGCAACGGGGTGTCCAGCCCCAAATCATACAACAAGGCCCAACATAAGACAATATCCATCCCAACTTCGTACCCAAAGACTTACATTCATTCTCTGACAATATCATCTAAACATATGCTTCGCTAATCAAAGTCTCACCATAAGGTAAACCATAACCTACCTGGAAGGCCAAACAACAAAGTCTCTAACAATCATACCTTAGTCTTCCCTTTCCTTTGAGCCTCGAGATAAAGAAAGTCTAACATATCCGAATCATGAAATTAAAATCAAGAAGAACATCATTGAAACCTTACTTCTATTCAAGACCCAAATCCCCAAGTTATGGAATAGGGTTTGTGAACTAGTAAGGTGAAATTAGGAATCTAAAGGTCTCAACGTGAAATTAAAGCTCTAAGTGATCAATTCCCGTCAATATCAAGCTAGAAGAACCAACAATTTACTCAAATTTGGATTCTAGGCAATACCCCTAAATTTAGGTACAAACCCTATTCCAATCCCATAATTTAGCCACTAATTAGGAAGGAATCAAGCAATAATAGGTTCTAATCATCAATTTCATGCTTAATGAAGCTAACCCAATCAATAAATCAAGATTTAGAAGCCTAGAAAGAAGAACTCACTGAACCCTCTGTTAATCATGAAACCCTTAAGGAATTATCATGATAAAGGAATCCTAAGGTGATTATGGAAAATGGAATAACAAAGAGAATAGAGGTACTTACCACCAAGCGTTTCCCCCAAGAATTATCTTGAAAAGCTCTCAAAAACTCTAAAGTCGAAATAATAAAGAATGAGAGACTTTGGGCGGTTAGCCAACATTACACTATGTCATTATGGCAGCAAGTCAACCGCTATAGCGGTGCCGCTGATGCGGTACTGGTGCCGCTATAGCGGGCACCATAACCAAAATTCCCCAAATAATCACAATCTCAATCCCGAAATCCTGCCTATCTCTCGAGGCCATCTGCTCACATGCCATATACACAGACACACATAAAAACACGCTATGAACGCACTCGTGGCCTCAAAATTCCTAACGGAGGTCTCGTTGACTGAGTCAAATCTTGATACCTCAAATTAAATTTCCCAACCCAAGTTTCAAAATGCACCCGAGTGCATTAGGAACCGAACCAAATATTCATACAAGTTATAAAAGACCATCCGGACCTCCCGGAATTGATGAATTCCCAAAAAAGGTCCTTTTACCCAAAACTTAACTTTGAGTAAACTCTTTTTCGCTTTAAGCCCAAATTTTTTTAAAGTCTCCCAAATCATATCCAAATACCTCAGGAATCGTGTCAATAGTCCTCTCGGGTCAAATGTGAGCTAAACAAGCTCGGGGAAGGGTCAAAAGTACCAAAAAGACTGTAAGGACCAAACAGGTCATTGCATCAGATACCAATTAATGAAGATAAAAGAACTAAGAGGTACTTGATTTGGCAAACAACTGAGGATATTGGCTACGCATGTCAGATTCAGTCTCCCAAGTGGCCTCTTCAATAGGAAGATGCTTCTATTGCACCTTTACAGAAACAATCTCTTTAGACCTCAACTTTCGAACATGCCTACCCAAAATCGCAATAGGCTCTTCCTCATAAGTCAAATTCTCATCAAGCAATACCGAGTCCCAACGAACAATATAAGTAACATCGGCATGATACTTCTTTAGCATAGACACATGGAAAACTGGATGAACTCCCGCCAAACTTGGCGGCAAGCCCAACTCATAAGCAACATTGCCCACATGGTCAAGAATCTCAAATGGGTGAAATCTTTAATAGAACCTGATCACCAATGGAAAAATCTAAATCTCGGACCTTCCAGTCCGCATACATCTTCTTTGGATTCTGAGCTGCCACAAGCTTGGCCTAAATGACCCTCATCTTCTCAAGAGACTCTCTCAATAGATCCGTACCCCAAGGTTGAACCTCAAATGCATCAAACCAACCAATCAGAGATCTACATCTCCTACCATACAAAGCCTCAAAAGGCACCATGTCGATACTCGAATGATAATTGTTGTTATATGCAAACTTTGCCAACGGTAAGAGCTGATCCCAATGACCACCAAAGTATATAACACAAGCTCTCCACATATCCTCGAGCACCTGAATAGTCCACTGGACTACCCATTGGTCAGGGGGTGGAAAGCTGTACAAAGATCCACTCAGGTACCCAACTCATCATGAAGAGCTCTCTAGAAATGGAAACTAAAGACAGTACTCGATCAAATATGATAGAGATAGGAACCCCATGCAATCTCATAATATCACGAATGTACAGCTTGGCTAACTTCTCCACAGAATAAGAAACCTGAATTGGAATGAAATGAGTGGACTTAGTCAACCGATCAACTATCACCCAAATCGAATCAAACTTACCTACGGTCTTCGAAAGACCCACAACGAAATCCATGGCAGTCCTCTCCCACTTCCACTCGGGAATGGGTATCTTATAAACTACACCATCGGGTCGCTGGTACTCATACTTAACTTACTAACAATTACCACACATAGCCACAAAATCGGCTATATCTCTCTTCGTACGATGCCACCAGTAGTGCTGCCTCAAATCACGATGCATCTTAGTCGCCCCCGTATGGATCGAATATCTAAAGCTATGAGCCTCAGGCAAAATCAAATGAATCAAGTTGCCAACACGAGAAATACACACGTGCCCCTTAATCCTCAAGGTAGCCTCGACATCAATTATGGCCTCACCCCTCATAACCCTATCTCGAATCTTGCTCAACTGAGTATCCTTAAACTGATGAGTCCTGATCTAATCTTACAAGGACGATCTCGCCTCAACACAAGCTAAAACTTTGCTTGGGGTTGAAATATCAAGACGAACAAAATTGTTGGCCAGAGTCTGAACTTCCATGGCCAACGAACGCTCGGAAAAAATCAAACGAGCTAAACTCCCCATACTCATGGCCCATTGACTCAAGGTATCAGCAACAAGATTGGCTTTCCCTGGATAATAAAGAATAAAGATGTCATAGTCTTTCAGGAGCTCCATCCAGTGGCGCTGCCTGGAATTAAGATCTCTTTGGATAAACACGTGCTGAAAGCTATGGTTATCGATAAAAACCTCACAATGGACACTATACAAGTAATGCCTTCAAATCTTCAAAGCAAAGACACAACCAACAACTTCAAATCATGGGTAGGGTAATTCCTCTCATGGATCTTCAACTGACGGGAAGCATAGGCTATAATTCTACCCTCCTGCATCAAAATATCACCTAAACCCATACGGGATGCATCACAATAAAGGGAAAAATCCTTACCCTTCAAGGGTAATGCCAGAATCGAGGCTGAATTCAAAAGGGTCTTCAGCTTTTGAAAGCTGTCCTCACAATCATTGTACCACTGGAAGGGAACCACTTTCTGAGCCAATCTGGTCAATGACGAAGCAATAGAAGAAAAACCTTTCAAAAATCGATGGTAGTAGCTGGCCATACCCACGAATCTACTGATCTCGGTCACAGTAGTGAGCCTCGCCCAATCCCTCACAGCCTCAATCTTCTGAGGATCAACCATGATCCCATCCTTTGACACAACGTGGCCCAAGAATGCCAAAGACTCTAACCAAAACTCACACTTTAAAAACATAGCAAACAAGCTGTTCTTCTTTACCAACCCAAGTACAGTACGAAGATGGCTCTCATGCTCCTCTCTACTCTTGGAATACACTAAGATATCATCAATAAACATAATCACAAAGGCGTTAAGGAATGGCCTAAAGGCACCATTCATCAAAGTCATGAATGTAGCCGGGGCATTGGTAAGCCCAAATGACATCACAAAAAACACATAATGTCCATATCTCATCCGAAAGGCTGTCTTCGAAATATCCTCAGCCCTGATCCTCAACTGCTGGTAGCCAGAACGCAAGTCAATCTCCGAGAACATTGAAGCATCCTGAAGCTGGTCAAATAAATCATTAATACGAGGCATAGGACACTTGTTCCGAATAGTAACCTTGTTCAGCTAGCGATAATCGATGCACATCCTCATAGATCCATCTCCCTTGTTCACGAACAACACAAAAGCACCCCAAAGGGAGACACTCGATCTAATGAACCCCTTGCTCAATAAATCCATTAACTGCTCCTTAAACTCTATCAACTCAGTAGGTGTCATCCGATATGGTGGAATGGAAATAGGGCGGGTGCCCGGATCCAAGCCAATACAGAAGTCAATATCGCAATCGGGTGGCATACCCGGCAGGTCGGACGGGAATACCTCCGTGAACTCGCTCACAATGGGAATAGACTCAAGGGGTGAAGGTGCAACAGTAGTGTCGTGCACATGAGCCAGATAAGCTAAACACCCTTTGTTGACTAATTTTTTCGCCCGAAGAAAGGAAATGATCTTCTTCGGACTGTGGCACGGAGTACCCCTCCACTCAAGTCTAGGAATGCCTGGGATGACTAAAGTGAATGTCTTGGCTTGAAATTTCAAGATCGCATTATAAGGAGAAAGTCAGGTCATACCCAAGATAATATCAAATTCCACCATATCAAGTATCATCACATCTACCTAAGTGTCATACCCCATAAAAGTAACCAAACATGACCGATAAACTCGATCAACCACAACAGAATCTCCGACTTGGGTAGACACATGAATAGGTACATCTATACTGTTACAAGGCAAATCCCAATCAACGGCATAATATGCAAAAACATACGAATAAGTGGATCCAGGATCAAATAATACAGGTGCTGCTCTATGTCGGACATAAATGATACCTGCTACTATAGCATCTGAGGCATACACCTCGGGTCTAACTGGGAAAGAATAACACTGGGCCCTACCACGTTCAGACTGTGATCCACCTCATGAACTCTGGGTCCCACCTGTCACGACTCAAACGGAGGGCCATGACGGGCACCCGGAGCTAACACACCGAGAACCTATAAACATACATCTCATAGTCATTTCTGGGTGGACCATAAAGATAGCTCATGGATATCATAATCTGTAAGGACATATATCACAATATAACAACATATCACTATATAATCTTCAACAATTATGCCCATTGTCACCAGTCGACAAGGCTATTAAAATATTGTACAACAATATGAACCGGTAGGGTTATGAAATGTCCAACAGTACACACATGTCTACGAGCCTCTACATAGAATACTTGTGACCTTCAGGACCAATATCAAATAGACGAAAGCTCCGAAGTAAGTGGAGTGCTCCTGAGAATCCGCTGATAAAGCACCTACGGATCAGGTCCGCCTGCCAATCTACCTACGGTCATGAATGTAGCGTCCACAAGATGGGACGTCAGTACAAATAATGTACTGAGTATGTAAGGCATGAATAATAACATGATTAAAGCACGACGCATAGGATAAGATAAAAGAACCGTTTATATCTCATAATACCTTTTAAAACATTCATCATACTTATTGACCTTTTTTCTAGAAGAAACAAATCTTACATCCACATGCTTACATATGCAATAACTTACAGTACAATACAACATCGTACGCAGCCATATAGGCTCGGTATTATCCGTACCCGGCCCTTTCGGGACTCGGTGGTATCCGTACCAGGCCCTTTCGGGACTCGGTCAAATCCGTACCCAGCCCTTTCGGGATTCGGTAGTATCCGTACCCAGCCCTTTCGGGACTCAGTAGTATCTGTATTCGGCTATTTCGGGACTCGGTAGTATCCGTACCCCGCCCTTTCGGGACTCGATAGTAATTGTACTGGGCCCTTACGGGACTCGGTGTCACACATGACTACGTATATACATATACAGGAGTAACTAAATAAGGCACATCATCATCATCATTATCATTACCACCGTATCTTTTCGTAGGGGATCAACCATCATAAGATGAGATCAATGGGGTCGTGAGAGTATCAAGAACGATGAACTTGGATAGCATTAGAAATGGAATTATCGTCATCCCTATATCTCACCTCGAAGGAACAAGTATTTTGAGGTGATATCAACAACAATGAATAAAATCAAAAAAATCATGAAATAAGCTCAATAATCTCATAATAGCACTAAAATCATAAGCTTTGGAATTTATAGAATTAAAATCATCATCATCATGTTCGTCATAGAAAACATCTCATCTTTAGCATCATAAGAAGCTTTGAAGAATCATGAACTTCTAACTTTTGGAAGTAAGAAGGTTATGAAAAATATGTATGGAATTATAACATAGGAATCATGCCTTTTGAAAGAAAGGGACTAGCCTTAACATACTTTTTCGGTCGCCTTAACCTTAACTATTTAATGCTTATCCTCCCAAGCTCGTAAATCTATATTCAAGAGAATTCGTTTTATTGTTAGGCTTGTCGTCATATGCTTGTCTTAAGCCCTCAAATTAATTCCTTTTAAAATCTGCCGAAATTCGGGCAGCATCTGCCATATTTATATCCCTAGCCTGAAATCACAATACCAACAAAAAAGCAACAATAGCAATACTAATATCAACAACATCATCATCAATACCAAAATATTCCATAAAACATCCTCCATAACTATTTTCACTTTTAAGACTTTCTAAGCCTTCAAATGAACTCAACATAAGAGATAGGATGAAGAACATACCTTATAATTGAATAAATTTAGCCACACCAACTTTCTTCAAGACCAAATTTACCACAACATTAAGTAGAAGCAAGAACAATCGCCTTTCATTGACTAGTTTGGTGTAATCTTGTTAAATTCTTGATTTAATGGGCTATAAATGTTTGGGGGATGTGTTAGGATATTTCTAGAACTCATAGGAGTGTAAAATGCTGAAAGAAATAGGGTTGATGGGGTTTTTATACCCCTTGAAAGTCGGTGGAACCGACTTTACCAAGTGGGACCCGCGGAAGCTATTTGGCAGCTTGGAGGGTCATCTTAAAATGGCTATAACTCCTTACTCCGATGTAGTTTTGATAAGCGGTTTCTTGAGTTGGAAACTAGACTCGACGAACTTCATTTTAGGATTTTGAAACACCATAAAAATCCTGATATACCTGGAGATATAACCCTCTAAAGTTGGCCCAAAATTCTGCCAACTTTTTTTCAAATTTTCGACAAACTTATTTTCTTCAATTTGCTTGGTCCCGGAATCTTCCGAAACTCTCCATATATGATATTTATCATTAATCGTACTTGATAATAGTCATGTCCTTTGGTTCCAAGGTTGTCCTTCCTAGTTACGACTTACGAGATCGTAATTTATCCTGTGCTCCATTGTTACGTACTTCCCATGGCTTGTACCTCCCAAAACTTCATGAGACGTCTCTGATACTCCATTAATACGGAGAAGTACGTGGCATGCTCATGCTCTGAATGTCCGAGGCGTAACACCACCTTTACCAGCCTGGGATCCACCACTAGAAACCTGATGACCACCACGGCCTGACTGAGCGCCACCCCAATAAGAAGCACCACCTCAGCTAACTGAAGATACCAGAGTCCTCTGGGCTGATAACCTTGCCTGGGTCATTGACAATCCCGAGCAATATGAACAAATGATCCACACGTAAAACACGCCTTAGGAGGCGGAGACCTAGTCGAGAAAACAAGCTCTCAGGAGCTCACTGCCTGGGTGGCCCACTAGAGGAATCCCTCAAAGCTGAGTGCACAGGGCAGCCAGCATAGGACTGATACTGACTAAAAGACTGTCCGACACCCCTCGAGCTGGAACCACCAAAACTTCCAAACTGTTGTGGCCTTTTCTCATTAACTCTTCCAAATGCGGGGGCCTTAGCGGCCTCGACAAAAGAAGCATACTCAATGATGGACTGGAAGGAAGCCCCTATGGCCACAAGTTGAAGGCAAGGAATCTGAAGAGAACCAACAAGCCCACCAACAAAGCGTCGAATCCTGTCAGGCTCAGTAAGAATCAAAAACGCTGAATAATGGGCCAAATGGAAGTAGCGAGTCACATCAGCATCAACAGCTAGTCCCCTCAGCTACAGGTGGAGAAATTCATCCCTACGTGCCTCTATCAAAGCCCGGGGCACGTACTTCTCAAGAAAGGCCCGATGAAACTGTATCCAAGTCAGTGGGGGAGAACCTAAGGTCTACAAGCAATGAAATACCTCTACCAAGTCTTCGCGTCCCCGCGAAATTGGTAGGATACATAATCAACTCCAGGGGATCAACAATTCTCCTCCTATATAACAACTCATGCATGTCCAAGATAAACTCATACACATCCTCTCCAGAAGTACTCGAGAATCTCAGCGGCTCCAATTTCCTAAACCTCCCAACTAGATCCTGATCAGTCAAGATCATAATAGGGCCCACCATGGGTCTAAGATCACCTCCTGGGGCTGGCACTACTTTTATTCGGGGAGCCATAGCTGCAGCAGGGTGCGCTACACGAGCCGATCTCTGGTCAGGGGCTTGCGCCCTAACTCTAGTCTGCGATCCTCTGCCCTGTCTGCTGGGCATCTAAATGGAGTAGAACACGAGCCATAGTATCCCGCATCATCTTATATGAAGTGGCCTTGGGGTGTACCCTTGCTAGAGCCTCATCAACCTCGACAGCCTGGTCTCGAACCTGCTGAAACTCAAGGCTCTGGAGACAATGATCTCTCACGCCACTTCCCTACCACAAGAGCCCTGCCCTTGGCTAGGGCAACCCCGTAGCCTCTAGCTCGACTACGACTTCTGGCTGTCGCTCATCCCTTGGTGTCGGCCGTAGTGCGGCCTCTGCCACCTGATCTCGGGCTATCATAGCTCGAGTCCTCACCATCTGTAAGAGAAGAGATAAGAGTCAGCTACCAATTCGATTGTTCCACATACCAATTAGAATAAAGTAGCACGAAAGAATGAAAGAAAATGAAGTTTCCCAAATATCCTATATCCTCTCGCAGATAACTACGGAGCTCATCGTACCGATCCGTGAGACTCTAGTAGACATGCTCTTGAATTACAGACCAGGTAACCTAGGGCTCTGATAGCAACTCGTCACGACCCAATTTCACTAAGTCTTGATGGCACCCACCTTTCCTACCTCAATAGGCGAACTCTTAACCCAATATTTTAGAATCACATAAATAGATAATAAATAAGCGGAAGAAATAGAATAACAGAAGTCTCACAATAATAATATAAGGGAGCGAAATAAGAGAAATACACCCCAGTATCTGGTCTGGTCAAACAAAAGCATCTAACTAAAATCTACAAGTCTGGATGTAATAATAATACATCAACAGTCTCAATATGTCTCAGAATAGCAAACTAAGACATAATAAAAGAAGAATCTCCAGACATAATAAAAGAAGAGTCTCCGGGCAGCGAAGCGTCCACATGCTCACCCCAACAAAACTCGAAATAGCAACCTCGAACTCTCAGCCACGAGGGGTAGATGTTAATCCCACCTGGTACTCTGCATTCATAAAAGAATACAGCAAGTGCAGGCCAGTACAAACAATACGTACTGGTAGGTATCATAGGCTGACTAAGACTAGCTAACGTATATAAAGACAACAAAGCAAGACAAACACATAAACCAACAAGTACAAGTTAGCAATAATTCATATCCACGGTACAAGCCATCACCTATGTTGTAGTGTCTAAACCGAACTATGTCAAGTCTCAGCATAGCATTCTGAATCAGTATATCACAACAATATTACAAGAATCAGCAGAAACCAAGATACAATACAATGCAATAATGTATGTAAGATGAATGCAATGTATATGCAGCTTTGTACAACATGTCCTGGATGGAATGACTCTACGTCTCGGCGATCATGACCCATGGGGGACCCATGAAGTGCATGTATCGCTCGCTCTGAAATATGACCTTGGATCACGAGCACACACTCACGATCCTGACAAAGACCTTGGGCATCAGGCACTGTATCGTTCTCGGTAAGAAACCTTGAGAGACGAACACTCATCACTTTTTTATGCTCTCTGGCAGAAACATCGGAGGCTACACTTTCTCACATATATCATTAGTACTAGAACCATTCATATGTCAATGTATCATGGAAATGAGTAATAATATGATGAAATGTGATATTAACAACCAATGTAATCCGAAACAATACCACACATGGCACACAAGTAACATCAATAGTAAGGCTATACAATAAGCCACAATGAATCACCATTATCATCTCATTATTAAACGAGCAAGTACCACAATATCAAATCCATGATATATCACTAGCCATAATTACCAATGTCTCAATATGTTAACGAACCAACTAGTAAATAGATCAAGATGAGTCAACAACACAACTGGGTGGCTAGCCCCAAATCATACCACAAGGCCCAACCTAAGACAATATTCATCCTAGCTTCGTACCCAAAGGCTTACGTGCATTCTTCGATAATATCATCTAAACATACGCTTCGCTAATTGAAGTCTCACCATAAGGTAAAGCATAACCTACTTGAAGGCCGAACAACAAAGTCTCCAATAATCGCACCTTAGTCGTCCCTTTCCTTTGAGCCTCGAGATAAAGAAAGTCTAACATATCTGAATCATGAAATTAGAATAAAGAAGAACATCATTCAGACCCTACTTCTATTCGAGACCCAAATCCCCAAGCTATGGAATAGGGTTTGTGAACTAGTAAGGTGAAATTAGGAATCTAAAGCTCTCAACATGAAATTAAATCTCTATGTGATCAATTCCCGTCAATATCAAGCTAGAAGAACCAACAATTTACTCAAATTCGCATTATAGGCAAAACCCTCAAATTTAGGTATAAACCCTAACTTCCAATCTCATAATTTAGCCACTAATTTGGAAGGAATCATGCATTAATAGGTTCTTATGATCAATTCCATGCTTAATGAAGCTAACCCAATCAATAAATCAAGATTCAGAATCCTAGAAAAAAGAACTCATTGAACCCTTTTTTAAACATCAAACCCTTAAGGAATTATCATGATAAAGGAATCCTAAAGTGATTATGGAAAATGGAATAGCAAAGAGAATAGAAGAAGTTACCACCAAGAGTTTCCCCAATAATCACCTTTTAAAGCTCTCAAAAACTCTATAGTCGAAATAATAAAAAATGAGGGACTTAGGGCTTTTAATACTCAGTTAATGAAATAATCAGCCCGATACCGCTTCTACAATAATAGAACCGCTTCAATAGCAGAACCGCTCAGATCGCTGAGGCGGTCAGCTAACATTACACTATGCTGCTGTGGCGGCAAGTCCACCGCTATAACGGTGCCAGTGATGTTGTACTGGTGCCGCTATAATGGGCACCTGAACCAGAATTCCCCAAATAATAACAATCTCAATCCCGAAATCCCGACTATCACCCGAGCCCATCTACTCACGTACTACATACATAGCCACCCATAAAAACATGCTACGAATGCACTCGTGGCCTCAAAATTCCCAACAGAGGTCTTGTTGACCAAGTCCACTCCCGATACCTCAAATTCAACTTCCCAACCTAAGTCCAAAAATGCACCCGAGTGCATAAGGAACCAAACCACATATTCGCACAAGTTTTAAAAGACCATCCGGACCTCTCAGAATTGACGGATTCAAAAAAAGGTCTGTTTGCCCAAAAGTCAACTTTGAGTCAACTCTTTTCTTCTTTAAGCCCAAATTTCTAAAAAGTCTCCCAAATCCTATCCAAATACCTTGAGAAGTGTGTCAACAGTCCCCTCCGGTCAAATGTGAGCTAGACAAGCTTAGGGAAGGGTCAAAAGTACCGAAAAGACTATAACGACCAAACTGATCGTTACAAGATGTTGTTGGGGTTGGATGCATCATTCTAAGTCCCTTATGTGACTTAGTGGAAGTATGCCTATTAAACGGACTCAAATACAATCTTTTAAGTATAAGTCAACTATGTGATGCGGGATTCAAAGTTTTGTTTGATGCTATTAAGTGCACACTGATTCATACAACAAGAAATATCTTTATCTTCGGTGGAAGAGTAGAAAATATTTATGTTCTCAATAATGTTGACTTGCCTACTCTTACTTGTCTTGCTTCCATAGTTAGCGATCCATGGCTTTTGTAACATCCCTTAAATCCATATGGAATATGAAAGCGTTATACGAGTCGTTTTGAACCTTATAAGTAGGTTATGCTTACAATTCGGGACTTAGAAACCAAAACAGGGAGTGTTGGGGGTAAATAATCCCATTTCAATAGAAACTGGGAGATTTTAAGTCAAAACTACAACCCGTACTTCAAAGTACGGCCCGTACTCTGTAGGCATTCTTTGGCGTTTTCAAATCTGAACTCTTTTAAAATTTTAAGGGAAGTACGGCCTGTACTTCAAAGGACGGGACGTCCTTTCTGCCCGTCCATACCCCGTGTCTTATAAATTGCTCACTGGAAATTTTTGGGAAGTACAGCCTGAAAGAACGATTCGTACTTAGAAGTAAGTCCAAGAAGGGACGTACTTGTCCTGCGTCCATCAGAAACTATAAAAGCGTAGGTCCAGTTAATTTTGTCACCTTTTCATCTGTTCAAAAACCCAAAGCACGAAAATTACTTCTCTAAACCTCCTAACTCGAGGGAGAAACAAGATAATCTCTTTCAAGGAAATTCAACCTAAGGTTTGGGTGATTATCCTCCATGAAAGTAACTTGTTGAACTACGTATAATGTAATTAAGGTATGTCTCTCTTTTGAAACTGGTTTTGGATGTTGGTCTCTTTTAAAAAGTTCTTTATTGAATAAAAGGTGAACTTTTCATGAATTGAAACATTATGTCTTGCTTTAATTATGGTTAATGTGCGTGAGAGGACAAGCCCATATTAAACCTAGTTTGTATCATGCTCTGCGTACGTATATAAGTTTATAAATGTTTTTCCTCTATAAGAGATGATCAATAACGATGTCTAAGAGTTGGTAATGATGTTTTCACGTTGAATTATGACATTGAAATCTTGGTTAAAGTAGTGTAAACATTTTCAAGACATTCCTTGAAATGATTGATCTTTACGATATGGCATAATCAACCTTAATGCTAATTGATGATGTGACTACCTTGAGATAAATTGTGATTCGGCTTCTATGCTATGAATTTTGTTGTTATGTTTGGCCTAGCTACTCGGGAGGAAGGGTAGTCACTATGGATCCTAGTGTGATAATGGCCTAGTCATTCGGGAAGAAGAGTGGCCACTACGGGGTTCGCTACTCAGATTGCGGTTTATGCCTAGTTATTCGGGACGAATGATAGCCACCGAGAATTACGTATTCCGGGGTGGTCCGCTGTGTTTAGGAAACCTTTACGGTCATCCCCTCGTTGTGATTGATTCTTGGGCCTGTATTGACATATGTGATATTCTTATTCATTCGTGGAACTGTTGTTGAAAATCATGATCGATTTGAAAGGCATATTTGAAAGTTGTAACTTGACAAAAGGCTTCTTAATCGGTTTTGAAAATGCTACTGAGATACACAAGTTGAATAACTGTTTTTACATTGGTTTCATATGGTTTTCTGAATTGATTTCTTTACGTATTATTGTACTCTATTTTTGTTTTAGTTGTTGTCCCCGAGGCACTCACTGAGTATGAAGTATTCAGGCATACCATTGTTGTTATTGATGGTATATTAGGTGACGGAGAAGATCAGGTTCTTGATACTTCAGGTGCTTAGAAAGGACTTGCTATTGCTGCTGACTTGGTGGGCCCACACATTCATTCGTAAGACATCCTTATTATGTTTATTTACTATTCTAGTTTTAGCAGGCTGCGTCCCCATGTATCAGACAATTATTCTTTATCTTATAAGCTCAACAGTATACATTCTTGTGGGTATTTGTTAAGTTGTTTAACTCTTAGGCAGGTGATACGTTTTAATTAAGTTTTATGACATTAAAGACTTCCGCTGATTTAATCCATATATCATGATTTCGTTCGAATTTATTTTATAAACTGTTGGAGGTGAATATTGAACCTGGCGGGTTCAAGTGTTATCATTGTATCCTTTAGGTTCTTCCGATGTTATTCATGAGGTTGGATACCGGTCACGTCTAGGGTGGGTTTTGGGGTGTGATAGCTTTGGCATAGAAATTTGGACATGCTAGCATGCATATACTTGAGAAGTTATCTAAGCATGATTTGGTCTTAGGTCTCCCCAAACTAAAGTTTTCAAAACATCATATTTGTGATGCATGTCAACTAGGAAAGTAAAATCATTCATATTTCAAGCCTAAGGATATTGTTAGCACTACCAAACCCTTTCAGTTACTGCATATGGACTTATTTGGACCTACTAGAACGTCTAGCATAGGTTGTAAAAAATACGCTATTGTTATTGTGGATGATCATTCTAGATTTACTTGGATTATAGTTCTGACTCACAAAGATAAATCCTCCACTCAATTTGAGATTTTTTGTAGAAGGATACAATAAGAGAAAGGATACTTTATCTCAACCATTCACAGTGATCATGAAAAAGAATTTGAAAACCGGTCATTCGAAGAGTTCTATGCTCTTCAAGGCTACATGCAAACTTTCTCTTCACCGATCTCCCCAACAAAATGGAGTCGTTGAAAGAAAGAATCGGTCAGTTTAGCATACTGCCCGAACAATGCTTATTAAAGAATTGCTTGATCGCTTCTAGGCCGAAGTTGTTAGTACTGCTTGGTACATACTAAATCGATGCCTAATAGGGATAATTCTGAAGAAGACTCCGTACGAACTCTGAAAAGGTAAGTGACCAAACATAAGCTACTAATATAGCCCGTGTGTCCACTAAATAGTGTATGAAGAGACCTGGTTGTGTACCAGTTCCGTTATGCAATGCAGTATATAAAGGACACAGGATGTTACCGTGGAAAACTCCTTGATCAAGGGAATGAAAACCACGACCTACCCTAGTAGGATTTCAACTCCACTACATGAGAAACTTATGATTACAACCTATTGTAAGTTAGGAACTAACTCCCATAATCCCTCTACCCTTACAATAGTAGCAACCTAGGAACTAACTCCCGTAGTCCCTCAACCTTTGTAATACACCGATTGCAAACACCTCCAATTGACTAACTCTAGTTATGGAAACTAAGGTTAAATACCTCTGGCCAAACCCAACTAATATACCTTAGACTACATACCAGCCAAGGGTATCACTTAATAGATTGAAAGGTAAATTGCCTAAGAACTACGAAGAATTTGAAATACTTACAACAACTTCTTATAAGAGAAGAGTCGGTTTACAAGTCAAAGTACCAACGAGAAAAGACTTACAACAACCTAAAGAACATAGACAATATCTTGTGTCTGGATCAGGTTCTTCAGCTTATAGATGGCTTTGTTCTTGAGAGATCTTGAGAAACTTGGGTCGGCAGATTTTGCACAATTCGGATTAGGTTTTTCATGTCTACTCAATATGTTTCCATTGTGTTGTATATATAGTGGGATCATGTTGGATGAAAATGGACCACTTTTCAATTTTGACCTAAAGCATGAACCAGCTCATTGTTGTACTTGTGTGCAGCAAATGGCTGGGCTTTACAGGTATCTCTGCTGACAGTGCAAGGCGCACAGAGAGCAGATTACAGACCAGGTCTCTGTCTGGTTCTGAAACAGTTTGACGATCATCAGAACAAGAATGCACTTGGAACTATCAATCTCCCCCTTTTTGATGATGACAAACTTATCGAATGATGTTCCCCCTGAGAACCAGGTTCCCACTTGTTCCCCCATGCGAAGCAGACCATTATTGTGAAGGCATCTGCAACATGTTAGCAACATAATACCAATTGCTACAATATCATGACATATCAGTCTTCCAGTTCTTCAGTTCTTCCCCCTTTCTCACCATATCTTCCCACAGTTGTGAGTATTCAACATAATTATTCAACATGTCTTCCTCCTTAATTGTTGCATGTTCAGCACAATTCTTCGAGATGTCTTTCCCCTTAATCATCGTATGTTACCTTAAAATTATATCTTCCCCCTTTTGGCATCATAAAAAAAGATTAAAGCACAACCAACATGAAGTTCAAATATATTAACTCATAGCCACAGGGGCAACATAAGTATGAGTAAGATAGAGGAAAGCAAGCTAGATATAATGCACAGGAACACAACAGTATGCCAATAGAAAGATCAGCACAAGTGCAGATAGTAATCAATTTAGTATACGCAAATGATAGTTAAACTGCAAATCGGCCAAAATTCAAGAAAAGGTGACATCAATTTTATGCAAAAAGGATGGGGCTAGGAAGGATTTTTTGGACAGTGTATTTGGACAGTGTAGAGACTTGAAGGGGCTGATCAAGAATAGGTCAATTTCTATGGGCTTGACGATCCTTTATCATCTCATCTCTATGTGCCTCCACTTGAGTTCTCAACTAATCCCTCTCTGCCTATAGCTTCTCAATTTCTTCTTTTGGTTCTTGCCCGAAACCTGGTTCTTTCAGTCATTCAGCTAGTTGGGCTTTTAGAAGGGCATTTTATTCCTTGAGTTGTTTGATCTCTATATTTTCCACTTCTTGAGCTTCAATTAGAATTGAGAGATTGGATGGACTTCCAGCATTTGATCCTGTGGCACAAACTCACACTCCTTCAGGGTGGCCAGAGAGAACACATGGTCCTTAGTTCCCAAGGAGGCTCTACTAGCTCTTACATTGAAGTACGCAAGGACTTTCGTTAAGAAAAATCCGTCCGAGAGACTAGGTCCTCCTTGCACAATTCGCGCCACCTTACTCATTTTCTTGATCATGATGGCAGGCAAGTTGATGGGTTCGTGTTACACCTTGGAAATTTCATGTCGCCGTGTAGTGAATGAACCAATGCAAATATAAGACGGATATTTAGTGGTCTTAGAATGTATATGCTAAGATTTTGAAGCCATATGAATTGATGAAATAAGGAATGATAGGACAAGTGGAGTATAAGTGGGGTTTAGGAAAGGTTTCATAAACTATTGCGTTAAGAATTGTTTGGTAGGGCCTTGAGGACTAATTATAGGGATGTTTAGATCATTGACGAAGTACTAAAAGAGTGTTAAGAAGTTTGTGTAAGGATTGGAGATCAAATGAAACGACGAGGACAACTTCGGAAAAATTGTGAGTTACACGACCACCTTATACGGACCATGAAACTTTATACAGACCGTATAAGGGTCTGTATAACACCCAACAGAAGTGGTATTTTGCCTGATGGTGAACCGCGATCACTTATACGGATCGTGGAACTTTATACGGACCGTATAAGGGTCCGTATAACCCAACAACAACAATGCTTTCCATGGTGGTGAACCACAGACACTTATACGGACCATATAATGTTATACGAACCGTATAAGTGGTCCGTATAAGTCCCGACGGACTGATTAAGTTGCAACTATAAATACATGTTCCCACTTCATTTTCTCATTCTTTCCACTTTTCCACTTCTCTCCAAGCTTCTAGAATATTCCATACATATCACTTTCAAGAATACAAGGGGAAATCAAAGGTTCATACCATAAATTCAAGTGAATAGAGTGCAAGGAAGCTTTTTGGGGTTGCTAGAGTCAAGAAATCCCTTGGAAGTTGAAGCTAGGGTTTTCTTCAAGTGAAGTATTGTCGACCAAAACCCGTTCCTACACATTCAAAGGTGAGTTTTATGATTATTCCATGTTATTTAAGATATTGAAAAGTTGAAACACTTGGACTATGGAAGGAGAGGGAAAAATAGGTTACAACATATGAGATTAGTGGCAATTGTAAGTAGTAGATTGATATGAATCATGGATATTGATATGTTGAGATTGTAATTACGTTATGAATGATGTCAAGAACATGATAGAAACATTAGATTAGAATGAATGTAAAGTTGTGCTATGGTCATGATTATGGATGACTTTGAGAGAAAATTGTGGGAATTGGATAATGATGAATTTGATAAAAGTTATTGATGATGATATTATGAATGTTGTTATTGATGTTTGGGAGTTGATATATGATATGGAGAAAGTAGTATAATGAAGGAGATGCTGCTCAAATTTCTCTAGCTTAGTTTAAACGCGTTTACGTTATCGATTATCTAATATGAGTATAAACTCTCTTGAAGGCAGAAACGTGAATATTGGAGAGGAACGTTCAAGCGATAGAGTAGCTAAACGAAAAGGTATGTAAGGCTAATCCTTACCTTCTAAGGCATGAATCTTCCTAATTTTCCATGATCTTCCTATATGATGGAAACTATGAGTCCATGACTATACAGAGATACGATACGAGTATGTTAATGGTGATAATGAATTTAAGTATGAAGAATCCTAGAGTAATATACAATGTCCATTAAGCTAATAATCCTAAGTATAATTCCATTGATGATTTTCCTTACGTACAATCACCTTAAAATGCTAGTCCCTCCAAGGTAAGATATGACGATTATGATCACTCCATAACGTAGTCGGGGGTTTACGACCTTACGTCACCTCGACATAGCCATGGTTACCTCAAAGTTCTAATGTAGTATTAATGATGAATGTACGATGATGTAAAGTTATGATAAAATTATGATATGCCTATGAGATGTTAAATAATGATGAGGTCATGATTGATTATATGACGATACGATTCCACCGCGCCTAGTTGGCCGAGCATGTCACCGCGAAGGCGGGCTGCATACGATTCCACCGTGCCTAAATAGCCGGGCATGTCACCGCTAAAGTGGGCTACTATGTTTACACCGAGCCTAGAGGGCCGGGCATGATCACCACTAGTGGGCGGCTTATGATGGTTACCCGGACGCGAGTTAACGATGATGATTTATATGATACGACGATGTATGCGCTATGATGATACATGTACTATGATTATATATATGATATATGTATGAAATTTATCCACCCTTAAAAGTTACGCAGGTTGTTTCTTCACCTTATGACTTATGATTTCTCTATCATGTTCATTTCATTCATGCCTTACATACTCAGTACAATGTTCGTACTAACGTCCGTTTTCTTTGGACGCTGTGTTCATGCCCACAGGTAGACAGGGAGGTGATCCAGACTCATAGAAGTTATCAGCAGATTTACAGGAGCACTCCACTACGCCAAGGTGCTATTTGGTTTATTCTTTTGTGTGTGTGTATATATATATATATATATGTATGTATGTATTTTGGGCACGACGGGGTCTTGTCCCGTCTATATGATTAGTACTCTAGTAGAGGCTCGTAGATATGCATGTGTGGGTAGTATGGTCTCACGAAGTCCTCATTGTATATATGTATTATTTTGATAGCCGAAGGGCTTATGTATATAAAAGTAATTATGTTTTCAAATGAAAAATGGTTTTGCTATGATTATGAGCGCATGAATATTAAAGAAGTGTATAATGAGTATGATGAGTAATAGAATGAGTGGTGCTCGGTGGTTAGCCCCGGGTACCCGTCATGGCCCCTAGTCGGGTCGTGACAGTTCAAAAAATGTAAGAGCTTCCATTAGTAGATCGTCCCTCCATCCTTGGTAAGAGCACTTTGCTGACAAACTCGAAGACTAGTTGATGCTCAGGCTTAAGCTCATTCTTACAGAGACTAGCTTTTGCTGCTGACTTTGCAGCTTTGATGACGACCTTTTTGAAATATGGAGATCTCTTATCTGCTAAAGCTCTCAGTCCCGCTGTATTTACTCCCAAGATTTTCCCAAGTATCGACTCAGAGAGCACAAACTCTGTCAAATTAACTTGTAGGGCCAGAGCATTATCATTTATACAGATCAAATTCTCATAAAATTCAACCACTTCGGTTTCATATACACATGGTGGTGATTGAATAAAGAGATGGCTCCACTCCTGGAACTCCACTATTTCCATCAAGTCTTTCATGCCAGGCTCCTCTTTCTGATTGACATCACAGACTCTTCCAAAGAGAACCTTTTGTTTTTGT
Organism: Lycium barbarum; assembly: GCF_019175385.1. NCBI lineage: Eukaryota > Viridiplantae > Streptophyta > Magnoliopsida > Solanales > Solanaceae > Lycium > Lycium barbarum. The sequence goes on from NC_083337.1 coordinate 32,601,035, forward strand.
AGGTTCTCTTTATTCTTTGTTCCTTCGACTTCACTGCTTCTCCTCTTGGAGGAACCTAGTCTCTCAGTAGTACTCATCTTTCTTTTCTTGAGTACTGATTGGGCACTTGGTTTCTCTCTTCTCTCCTCTTCTCGGCTTTGAATACCCATATTCACTCAAATCACCTTCAGACTTTGGGTCAGGCAAATGCTTATTTTCCCTCACCATGTCTTTCTTTGAATTTTTCCGTATCAAATGTGTCTCCTCTTCATCTTTAGAGTCCTCAACACTTGGCATTTCGGTGATACAGTGAGGGCTTGAGTTCTTGAATTTTCCATTTCTTCCACCCATGTGATTATATGTTCCTTTTCAACTAGAGATCTCCAACGGGGATGCAAATTTCCTAGTCGTTATATACTTGCTGGGTTTTGATGAAACGAGTATAGGGAAGGCTAGAGTTGCTTCATTTAAGCCACGATCAGAGGAAGTTGAGTGCTTTGAGGGTGATGATTTAGACTCCATTTGCTCAGGCTTGACTAGGATTGGTGATGTTTGATAAGCACTTGGAATTAAGATAGGCAAGTGAGGAGTTTTAGGCGAGTATTGTACAAGAGATATATACAAATGAAGTCTTGAAGTTCAAAGATTTGGGAAAGTAAAAAGAGAGAAGGATGAGAAGAAATGTTCTTTAAAGAGGTAGAGGTGGCACTTTAGGATAGGTGCAAGAGGGAACAACTGATTTGTTCAAGATGGAAGTGATGATTTTGTACAGACATTATTTTTAATTTTTCTTGGAAGAAGAAGGGACACATGAAATATTTGGCAATTTTCGTAGTTTCAAATAAATTTATGAGTACTGAAAGAATTACTCACCTGAGCTGAGATACAGAGACATGGTCTCTGATCAGAATTTTAAGTATCAGGCCATCACTGTGAACTCTGCAGAATTGCTTATGCTTGAATTCTCCTGATCCTTCCATGCATGTATACCTGTAATGGTATAGAAGTGAGTTAGACATAGCAAAAAAAAACACTTGTTAGCAGTGCACCTTTTCACTTATTGTAGCCATCTTGAGAGATGACTTTCAATAGCATTATTCATATGAGATCCTTTCTATTATCATCACACCACACATATCTTGCTATAAGGGCATTGAGGGGAGACTTCTTAACCATAGTTCCACCTTAGAGTTGTCACAGTTCATCAGTATATGCTGATTGCTCCTTCTTTCCCCCACCCTGTTAAGTAATGCTAGCGATTGGATTTGGAACCCAAACCAGCTTGGGTCCTTTGTAGTTACAGAAGGGGTGAATAAGAATTCTTTAGCCCATACTGGAAGCACATTCCCTCTCTTCTTCAAATGTCCTTTCTTTTGAGGACCTGCTCTTTTCACTCTGCTTCCCTTCTTGACAACACTCCTATTCTTTTGAACAATGTCAGCCTTTATCTAGGAGGGCTTTTGGTGATGACTTGTTTGCCCGCAAGGAGGAAATGCCTGCTCTTTAGTTGTAGGAACATGTTTGCTATGGAGATTATAGGGCATTTTTTCTTTCTTAAAGCCAAGTCCTCTTCTGCCATTTCCATTTTTCTCATTTCTGGAGGAGATTGTGTCAGAAGACCAGGTCCATTTCAGAGTTTGTCAAGGTCGAACCTAGTCCCTTCCAGATCTTTTCTTAGCGGTTCATTTTTCTCAATTTTAGCAGTAAGACTTGACTTTACTTTCTTTAGTTCAGCTTGAAGCTCTAAGGAAGTCTCATTTGTTGCTTCTCTTCTTTTGGAAGAGGTTTCCATCTCATTTCTCACTTGACATTCCAACAGGATATTTTGTTGGTTCGTCTCAAACACCTGTTTCATCATTTCTTTTGTTATCATGCACATGTCTTCCTTATCCAATTTTATTTCATCAAGAGCAAGATTCAGTTTCTTTCTCTCAGCAGTCAGAGCATGATAGGCATCAATTAACACACTTGACAATGATATGAGTTATTTCTTAGAGCAATCTCTCAGGTTTTTCTTTATATCAAAGAAATTTACCTCTTTGTTCTCACTATCAATATCACTTATGTCAGATTCAGCCGTGAGTGCCAGGTCTGACTTAGGCTCAGTTTCTCCATCGTTAAATGCTATTATGGACAAGTCCCCTTTGTCATTCTCATCCTCAGACTCACTTGAGAAGTCTCCCCAGGCGGCAAGTGCTTGCTTCACAATCTCATCAGCAACCTTTTTCCTTCTGAACTCCGGTCAGAGACCTGGTTCCTTTTGGCAGTTCTGTCATAATTGTGTTGCCTAGTATGAGGAAAATCTTTCATAAAATGACCAGGTTTTCCACACTTCTCATAGGAGTGGTCATTTTTGCTGGGGTTTCCTGTTTTGGGAAATATGCCATTTTTCTTTATCATCTTGTGAAACCTCTGTGTGAGGTAAGACATTTCGGTGTCATCATCACTGGACTCTCCCTTTGCAGCTTTAAGAACCAGGCTCTTCTCCTTCTTCACCTCGTTATCTTCTGCCATTTTCATTTCATACGTCTTGAGGTTTCCAATAAGCTCATCGACAGTCAACGTATCTAGATCTTTGGCTTCAGAGATAGCATTTACCTTGCTATCTCAGGAGTCAGGTAATAAACCAAGCATCTTTCTTACCAGTTTGGTAGTTGTGATGACTTCTCCAAGTGAGTGGAGCTCATTGATTATGGAGGTGAATGTGGTGTGCATCTCATGAATAGATTCACTCTCTTTCATTTTGAGCATCTCATATTCAGTGGTAAGCATGTCGATCTTGGAGTTTTTACATGAGTAGTTCCTTCCTGAGCAGTTTGGGAAGCTTTCTAGATCGTTTTTGCTGATGAACAAGCTGAGACTCGATTGTACTCATCCAATCCTATTCCACACACAAGAATCTTCTTAGCTTTATAGTTCTTCTCCACCTTCTTCCTGTCAACTTCATTGTATTCTTTTCTTCTTTTGACAGTGGTCTTTTTATCATCTTTAATTGTGTCAACTAGGATATGGGGACCATCAAAGATGATATTCCAAAGCTCTAAATCATCGGCCACGATGAGGTCGTGCATTCTTGTCTTCCACCACCCATAATATTTTTCGTTAAATCTAGGTGGCCTGGTGAAAGACTGTTCTTCTTCCATACTTTGTGGGGCTACCATTTTTCATAGTCTTTCTAGGTTTAAACCTTTTAGAAAGCACCTGCTCTGATACCAATTGATGTAGACTGTGTGTCCACCAAATAGTGCATGAAGGGACCTGGTTGTGTACCAGTTCCCTAATGCAATGCAGTATGTAAAGGACACAGGATATTATTGTGGAAAACTCCTTACTCAACGGATTAAAAACCACGACCCACCCCAGTAGGATTTCAACTCCACTACACGAGCATCTTCAGATTACAACATATTGTAAGCTAAGAACCAACTCCTATAATCCCTCAACCTTTACAATAGTAGCAGCCTAGGAACTAACTCCCGTGTCCCTCAACCTTTGCAATACACCGATTGCAAATACCTCTATTTGACTAACTCCAGCCAAGGAAACTAAGGTTGACTACCTCTAGCCAAACCCAACTAATACACCTTAGACTACACACTAGCCAAGGATACCACTTAATAGATTGAAAGGTAAACTGCGTAACAACTACTAAGAATTTGAAATACCTACAACAGCTTGTTATAAGAGAAGAGTAGGTTTACAAGTTAAAGCACAAATGAAGAAAGACTTACAACAACCTAAAGAACATAGACAATATCTTGTGTCCTGGATCAGGTTCTTCAGCTTGTAGATTGGTTTGTTCTTAAGAGGTCTTGAGAAACATGGGTCGGCAGATTTCGCACAATTTGGATTAGGTTTTTCAAGTATACTCAACATGTTGCCATCATGTTGTATATATAGTGGGAGCATGTGGGGTGAAAAGAGACCACTCTTCAATTTTGACCTAAAGGATGGGCCAACTCACTGCTGTACTTATGTACAACAAGTGGCTCGGCTTTACAGTTATCTCTGCCGACAGTGCAAGGCGCACAGAGAGCAGATTACAGACCAGGTCTCTGTCTGCTTTTAAAACAGTTTGACAATCATCAAAACATGAATGCACTTGGAACTATCAACTACTTTCATCCATTTAGATGTAAATGCTTCATCTATAACAATGGTAAGGACAATCTAGGCAAGTTTGATCCTCGCAGTGATGAAGGTATTTTTATTGTTATGCTCGTATTAGTAGATCATTTAGGGTATACAATTAATGAACTATGACTATTGAGGAATCTGTTCATGTTGTATTTATTGATACTAACCCAAGTGTCCAAGACTTAAGTTCTACTAACGATGATACAGGAGAAGAAGCCACCTTATCAAAGTCGACAAATGATGTGATGGGCAAGTCAACCACTGAAGTGTCACTAACAGAGATCAAACAATGTTAGGAGAATAAAGAACCATCAGCTCAAGAAAAGATTTATGACAAGACTGCTTCTGAGCCTCAACAAATAAACATAGAACAAGAATGGACAAGTGAAGCTAGCTTTCCAAATGAATTAATTCTTGGGAATTCAAAAGAAAAAAATACAAACCAGATCCTCTCACAAGCAGATGGCAGCATTCGCTTAGATATGACAACTGGAACCCAAGAAGGTCGATGAAGCATTAAATGATGACTACTGGATCAAAGCTATGCAATAAGAACTCGATCAATTTGAAAGAAATCAGTTATGGAAATTGGTTCCTAGACCCAAAAATGCCTATGTAATAGGAAAAAATGGGTCTTCCGAAACAAACTTAATGAGTCTAGGCAAGCTTTTAGAAACAAGGCTCGACTTGCAGCTCAAAGCTACTCTCAGAAATTAGGTATTGATTATGATGAAACATTTGCCCTAGTAGCTAGGTTAGAATCTATTCGTATCTTGTAGGCATATGCATCTTATAAACGATTTAAGCTATTTCATATGGATGTAAAAGGTGCTTTCTTAAATGGTTTTAATAAAGATGAAGTTTTTGTAAAATAGCCTCCAGATTTTGAAAATTCCTCATGTCATGATCATGTTTTCAAATTAACAAAGGCTCTGTACTGACTCAAATAGGCTCCCAAAGTAGAAGCCACCTTATCAAGGTCGACAAATGATGTGATGGGCAAGTCAACCACTGAAGTGTCACTAACAGAGATCACACAAAGTTAAGAGAATAAAGAACCATCAGCTCAAGAAAAGATTTACGACAAGACTGCTTCCGAGCCTCAACAAATAAAAATAGAATGAGAATGGACAAGTGAAGCTAGCTTTCCAAATTAATTCATTCTTGGGAATTCAAAAGAAAAAATACAAACCAGATCCTCTCACAAGCAGATGGTAGCATTCTCTTAGATATGACAACTGGAACCCAAGAAGGGCGATGAAGCATTAAATGATGACTACTGGATCAAAGCTATGGAATAAGAACTCGATTAATTTAAAAGAAATCAGTTATGGAAATTGGTTTCTATACCCAAAAATTCCTATGTAATAGGGACAAAATGGGTCTTCCAGAACAAACTTAATGAGTCTGGGCAAGCTTTTAGAAACAATGCTCGACTTGCAGCTCAAAGCTACTCTCAGCAATTAGGTATTGATTATGAGGAAACATTTGCCCTCGTAGCAAGGTTAGAATTTATTCGTATCATGTAAGAATATGCATCCTATAAACGATTTAAGCTCTGTCATATGGATGTAAAAAGTGCTTTCTTAAATGGTTTTAATAAAGAAGAAGTTTTTGTAAAACAGCCTCCAGATTTTGAAAATTCCTCATGTGACGATCATGTTTTCAAATTAACAAAGGCTCTGTACAGACTCAAATAGGCTACCAAAGCCTGGTATGCGCGACTCGGTTCCTTTCTATTAGAAAATGACTTTAAATGAGGAAAAATTGACACCACTTTGTCTATTCAAAAATCATCAATTTGCATCTTCATTTTTCAAATATATGTTGATGATATCATTTTTGGAAGCTCTGACCCACTTTTATGTAAGAATTTTGCTGATCTCATGAAAGGAGAGTTTGAAATGAGTATAATAGGAGAACTTATAATCTTCTTAGGGCTGCAAATAAGGCATTCGATTAATGGTACGTTTGTGAGCCAAGCAAAGTGCAAAAAGGAGCTCATAAAAAGGTTTGGAATGGAAAAAGCCAAAGCTTTTGGGACACCTATGAGTCCCTTAACGTGCCTCTAGACAGATGCTCTAGGAAAGGATGTCGATGAGAAAACATATCGTGCAATGATAGGATCTACTCTACCTCACTACAAGTGGGCTAGATATCATGTTCAGTGTATGCAGATGCGCTAGATTCTAGTTGGCTCCTAAGGAGTGATACCTTACTGCACTAAAACAGATCATTCAATATCTTATTGGCACTAAAGATTTTGGTCTATGGTATCCTCACTTTAATAATTTGACTTATTTGGATATCAAGATGGTGATTTTGCAGGAGATACAATAGACAAAAAAAGCACCAGTGGTACTTTTCAAATATTAGGACAATCTCTCATCCCTTGGCATAGCAAGGAGCAAACGTATGTTGCTTTATCAACCACTGAGGCCGAATACTTGTCTTTAGGAAGTTTTACAACACAACTACTATGAATGATGCATCAAATTACTGATTATGAACTATCTTATGATTTAGTGCCTATTTTCAGTGAGAACACTAGTTCAATTATCTTTTCTAAATATACTCTGCATCACTCTAGAGAAAAGCATACAAATATCAAGCATCGTTTTATTCGTGATCATGTTGAAAATGGTTATTTTGCATTAGAATTCGTGGATTATGTAAATCAACTAACTGATATTTTTACAAAACCCTTGCTTGAAGAAAGAATTTGTTTCCTTAGAAATAGTCTTAGAATTACTACCTTTCAAAATAATTAGGTTCTGTTTGCGTGTTTTTTTTAACTTGTCTTATTTTTACCTTTTATTTGCTTACCTTATCTAGCTTTCAAGTACTCATTAATTACGTTGTGACTGTACTCTCCTGCCTCCACTTTTTACTATCATTACATCGCTTCCCTATAAAACCTGACCAGTCGCTTCAGTCACCTCAACTCGTCTTCCAAAGCAACTGTCCATCCTCTTTCTATTTACTTATATAATATCTCTCTTTCGTCAACCCAAAGTCCTCTCCTTCTCTCCATTTCAAAATAACCCTTTCACAATCCTCTTCTCCGCCATGGTTAGAGTTAAGGAAGAAATCTCCAATTACAGGAGAACAAGTCCGAGACTACAAAGTCTAACTGAGACTGAAGACCATGTGAATCTCACTGACTCGTCTGATGATGAGATCATCGGTACTTATTCCGAAGGGAAACGAAGTGTGCCTCCTCTATTAAAATAAAGTGTGCCTAAGAAATCATAAATAGAGGCTTGTGATGGTTTTGGACCCGAAGACATGCAACAATTCTCGGGATCTACTGAAAAGGCTAGATAAAATTTGTTCAAGAAACTTCGCATCGCCACAGGTAGATTTATCGGTCTTGAACTGTTTAAAGATCACCATTGCAATGTAAGTACATTCTTCAAGGGCAAAAAAATACCTCTTGTCTTTGCACTCTGTGAACCTGAAGTTTACGAAGAGCCTGTTAGAATGTTTATGCTAATCTTAGGGTTTGTATCTACACCCAACTCTGAATTATCTAGTTTGGACCCTCAAATATTTGCTTCATTAATCGTATTCTGGCTCACATTATTGTAACAACCTTTTTGCCTCGGGTTGGGTCCTTAAGCTCAATTACAAACAGAGATAGCTATGTGCTTTATTGCCTAATCAAGAAGTACAAAATCAATTGGGCAGAATGGTTCAAGGAGTACATGCTTGGGAGTGCATTTGACACCTCACCCTCTGCAAGCCTTCCCTATTGAATGATCAACTCTCATATTTTAAAGGACCTGCTCCGTCGATCTGGTCGACGCTTCGTCGTTCGTACCATATAATCCTCGTCTGGCAGCTTTTGAATTTTTATAAAAAGAGACCCCAAGTCCTCATTTCTCATTTCACTCATTCTCCAACTCTCTCCAAACCTCTACAACCTTTTCCATACCATTTTAACATATATCCAAGGGAAATCAAGGAGTAAACACCAAGAATTAGTAGAATCTAGTGCAAGAGTACTCCCTACGGTTTGTGGAAACCAAGAATCTCTTTGGTGTTGAAGTGGGGTATTCTCCAAGTGAAGTATTTACATCCAAAGTCCATTCCTACACCATCAAAGGTAAGATTTATGTTCAATTCATATTATTAAGAATATTGAGAGGTAAAAAGACTTGGATAATGGAGGGGAGGAGAATATGGAGAGCAATATGGAGAAAGTGATATTGTTGAATGATGACCTAACTTGAATAATAGTTCTTCACATGTTATGAGTACAATATTGTGTTGAATAATACAAATGATGTTAAAGGAGTATTATATGAGAATGAATATGAAGTTGTAAAATAGGTATGGTTATGGATGATTTTGAAGGTGGATTTAAGAAGTAAACAATGTTTCACTTGAAGAAGTTATTGATTATGATATTATGGATATTGTTATTGATGTTTGGGAGTTGTTGTATCTTATGAATAAAGTTGGAGAAACAAGGGAAGTGCTGCCCAATTTTCGTTAGCCCTTAGTCGCCTTAGCTTAGCTTTAAGTATATTCCGGTTATCTAACCTTAGTACGAATTCTCTTGAATGTAGAATCGTGAACTTAGAGGGAAGTGTTTATTCAGAAAGGTTAAGAGACGTAAAGGTATGTAAGGCTAGTCCCCTTCTTTCAAAGTCATGACCCCTATGTTGTGATTTCTTTTTCTATATTTCCATGACCTTCTTACATCCCAAAGAGTGAAAGCTAAAGATTATTAAGGGCTCTTATGAGATAGAGATGAGATATGTTCCATGATAATGATGTTGATAATGATGCTGTAATGAGCCCGATATTCTTATCTTTATGATTTCATTGACGTTACTTCATGTGGTTATCGGAGGTTCCCGACTTTACGTCACTCCGATAGAGTTACATTTATACTTGAGCTCTTATGCATGCTTTAGATTATGTATATGTAAGACTACACCGTGCCTAGCTGTCCGGGAAGGCACCACTACAATAGGCGTAATGGGCAGCTATGATGATGATTACACCATTTCTAGATAGCATGGGCAGACACCACTAGTGGGCGGTGTGAGATGTTTACCCCGGACGCGAGCTGATGATGATCACACCGTACCTATATAGTCGGGCAGTTATATATATATGCTTATATGATATGATGTCATTTATTATATGAGTTAGCATGCATGACTCCGCCTTAAGAGGCAATCGATTACAGATTATCCCTTTATCTCATATTGTTGCATCTCTTTATCATGCTATCGTGTGTGCCATACATACTTAGTACATTGTTCGAACTAAAGTCCTTTTTTCATGGATGCTGTGTTCATGTCCACAGATAGACAGGGAGGCGGCCCAGATCCTTAGGAGTTATACCAGCTTACGCAGAAGCACCCCCTACTCAAGAGGTGCCGTTTATCGATGCATTCATTTGGGTTCATACTGTGTATGCCGCGGTCCTATCCCGTCCTTATGTCTCAGTACTCCAGTAGAGGCTCGTAGATACGTATGCGTGGGCAGCAGTTTTCTCTTGGATGCATCAGTGTATATTTTTGTATATCGTTCCTGCAACCGTGAGGGCTTATGTATATATATGTATTATCTTAGAGATTATGTGTGTCCAGGATGAGTATGATGATTAGCGTAATCAGTGGTGCTCGGTAGTCAGCTTCGGGTACCCGTCATGGCCCCCTAGTTGGGTCGTCACAAAAATGGTATCAGAGCAGTTCCGTCCTATGGTATGTCTATGAGCGGTGTCCAATAAAGTCTTGTTTATGGGTGTGAAGCGCGCCACACTTATAAAAAAGAGGTTGCGGGGTATTTTCGAAAAATGACCATCTTCTTTCTTATTAGATCATGCGATCGAGCTATGTTATAAGGTTTCCTTTTCCCTAATGCTGCGTTATGATTTCAACGATGTCAGTAAAGAGGAAAGCCACAGCCGCCCAGAAGGGCAAGGCCGCGACAGCAAGGCAGATGGAAAGGTCGCCACCAATGAATATAGAGGAAGGTGAATCCCATAATGAGGCTCCATCTCATACCTCTCACACTCCGCCTGTTTCGAAGGAGCATGAAGGGGCTTCAGCTTCAGCTTCTATGCCTCCAGTTTCTCCCCCGAGTGCTTCGGGTCAAAAAATGACCGAGGCTATTCAGCTATTGACTCAGTTAGTTGCCGCGCAGGATCAACAACAGAGTACGGGCCCAGGTGATCAGGCGGTTAGTGCAAGGGCTCGTGATTTTATGAGTTTAAATCCTCCAGAATTTTTTGTGTCAGTGCCGGAAGAAGACCCGCAAGGCTTTATAGATGAGATATTGAGGACATTGAGGATCATCCCTGCTTCGGATATCGAGTCAGTGGAGCTGGCATCTTATAGGTTGCGGGATGTGATGGTTCTATGGTATAACAATTGGATTACTTCAAGAGGGAAAAATGTGCCTTCCCCGGTTTGGCAAGAGTTCGTAAATGCTTTTATCTGTCATTATCTGCCACTCGAGGTCCGTCAGGCCAGAGCCGACAAATTCTTGAATCTTAAGCAAGGGAGTATGAGTTCCCGAGAGTATAGCCTTCATTTTAATTCATTAGCTAGGTATGCCCCGACAATGGTAGTGGATATGGGAGATAGAGTACATCGATATGTGAGTGGCTTAGGCCACATTTGTTCAAGGATTACTTGACAGCTTCACTACAGGAGGGGATGGACATCTCCCGTATTCAGGCCCACGCCCAGAATTTAGAAGAGCAGCAACAACCGCAAAAGGGTGAGCACGACATTGATAAAGGGCAGAGCAAGAGGGCCAGATATGCCGGTGCTAGTAGTGAGTATAAAGGGGGTTAGCAGCAATAGTATTCCAGATATTTGGGCCAGTCCGCGACTAGTACACCTCCTCAGTTTGCGGGCAGGAGATTTGATCGCCCTATTTATTCCGGTCTGGGTCAGAGTTCGAGGGTCTCAGGTTCTTAGTTCGAAGGTGATCCTAGCCAAAGGAGACCACCGGTGCCGCGATGCAGTCAGTGCGGTAAATTACATTCGGGTTAGTGTCGCCGAGGTTCAGAAGCTTGCTATGCCTGTGGTCAGGTTGGGCATATGATGCGTGATTGTCCGTCGCTGGGCGGTAGAGTTGGTGCTCAGCCTATGGGATCAGCAGCAGGTTCTTATTTGTCGATGCGCCCTGTCAGGAAAACCCCCAAAGTTCAGTAGGCCGTGGTAGGGGCAGAGAAGAAGCATCCAGTTCAGGTGGCACCGAGCCCCGTATTTATGCTTTAGTCCGACGCCAAGATGTTGAGTTCTCCGTATTTATGCTTTATTGTATATTACTCCGTATATCGCTGATCGTATTGGGGTGAAACCTGAGCCAATAAAGCCTTTTGAGGTATCCACTCCTGTTGGTGACCCAGTAATAGTTAGGCAAGTATACAGAAATTGTGTGATTGTGGTATGCAATCGTTAGACTATAGCTGATTTGAATGATCTAGAAATGCTAGATTTTGATGTGATCATGGGCATGGGTTGGTTGGCCTCTTGTTATGACGTGGATTGCAGAACAAAGATGGTTCAATTCCAATTCCCAGGAGAACCAGTACTCGAATGGAAAGGTAACACAACATCTCCAAGGGGTAGGTTTATTTCCTACCTCAAAGCGAGGAAAATGATTGCTAAAGGCTATATTTATCACTTAGTCTGAGTTCATGACGCCAAAGCGAAATCACCGACTTTTCAATTCATCTCGGTAGTAAATGAATTTACGGATGTATTTCCAGATGAACTTCCAGGCCTTCCACTGGAGCGGGAGATTGATTTTGCTATTGATGTGCTGGCGGATACCAAACCTCTATCTATTCCTCCTTACAGAATGGCTCCTGTAGAATTGATAGAGTTAAAGGCACAATTGAAGGATTTTCTTGAGAAGGGATTCATTAGACTCAGTTCATCGCCATGGGGGGCACCTGTCTTATTTGTGAGAAATAAATATGGTTCTTTACAAATGTGCATCGATTATAGGCAGTTGAACAGAGTGACAATAAAGAACAAATATCCTCTCCCAAGAATCAATGATTTGTTTGATCAATTACAGGGTGCCAAGTGGTTTTCCAAAATTGATCTGAGATCGGGGTATCATCAAGTGAGAGTTAGAGAAGAAGATATTCCCAAAACAGCTTTCAGAACCAGATATGGCCATTATGAATTTCGAGTGATGTCATTTGGGTTAACTAACGCACTGGCAGTGTTCATGAATTTGATGAATAATGTATTCGGGCCTTTTGTAGATCTATTTGTGATTGTGTTTATCGACGATATTCTAGTATATTCTCGATCCGAATCGGAGCATGCAGACCATTTGCGCATTGTCCTTGGGATTCTTCGGGCTTGTGAATTGTATCCTAAATTTTTTAAATGTGAGTTTTGGCTGAATTCTATGACTTTTCTGGGCCATATTATCTCAGCTAATGGTATTTGCGTGGATAGTCAAATGATCGAGGCTGTGAAGACTTGGCCAAGGCCTAAAATCCCTACAGAGGTTCGAAGCTTTCTGGGTTTAGCAGGCTATTACAGAAGATTTGTGAAAGGGTTTTCTTCTATTTCAGCACCATTAACGAAGCTAACTCAGAAGTCAGCAAAATTTCGGTGGACCGATGCTTGTGAACGCAGCTTCCAGGAATTGAAGGACAATTAACTTTAGCCCTAGTCCTGACACTTCCACAAGGACCAGATGGGTATGTTGTTTATTGTGATGCCTCCGGTGTCGGATTGGGCTTTGTGTTAATGCAGCACGGTAAAGTCATTGCCTATGCTTCCCGACAGTTGCGGAAACATGAAAGGAACTATCCGACCCGTGATCTTAAATTAGCTGCGGTTATTCATGCGCTGAAAATGTGGAGACATTACTTGTACGGTGTGCATGTTGATATTTATATGGATCACAAGATTCTCCAATATATTTTTAACCAGAAGGAGCTAAATTTATGACAGAGGCGGTGGTTAGAGTTATTAAAAGATTATGATGTGAGTATTTTATATCATCCTAGAAAACCGAATGTAGTGGCTGATACACTTAGCCGCAAATCAATGGGTAGTCTATGTGATGTCCACCCGGAGAAGAAAGAATTAGTCCATGAGTTCCAGCAGCTAGCTATCCTAGGAGTTCGCTTGATAGACTCGGGCAATATAAGAGTCACTGTCTATAACCAAGTTGTTTCATCCTTAGACATAGAGGTGCGAGGGCACCAATATGAAGACCCCAGGTTGAGTCACTACAGAGATACATTCCCTAAGAAAAAGAAGTTGTTGTTTGAATTTTCTACAGATGGAGTTCTCAGGTATCGAGACAGGCTATGTGTGCCAGGTGTGGTAGGACGACATCATCATATTCTAGAAGAAGCTCATTACTCTCGGTATTCCGTTCACCCACGAGCGACAAAGATGTATCATGATCTTAAGTTAATATATTGGTGGGATGGAATGATGAAGGACATAGAAGAATTTTGTAGCTCAATGTCCAAATAGCCTACAAGTGAAAATTGAGCATCAAAATCTAGGAGGAATGTTACAAGCCATGGAAATTCCAACCTGAAAATGGGAAGTGATCAACATGGATTTCGTTGTTGGTTTGCCTCGTTCCCGGTGCTAGTATGACTCCATATGGGTGATTGGTGACAGACTCACGAAATCAGCTCATTTTCTTCCAGTCAAAACCACATATTCAGCAGAATATTATGCAAGGTTGTATCTTAAGGAAATAGTGCAACTGCATGGGGTCCCAGTGTCTACTGTCACAGACTGAGGAGCGCAATTTACTGAAAAATTTTGGGAGTCCTTTTAAGAAGGTTTGGGTACTCGAGTGAGACTTAGCACATCATTTCACCCTCAAATAGATGGACAAGCTGAACACACCATTCAGACCTTGGAAGATATGTTACGGGCATGTGTGTTAGACTTCGGAGGTAGTTGAGATGATCACTTAACTCATATTGAGTTTGCGTACAATAACAGCTATCATTCCAGTATTCAGATGGCCCCGTACGAAGCTCTAGATGGAAGAAAATGTAGTTCTCCAATTGGATGGTTTGAAGTCGGGGAGACATAACTGATAGGTCAAGAATTGATTCAGCAAGCGATGGAAAAGATCAAGCTTATCCGACACCGATTGTTGACAACCCAAAGTCGCCAAAAATGTTATGCAGATAATCGTCGACAAAACCTGGAATTTCAAATCAATGATTGGGTGTTCTTGAAAGTGTCACCAATGAAAGGCGTAATGAGATTTGGAAAGAAGGGCAGCTTAGTCCCTGATACATCGGACCTTATAAGATTGTCCGCAAAGTGGGCCAAGTAGCTTATGAATTGGACTTACCTCCAGAACTTGAATCAGTCCACCCAGTTTTTCAAGTGTCGATACTCCGCAAAAGTGTTGGAGATCCAGCTAGAATCATGCCAATGAATGATGTTCAAGTTACGGAGAAGTTGGCTTATAAAGAAGTACCCATTGCCATACTGGATAGGCAAGTACGGAAACTTAGAAATAAAGAGGTAGCCTCGGTTAAGGTCTTGTGGAGACATAATAACCGAGAGGAAATGACTTGGGAAGCAGAAGGAGACTTGAAGTCTAGGTATCCACATTTGTTTCCACCCCCGGAAGAGGCTCAAGATGAGCCACCATTGTCCCCAGGTATGAGATGCTTTCTTTATTCATTTTCGGGTCATGTGTTGCCATGTTTCTTGCTATGATGTTATAGCCCTGTGTGGCAATGTTATTTTGGGTTGCTATGACAGGATGGTAGTAACATATTACAGGGGAAACTCTGGCGAAATTTTCGTCGGATTCCAGAGAACATAACATTCGAGGACGAATGTTCCTAAGGGGGGAAGAGTGTTACACCTCAGAATTTTGGGTTGCTGAGCGGTGAATAGACTAACATAAGTTAAGGTGCACATGATGTCCCTACAAGTAAGAAGGGATGCTTAATGATTCTAATTAAGATTCCAATGACATTTGAGGCAAGAGAGGAAAGTTTGTCAAATGAAACTTCACTACATTTCTGCGAAAGGGGGGTTCAACGGTCGTTCCTTGTACCGTCGGACGGGTCAACGCCTCGTCGATTGTGCCATAGAATTGATTTAGCAGAAAGACCATTCGACGGAGCAGATCGCCTTCTCACCGTAGAATGAAAGGAAACGAAAGATTTCTCACTAGAAATTCACGACTTCAACGGTCAGATCGATGCTCCGTCGATCTGGTCGACGCTTCGTTGTTCATACCGTATAATCCTCATCGGGCAGCTTTTGATTTTTTATAAAAAGAGACCCCAAGTCCTTATTTTTCATTCCACTCATTCTCCAACTCGCTCAAAACCTCTAGAACCTTCTCCATACCATTTTAACATATATCCAAGGGAAATGAAGGAGTAAACACCAAGAATTAGTAGAATATAGTGCAACAGTACTCCCTAGGGTTTGTGGAAACCAAGAATCTATTTGGTGTTGAAGTGGGTTTTCTCCAAGTGGAGTATTTACATCCATAGTACATTCCTACACAATCAAAGGTAAGTTTTATGTTCAATTCATATTATTAAGAATATTGAGTGGTTAAAAGACTTGGATTATGGAAGGGAGCACAATATGGAGTGCAATATGGAGATAGCGATATTCTTGAATGATGAATTAACTTTAATAATTGTTCTTGACATGTTATGAGTACAATCTTGTGTTGAATAATACAAATGATGTTAAAGGAGTATTATATGAGAATGAATATGAAGTTGTAAAATCGGTATGGTTATGATTGATTATGAAGGTGGATTTAAGAAGTAAACAATGTTTAACTTAAAAAAGTTATTGATTATGATATTGTGGATGTTGTTATTGATGTTTGGGAGTTGTTGTATCAAATGGAGAAAGTTGTAGAAACAAGGGAAGCACTGCCCAATTTTCGTTAGCACTTAGTCGCCTTAGCTTAGCTTTAAGTATATTCCGGTTATCTAACCTTAGTACGAATTCTCTTGAATGTAGTATCGTGAACTTGGAGGGAAGCGTTTAGTCGGCAAGGCTAAGAGACGTAAAGGTATGTAAGGCTAGTCCCCTTCTTTCAAAGGCATGACCCCGATGTTGTGATTTCTTTTTCTATATTTCCATGACCTTCTTACATCCCAAAGAATGAAAGCTAAAGATTCTTAAAGGCTCTTATGAGATAGAGATGAGATGTGCTCCATGATAATGATGTTGATAATGATGCTATAATGAGCCGGATATTCTTATCTTTATGATTTCATTGACGTTACTTCTTGTGGTTATCTCATCTCATCATATTAGTTCCTTCAAGGTGAGACATAGTGATGAAGATTACTCCATAATGTAATCGGAGGTTCCCGACCTTATGTCACTCCGATAGAGTTACAGTTTTACTTGAGCTCTCATGCATGCTTTTAGATTATGTATATGTAAGACTACACCGTTCCTAGTTGGCCGGGCAGACACCACTGCGATAGGCGTAGTGGGAAGCTATGATGATGATTAAACCATGTCTAGATAGCATGTGCAGACACCACTAGTGGGCGGCATGAGACGTTTACCCCAGACGTGGGAGGCCCGGACGCGCGCTGATGATGATCACACCGTACCTATATGGTCGGGCAGTTATATATGTATATATATATATGCTTATATGATATGATGTTATTTATTATATAAGTTACCATGTATGACTCCGCCTTAAGAGGCAACCGGTTACAAATTATCCCTTTATCTTATATTGTTGCATCTCTTTATCATGCCATCGTGTATGCCTTACAGACTCAGTGCATTGTTCGTACTGACGTCCTTTTTTTATGGACGCTGTGTTTATGCCCCCAGATAGACAGGGAGGCAGCCCAGATCCTTAGGAGTTATACCAGCTTACGCAAGAGCACCTTCTTACTCCGGTGGTGCAGCTTATTGATGCATTCTTTTGTGTTCATATTGGGTATGACGGGGTCCTGTCCCGTCCTTATGTCTCAGTACTCCAGTAGAGGCTTTTAGATGCGTATGCGTGGGTAGCAATTGTCTCTTCGATGCATCAGTGTATATTTTTGTATATCATTCCTCCAGCCATGAGGGCTTATTTATATATATGTATTGTCTTGGAGATTATGTGTGTCCAGGATGGGTAAGATCATTAGCGTAATCCGTGGTGCTCGGTAGTCTGCTCCGGTTACCCGTCATGGCCCCCTAGTCGGGTCGTGCCAAAGATAGACAAAGAAAACATGGATGGCAAAATCTACAAGATTCAAGGAATAGACGTACAAGGAAAGAAGATCAGTCAAGTCAAGTAAACAAGCTGCAAACAACTAAAGCAAGGCTGTCAAGAGGCGATGGGAATCCAGCACTCCATCTGTAAAGATCTCACCACCGAAGGAAAAAAGATACAAAGGAAGACCAGTGAAGATCTCAAGCTTTGATCCATCGAAGGAAAGAAGATACCAAGGAAGATACAAGATGAATCAATGCATCATATCAAATCCCTGATTGATGACAAACTCCCTTGGCTTACCTTAGAGAAACCCAATCAGAATCAATCGAATGGAAAGATTGATTCACTACCCTCAAGACTCGAAGAATCCAACTGCATAAAAAGACCACACAAAGCGAAGAAAAACCACAACTTCACTTGATCAAAACATCTATTATTATTCATCTTGTAAAAGCACTATAGTCGTCTGAGTCTTGTAGTGTTAGAAAAAAAAAAGATAGGTAGCTATACAGGTTGAGGCTGTCACTTAAGGACAATTGGAAACTGTCCAGATTGGAATGAAAGTTCGAGTTGAACCATCTCTGTAATCAAGTTACTATACGGCTCTATGGAAACCTTTGTAACCGAAGGGGACTGGATTAGGCACCACACCTGTGATCCGAACCAGTATAAAAATCATTGTGTTCATTTGTTTCGACATTGCTTTACTTATCTTTATTTGCTTACTAACAAGTTTCTAAGACTTGCAAGAAAGTCGATTGTCTAACTCAGTAGTCGACTTACACAAATAAAAAAGGTTTACAATTCACCCCTCCCCCCCCCCCCCCCCTCCTCTTGTGTTTCAATTGGTATCAGAGCAAGTCTCACATAAAGTCTCCTAACAGGGGGTGAGAAAATATCAAAAGTATGGATATCAAATCTATGGTGCAATTCCACAAGATGGGCATTCTCTAACAAAATCACCATACTTCAATGGTAAACATTACAATCACTAGAAAGAGAGATTCAAAATCTTCGTTCTATCAACTGACTACCAAGCATGGCACATTATCAAGAAATGACAAAGCCGGTTCCAAATGTTGACGCAAAGGACTCAAAAAATAAGATCGATTGGGAATCTTTTAAAGTCTCCAAAGAGAAACAAGACCTAATTAAAACTAATGCTAGAGCTATAAGTTTACTTTATTGTGTAGTTAGCAGTGAAGAGTACGGAAATATATCAACTTGCGAGACAACTAAGGAAATGTGGGACAAACTGGAGGTCACCTGTGAAGGCACGTCACAAGTCAAGAAATCAAGAATCGATGCTCTTCAAACTGAATATGAACTGTTCGTGATGAAGGAAGATGAAGTCATTGAATCCATGTTACCTCGGTTCAGTAAGATCCTAAGCGAGCTAAAGTCCCTTAAGACTATATATACAAGTGGATAGCAAGTCAGAAAGCTCATAAGAGGTTTGCCTAAAGCATGGCATACAAAAGTCATTGTTCTAGAAAGTGGAAAACTGGATGACATGAGCTATAATGAACTCAGGGTGCAATCTAATGGACTTTGAAACTAATCATGTTACAAGTTACTCAAAGGAGCAAAAGAAAAATATTATTTCATTCGAAGCTACCGTAGCTGAAAGTGACGAGGATGATGAAACATCTCTTGATCTGGTCATTGATGACCTTCAAAAGATGATTAATGAATATAACAAGTTGTCTAAACAAAAGGAGGACTAGTAGATTCTTCTAGAAGGAAGTCAAATCGAAATAGACTTGATTGAAGAGGAATTGGGTAAGATCAGAATGCAATTAAACAACATTAAGAAATCACCTAGTCATAGATTTGTCAAATCAAATAGATCTTATTTGACAAATAATATTAATTTCAATTTTGGTGGCAACTAGTCGACTTCCGACGGGTCCTTAACTAAATTTTATTCAGCATCAAATGATTTTCCTAAAAGCAATTTTTTGTGTTATTCTTGTGGAAAATTAGGTCACAAATCCGTCAATTGCAACTACAAGAACACCAAACCAGGAAAATGGGTTTGGAGGCCGAAAAATACTAATCCAGGGCAACACACTACTAACCCTCAAGGACCCAAAAACACTTGGGTACCTAAAAGAAATTGATTTCTCTGTTTTGCAGGAACAAACCAAGAAGACCTTTTTATATGGGTCATTGACAGTGGGTGTTCCAAACACATGACGGGTGAACAGGATAAATTCAAAACAGAGAAAAAGATGGATGGAGGACAAATCAGGTTCGGTGATAATGCAAAAAGAGAAGTTGTTGGGGTTGGATGCATCACTCTAAGTCCTTGTCACGTCCCAAAATATCCCCTAGATGTGATTGGCACCCAGCACACACCACCGGCAAGGCGAATCACATTTTCATATCTTAACCATTGCAGCATGAACCAAATTAAATAAGCACTCAAATAATATAATAATTAATTATCGGATAATTAGTGTCTCAAAATATTAATCAAATACTCTTGCCCAAATCCCACACTAGACTATGGAGCATCTAAGAGAATTACAAAAGACTAGGGTTTGTAAATCCCAAAAGAAAAAAAAAACATTCATAAATAAATGATAAAGACACTTTTGGTAGCCTCCACGAACAAAGCGGCGGCTCACCTCAACCAATAGATTAACTATAGCAAACTCGTGAGCTACTAGCTTCGTCGTCACCAACAGTATCTGCATGGACATGCAGGTAAGGAGTGAGCTATATGTAAATATAACCCAGTAAGATCCTCGACACGCCACTCTAAATATCCCTGGAACAAGTGTTAGAAAATACAAACACACAACAAACACTTTATATTATGCCTAAGAATTATATCGTAATATAATATCCGACAAGGTCCAAACCATCGTTTATCAAGAATAGTATATATATCAACACAATTTACACTAAGGACCTGTCATAACAGCAGTTAAAGAATTTATCAACACCATGAATGCACAACAACATACACAATGCCTCAATAAAATCAAGAAGCATACACAATGCTAAGGGGAGCATACACAATGCCTAGTAAAATTAAGAAGCTTACACAATGCCAAAGGGAAGAAAACACAATGTCCCAATCTCATGGTTCATATCACATCACAAAACAATTTAGAAAGAAAATTCTAGAGTATTTGAAAATAAAGTATATGTGGCGGGCCTTAAGGACCACCGATTCTACCAAGCACACGCTCGCCCCAACACATAGACCAGGCAGACAAAATATATTTTTAAAATGGGTTTTGAAAAGCAAGTACCCAAAACATAAAGTCTCACTTACCTCAAATTCACAATTCAAGCACACTTCCAAATAAATCAAAACTGCATTCTCGAGTCTGCGAATTGCCTCAAACTACACAAAAACGGATTTAGAATGGTCAAAACCCTTAGGGTAAACCACTTCTATATTTTTAGAGGCTTAAACGGTTAAAGTCAAATTTTATAAGACGAAAACGCCCCCTAGTCAATGAGTTCAAAACCTGACAAGACATATGTTTTCGGGAAGGCCTTAACGAGAGGATTCCAACGATATATAAAAGTCTAAAATCCGACACTATTTCCCTTTCAAATCAATGATTTTGGTTGAAGAACCCTAGAGTTAAACTTTCTCAATTCCTCAAAATATCCCCATGTTTCCACCATAAAAATTCACACACAATTATGTAATAAACTTAAATAAAAGATTAGAGTCATTACCTTGATGATTTGGGATGAAAGTTCATATTTTTATCCCCTCTTTTCCTTTCTTTTTCTACCTTTCTTTTCTTTTTTCCTACTAGTTTTTCTTTCCCTCTGTTGCTCGTTTCTATTCTTACTTTGTGATGCTCCAGCTTTCTAATTTCACATGCTGCCATCTCCCTTGTTATTACCTATTTTTCTTTTCATTGGGCTTGGCCCATTTATCTCCCTTTAATTCCTTTTTTTCCCACTCTCATTCTCCTTTTCTTTTATTTAATACCACTTAATTCTTCTATTTTTTCTATTTTGATTAAATACCAAAATAACCCCAAATTTAATATGGGTTATTAAATTCTCCACCACTTAAAATGACGTTCGTCCTCGAACGATTATAGATCATACCTGTCGCATCAAATAAATGAGGATATTTATCTCGTATTTCCGCCTCGGACTCTCAAGTAGCCTCCTCGGTTGGGTGATTACACCATAACACTTTGACTGAAGCTACCTTCTTTCACCTCAATTGTCGCACTTGCCTATCAAGAATTGATATCGGACCCTCCTCGTAAGTCAAATTCTCATCAAGCTCCACATCTTCTAGCTTAATCTTATGGCTATCATCACCAACATATGATCTAAGCATCGACACGTGAAACACGAGATATGAACAACAGACAATCACAAAGGTAAAGCAAGTTCACATGCACCAACCTGATTCGATCCAAATCCCACAAGAAATAATATACCTAAGATTTTGCTTACCGTTCGACTGAATCTCATGACTCATTTCGTATTGAAAACTTTCAAACTACTCTATTTCATAAGCTCCAAATCACAATCTTGTTTATCACTATAAGACTTTTGTCTACTCTATGCTATCCGAAATCGTTCCCGCATTCAATGCAACCCTCTTCAAGGCTTGTTAATCAATGTTTAGACCCAACTACTCTGATTTAGAGTATTCAATTAAGCAAATAGAGTAAGACTCAAGCATTCATGTAAAACCTAAGACGACAAGATTTGCATACTGAGTTAGTAAACTAATATCATACACGAACTCGGTCAAAATCAACTGATCATTAACCACTTATCAGGTAATATCCATCTGACTAGTTAAGACTGGGCACCCAAGGATGGCACAGTCCAAGCGCCACAACTACAATCCTATGGCGAAACACATCCACCAATCTTACATACGATAGAGCTGAAACGCCTCCAAGCATTCCTGTATAATGCTCTTACGTACAACAATGTTAGAAATACATCCTTATGCTTCTACATATCTCTCACATGTACAGTGGTGTTGGAACACATCCATACACTCCTACATAACACTTTCACGTATAGCGATGCTGGAACACATCCACATGCTCCTACATAAACGTTCCATGCACTGTTATTCTTGTCACACATGACAATACAGACATCTCATGCCATTGCACTATCTCTGACACATAACACCATATAAGCTAGTATGATATATAAAAATGGTTCATCTTAAATCAGGAACACAATCTCGCCAACTCAATCAATATCACCTAAGCTACCATCACGATTTTCTGAATGAATGTCTAGACAAGCTACAAAGTCTACATTGATCTATTTTTACTTTCTATCGGAGACAACCATGCTGCGGAAATTTCGAGTCTCTAACACTCATATTTAATATATTAACAATTTAAACACAAGAACAACATTTATCTACCCCAAATAAATTTTGTCAATTTTAACTCTCTTCTTGTGGCCCCAATGCATATTTGTTAATCTAAAAAGTAATAAATATAATAAACGTTGTATCTTTTCGAGTAAAAATATCCTTAAGTCAACCAACATAGGTGTACACACATTCGACTATTTAATTAGAATTTTTTTTCCACTATCAAGTAGCCTCATCTTTAGAGACTAGCACTAACCCCCAACAAGGTCAAGACTCTCGTATCGATAAACTGTGCCTGTTCAAGCAAAAACAACTGTAGCATAACACATGATAGCGCCTTAGTGTGCGTATTACACTCCACCTGCCATCCTTTTACTAGATACCACAAGGCTCATAACGCCATGATGTAAAAATTAAACGTCACACTTTTAACCTCAGTTGTTTAATCAATATTATCGCGGCATCTTTTTCAACCACTGCATATGCTTCAATCGACTGAGAAGATATTCGTATATGTCACTAATGAACATAACAAATAGAGCGCTAAGGAATGTTTTTGAATACCCGAATCCTCTAGTGCATGGCAATAACTAATGCCTTGTCTATCTAATAGATATCACCAGAAATTCACACTAACCAAAATAAGTCCTGGTACATATCTTCACATTGTCCAACCCTTTTGTTATACCTCGGAACTTTGGGTTGCCGAGCGGTGAAAGGACTAACATAAGTTAAAGTGTACATGATGTCCCCACAAGTAAGAAGGGATACTTAATAATTCTAATTAAGATTCCAAAGAAGTTAAAGGCAAGGGAGAAAAGTTCGTTAAATGAAACTTCACCCAGTTCTGCGAAACGGGAGTTCGACGGTCGTTCTTTGTACTGTCGGACGAGTCGACGCTTCGTCGATTGTGCCGTAGAATTGAGCTAGAGCGAAGGCCATTCGACGAATAGGTCGACGCTTCGTCGATCAGTTCGATGAACCGTCCTTCTCATCGTAGAATGAAAGGAAACGACAGATTGCTCACTGGAAATTTAACGACTTCGACGACCAGATCGACACTCCGTCGATCGTACTGTATATCTCGGTCGGGACTGATTTTGAGAATTAATATAAAGACCCCTCCTTCATTTTATTTCATTTTCATCTCACTCCTCCACACACAAAGAACCCTCTAGAACCTTCTCCATCATTCATCCACAAGAAACTAAGGGAAAACCAAGATCAACTACACCAAATCCATGAAAACAAGTGTATGAAACCCATTAAAAGTTTATCTACACCAAGAAAACTCAAGAGAAGAAAGTTAGGGTTTTGGTGCAAGAAGAGAAGTTCCACTCAAGGGTTGTTCATCCACCATCCAAGGTGAGTTTTATGGTATTTACATGTTATTTAAGGTTTTGAAAGTTGAAACACTTAGACTGTAGTAGGAGGTAGAAAATGGGTCATGAATGAGTGAATAGTGTCATTATTGAACAATAGTTGGGAGGAATTATGAATGTTAGTATGTTGTGATTGTGAATATGTTATTAATTACACTTATACCACGAAATAAGTATTATGTATGAGAAAACGCGATAATGGGCTATAACTATAATTGTGGAGAAATTGAAGGGGAATGGTGAATTGTGGTAAATGTAGATGATTGATGATTGTTGTGGCGATATTGTGAATATTGTTATGTACGTTTGGGAGCTGATATAGAATGTGGGAAAAGTAGTAGAAACAAAGGAGATGCTGCCCAATTTTCCTTAGAAATAGCAAAATGTTCTCGTAGCTGACTAACTAATGTTAATGCGAATATTCTTGAAGGTAGAAACATGAGCATCGAAGGAGAACGACCAAGCGATGTAGTAGTTAAACGACAAAGGTATGTGAGGCCAGTCCTTTCTTTCATGGCATGAATCCTACAGTATGACTTTCCTCATTCTTCATGAATCTCTTAAATTCCGGAAAACTATGAGCCTATATTCTTGAATAGATACACAAGGTAAGAGTATTTTATGAGCCCAATATTGATGTCATTTATTACCTACACTCACCTCATATACTTTTCCCTTCAAGGTGAGGTAGAATGTTAATGAGTGCTCCATAATGAAATCGGGGAATCACGACCTTACGTCACCCCGATAAAGCATAGTTATCCTGGAGTCTTTATGCATGCACTATGATGAGCATATTGTGATGATGATATAACACCACGCCTATTTGGCCGGGTAGTCACCGCTTAGGCGGGCAACGTATACACCATGGCCAGATGGCATGGGTAGACACCACTAGTGGGCGGCATGAGATGATACCCCGGACGCGGGAAGCCTGGACGCAGGATAATGATTATCACACCGATCCGATATGGACGGGCAGTTTATACATTTATGCATATATGATATGATGATGATTTTGAGTAAGCCAGCATGCATCATTTTCTTTATATTTGACAGTCAGATACAGATGTTCCTTATTGATGCTTCCTTTATTTCATTGATGTTATATTATTGTTTATGCCTTTTGTCACGACCCAACTAGGGCCGCGACGGGTACCCGATACTTGTACCGAGCACCCCTTATCTATCATCTTACCTCTATTACTGAGCGGGTCGTATGAACTATACCATATATTTTTTTTTGTTACTAAACATTAACATTGGTAGTATACTTATAAACATAGGCTAAGAAGGTTTACTAGCACATTATACAGCGACGAGGACCATCAAAAGTACAAAACATCTAACTGTACATATCTGTCTACGAGCCTCTAAACATAGTACACATATACATAGGAAGGGTCGAGTACTGCTGTGCCCGAATATATACACAAAATAGTACCAAGGGACTGAGGCTCCGGGACAACTGGAGCGCTGCCAATTTCTTCTGATAGAGCTCCTAGGAACTAGATCCGCCTACCTGCTGACCTGCGCGGCATGAAACGCAGCGTCCACAAGAAGGGACGTCAGTACGAATAGTGTACCGAGTATGTAAGGCATGGAAGGTAATACAAACAGAACATAGAGTATGATTATCAATATCATAGTGTCATAGGGCATATAATGAGACGAGAAAGTAACCTGTACATCGGAATACCTTTTTCAGGTCGGATACCATGCATGCTTGTCCGTCTTTTGAAAACATTTCTTTTTCATATTCATAAAAAATAGAGCTTATTTCACATCGTATCATGTCATAGCATATCATAGTATATCATGTAATATCATAGCACCGAACAATGTCGGCTCTCCCATATATCCCGCGTTCGGGATGATAAGCCAGCTGACCAGGTGGCAATGAAACATGTTTCCCTTCCCATCCCCCATGTATCCCTTCCCCCCACCCCATGTACATATTCATATCTCATATACATATGTCATATAAGCATGCAGGAGAGCCCAAAGAAAATCATGTATCCATCGGAGTGACGTAAGGTCGGTGACCTCCGATTACATTATGGAATAATCGTGGTCGCTTTGTCTCACCTTGAGGGAACGAGTATTTTAAGGCGAGACTACCAACGAAGAATAGCGCTAGAAGAAAACATAGTATGAAACCAGGGGCATCATAGACATCAATTCATGTTTTGAAATCCTTAGAAAATAGTGTCATGACCCAGGAATAGAATTAAAGATCAAGAACTAGTTGAACACTTTCATACTCATACAGAATCCTTAGCTTAAGACTCTTAGTTATGAAATCATTCTTGTCATACTTATCATAGACGTATTCTCTTCCTTAGCATCATCGTTATTGTGGTCATCATAGACATATTTCCATTAGAATGGTACAGTACTTATCGTTTGATAATCGGAACAAGGATCAAAAGTTTCCTTTGGATTTTGCTTCAAAATAAGTCGAACGGAACAATAAGGAAAATCCGGGAACAATGGGCCCACCTCGGGTCAAATGAGGCGGCGTACCAAGTTTACGTGCATTACATTTCATGACGTCACTTGTGAGGGTTTTAGGGTAGTCGGGTCCTATTTATGCAAGTTCTAGATGTTTAGGAAGTTTTTCCAACATTTCACACAATTTCTAATTCAATCCTATTGAATGAAAAATGGGTAACTTTAGGTGCGGATGCCGGAGAATAGAGTTGTCCCCAAGGCTCGTAGCCGACCTATTACGTCTAAGACATGCCATAGAAGGAAGAGTAAAGCCTTACATACCTCTTTCCGCTCCTTATGCTATTCCAAATTCAAGTTGCAAATCCGCCAAAATCTACAAATGGGTCACATTTACCAAACTTTGATTAGAGCATTTAGAATTGGAATCTTAAGATAATACTTGGCTACTGAAATTTCGGCAGCACTTCCCCTGTAAATACACCATCCCCAAAATTCAACTTAGCCAATTTTTAATCAACAACAATCCGGAAATTCAACCCGGCCAAACTATCAACATAATGTCAACAATCATACTAACAATTTCCATATTCAATCCAAGATACATTATAACAACTTAATCAATTTATTACTTCCTTCACAACCTCCCAA
The DNA here is from genome assembly GCF_019175385.1 of Lycium barbarum. NCBI lineage: Eukaryota > Viridiplantae > Streptophyta > Magnoliopsida > Solanales > Solanaceae > Lycium > Lycium barbarum. Next base: position 32,628,185 of record NC_083337.1, read on the forward strand.
CTCCAATAAAAACAATAACAACCTTATAATATATTCCAACAACACCATACTAATATCATTATCTTCCATACATGTAAGAACATAATATTCAATTTACATAATCTTCCAAGACAAGCCTCCAACTACTAATACTTCACTAAGCTCATTAGGTTCTTGGTTGCAACATAAATTTCACAACGCAACAACCAACATACTAAATAAAACTTACTCATCATTCCTTCATGATTCACCAATATACACGGCTATACATATGATATACAATTCACGGCCAACATCATGCACACATGGCTACAACTTCACTAAAATCATTCAACTTCCATTATTAACATAACATTCATTACAACCACAACTAACCACTAGATAAAATAATTAAAACATGATTCTTACACGCACACATACATGCACGGCCACCACCCCCACTTCCATATTCCTCATGAATTTCACTCATTTTACACATTACAACATGCACAACATCCATAACATATAAGAAAAGGATGAATCCTTACCTTCTTCCTCAATTCTTCACTTGGCTAGAATTGGTCACTTGTATGAATATAGGCTTTTCTTGCTCCACCAACCACCCTACTTTGTTAAGGACCCTTTAATTAGTTGCTTGGTTTGAAGAGAATAAATTTTTGATGAAAAAAATTCCAAGGTTCTTGTTGCTCCAAGCTTGGCCGAATGGCCTAGGAGTTTCTCCTTCTTTTCTCTTGTTTTGGTTTTTCTTGAATTTTCTAGAGAGTTATGTGAAAATAAGATGACTTTGTCATCTTTTATTTGGCTCATTAAAGTTCCATGTGGGCTTAAGCCCACCAATAAGTGGACGGCCAAACATGGCCCAATGACCAAGCCCACCTTTTTTTTGTGTCTTGCATTTCATAAAAACCATTTTCCAACTTTCCAAATTTACCCTTCGCCTTCCTCCATATTTCCACGAGTCATATTGCGAATTTTCCTTTTTAGCCCTAGCCTTTCTTAATATTTCCATTTCTAAATTCTTCATAAATAACTCATATGTCAAACAAAATAAAAATAAGGCCTTGCTTGTTGTCTTCCCGCGATTATCTTAAATTATCCGATTGCACAAAAATGCGGGATATAACACCTCTCATACTCAACACAATGTTCGTACTGACGTCCGTTTTCTTTGGACGTTGTGTTCATGCCCACATGTAGATAGGCAGGTGATCTTGATCCAGATTCGTAGAAGCTGTTAGCGGACTTGAAGAGCACTCCATTTTTCAGAGGTGCCATTGATTATCCTTTTGGTATATATGTATATGTATGTTGTAGGCTCGACGGGGTCCTGTTCCGTCCATGTTGTATGGTCTCACGAGGTTGCTACTGTGTATGTATATATATATATATATATATTATTTTAATGACCAAAAGGCTTGTGCATATAAAAGTATTTATGTTTCCGAATGAAAGATGATTTTCTTATAATTTGAGGATGAATTTGATAAAAGAACGTTTGATGAGCATGATAAGTAGTAGAACGAGTGGTGCTCGGTGGTTAGCCCCGGGTACCCGTCATGGCCCCTAGCTTGGTCGTGACAAAAGTAGTATCAGAGCAGTTCAGTCCTAGGAAGTGTCTATGACCCGTGTTTAGTAGAGTGTTGTTTATGGTGTGCTGCGTGCCACATCAATAAACAGGAGGCTACATGGCATGCAGGAAAAATGACCATTTTTCTTCTTATGAGATCGTGTGATAGAGCCGTGTATAAGATTTTATTATCCCTAATAGTGTGTTGTGGTTTCAGAAATGCCGCCAAAGGGAAGAGCTACAGCCGCCCAGAAGGGCAAGACTACGACAAAAAGGCAGGTAGAAAGAGAGCCGCCAATGAATGTACAAGAGGGAAAGTCACATAATGAGGCCCTATCTAACACTTCCTCTACCCCGCCAAATGTAGAAAAACAAGGAGGAGCTTCAGCTCCAGTTCCTCCACCGATTGCTCCGGGTCAACGAGTGACCGAGGCCTTTCATCTATTGACACAGTTTGTTGCCGCTCAGGCACAGCGGCAGAATGCAAGCCTAAGTGATCGGTCAGCTAGTACCCGAGCCCGTGATTTTATGAGCTTGAATCCTTCGGAGTTCTTCGGGTCAAATCTGGATGAAGACCCGTAAGGTTTCATTGATGAGATGTTGAGAACATTGAGAATCATTCAGGCCTCTGAGACTGAATCTGTGGAGTTGGCATCTTATAGACTCTAAGATATGGTGGTATTGTGGTATAATAATTGGATAGCATCAAGGAGAGAAAATGCGCCTCCACCCGCGTGGCAAGAATTCGTAGATGCTTTCATTCGCCATTATTTGCCACTCGAGGTCCGCCCAGCTAGAGCGGATAGATTTCTAAATTTGAAGCAAGGAAGTATGAGTGCCTTAGAGTATAGCCTGCAATTTAACTCCTTGGCTAGATATGCCCTGACTATGGTGGCTGATATGGGAGATAGGGTGCACAGGTTTGTGAGTGGCTTGGGGCCACATTTGTTCAAGGATTGTTTGGCGGCTTCGCTACAAGAAGGGATGGATATTTCCCGAATACAAGCCCATGTCCAGAACTTAGAAGGACGACAGCCACCACCAAGAGGTGATCGCGATATTAAAAGAAGGCAAAGCAAGAGGGCTAGATCTATGGAGGCCGGCAGTGATTATAGAGGGGGATCAATGCAGACATATTCTAGACATTCAGGCCAGTCGGTGACTAGTGCACCTCCTTGATTTACGGGTAGGAGATTTGATCGCTCCTTTCGTTCAGGACAGGGTCAGAGTTCGAGGGCCTCAGATTCTCAGTTCAGGGAAGAATATAGTCAGAGGAGACCCTCAGTACCACGATGCAGCCAGTGCTGTAGACAACATTCCGGACAATATCGCCAAGGTTCGGATGCCTGCTATGCCTGTGGCCAGGTTGGGCATATGATGCGAGATTGCCCGTCGACGAGCGGTAGAGTGGGAATTCAGCCCACAGGATCTGCAGCCAGTTCATCTTCAGTGCGCCCAGTAGGGCAGACTCCCCAGATCTCAGCAGGTCGAGGTAGAGGCAGAGGGGGAGCATCTACTTTAGGTGCCACTCAGCCCCGTGTGTATGCTTTAGCCGGACGATAGGATCTCGAGTCCTCCCCAGATTTGGTTACAGGTACATTATGCATATTTTCCCATGATGTATATGCCTTGATAGATTCGGGTTCTACCTTCTCCTATATTACTCCATATGTTGCTGGTCGTATTGGGGTGAAACCTGAGCCAATCAAACCTTTTGAAGTAACTACTCCGGTTGGTGATCCCGTGATAGCTAGACAAGTGTATAAAAACTGTATGCTTGTGATATGCAATCGCCAAACCAAAGCTGATTTAATTGAGCTGGAAATACTAGATTTCGATGTGATCATGGGTATGGACTGGTTGGCATCATGTTATGCTAATGTGGATTGCCGAATGAAAATAGTTCGATTCCAATTTCCGGGGAAGCCCGTGCTTGAATGGAAGGATAATACAGCCTCTCCAAAAGGTAGGTTTATTTCCTACCTCAAGGCAAGAAAGATGATAGCCAAAGGATACATTTATCATCTAGTCCGAGTTCATGACACCGAAGTAAAGTCACCAACTTTCCAATCCATTCCGGTAGTGAATGAATTTCCGGATGTATTTCCAGATGAACTTCCAGGTCTTCCTCCAGAAAGAGAGATTGACTTCGCCATTGATGTGTTGCCGGATACCAAGCCTATTTATATTCCTCCTTATCGAATAGCTCCGACAGAATTGAAAGAGCTAAAGGTGCAGTTCAAAGATTTTCTTGAGAAGGGGTTTATTAGACCCAGTTCATCGCCGTGGGGAGCACCAGTCTTATTCGTGAGAAAAAAGATGGTTCCCTACGAATGTGCATCGATTATAGGCTGTTGAACAAAGTGACGATAAAGAACAAGCATCCTCTCCCCAAGATTGATGATGTATTTGATCAACTACAGGGTGCCAAGTGGTTTCTAAAATAGACTTGAGGTCGGGTTATCATCAAGTGAGGGTTAGAGAAGAAGATATTCCCAAAACAGCTTTCAGAACAAGATAGGACCACTATGAATTCCGGGTGATGTCGTTTAGGCTGACTAATGCCCCGGCAGTGTTCATGAATCTGATGACTAATGTTTTCAGGCCACTCTTGGATTTATTCGTGATAGCATTCATTGATGATATTCTGGTGTATTCTCGCACAGAATCATAGCATGTAGATCATTTACGTATCGTACTTGGAATTCTTCGAGCTCGAGAATTATATGCAAAATTTTCAAAGTGCGAGTTTTGGCTGAATTGTGTAACATTTCTGGGCCATGTCAAATAAGATGACGGTATTCCAGTTGATACTCAGAAAATTGAAGCTGTGAAGAATTGGCCAAGGCCACGACGCCTACCGAAGTTCGTAGTTTTCTGGGATTGGCAGGATACTACAGAAGGTTTGTAGAAGGATTTTCCTCTATTTCAGCTCCATTGACGAAGCTAACCCAGAAGTCAGCTAAATTTCAATGGAATGAATCTTGTGAACGCAGCTTCCAAGAGCTGAATGACAGATTAACCTAAGCTCTAGTCTTAACACTTCCAGAAGGGTCAGATGGTTATGTGGTATACTATGATGCTTCCGGTGTTGGGTTAGGATGTGTGTTAATGCAGCACGGTAGAGTTATTGCTTATGCTTCGAGACAGCTGCGAAAGCATGAAAAGAACTATCCAACTCATGACCTCGAATTAGCTGCAGTTATTCATGCATTAAAGATCTGGAGACATTACTTGTATGGCGTACATGCTGATATCTATACAGACCACAAGAGCCTCTAATACATTTTCAAGTAGAAGGAGTTAAACATGCAGTAGAGGCGGTGGTTAGAATTGTTGAAAATTACGATGTGAATATTTTGTACGACCCTGGAAAAGCAAATGTAGTGGCCGATGCGCTTAGCCGCCGATCAATGGGCAGTTTATGTGAAGTTCCTCTGGAAAAGAAAGAGATGGTTCACGAGCTCCATCAATTAGCTAATCTTGGAGTGCGTGTGTTTGATTCATGTAGTGCAGGGATTGGTATTAATGATCCTATGGTATCATCCCTGAATGTGGAAGTGAAAGAGCGTCAGTATGAAGATCCTCAGTTGAGCCATTATAGAGACGCATTTCATGAAAAAGAGAGATCTCCATTTAAAACTTCGATGGATGAGATCCTTAGATACTAAGGCAGGTTATGTGTTCCGAATGTTGCAGAATTGCGCCGACGAATTCTGGAAGAAGCCCATTATTCTCGGTATTCTATTGACCCGGGTGCAACAAAAATGTAGCACGATATCAAATTGATATATTGGTGGGATGGCATGAAGAGAGACATATCAGAATTTGTAGCCCAATGTTCAAATTGCCAACAAGTAAAGATCGAACATCAGAAGCCAGGAGGATTATTGCAAGCAATGGAAATCCCTATTTGGAAGTGGGAAGTGATCAATATGGATTTTATTGTGGGCTTACCTCATTCCCGAGGCAAGCATGACTCCATATGGGTGATCGTGGACAGACTCACGAAAGCAATCCATTTTCTTCAAGTCAGAACCACATACTCCGCAGAATATTATGCGAGGTTGTATCTCAAGGAAATTATGCGACTTCATGGTGTTCCATTATCCATTATCACGGATAGAGGAGCACAATTTACAGCCAAGTTCTAGAAATCTTTCCAGGAAGGTTTGGGTACTCAAGTAAGGCTCAACACAACATTTCATCCGCAAACCGACGGACAAGCCAAACGTACTATTCAGACTTTGGAAGATATGGTCCGAGCTTGTGTGCTGGATTTTGGTGGTAGTTGGGATAATCACCTACCTCTTATTGAGTTTGCATATAACAATAGCTACCATTCAAGTATCCAAATGGCCCCGTATGAAGCTTTGTATGGAAGAAAGTGTAGGTCCCCAATTGGATGGTTCGAAATAGAGGAAGTATAGTTAATAGGCCCTGAATTAGTTCAGCAAGCGGTAGAAAAAGGTCAAAGTGATCCGAGATCGATTGCTGGCAGCCCAAAGTCGCCAAAAGTCTTACGCGGACAACCGCCGACGAGACTTGGAATTTCAGGCTAATGATTGGGTATTTTTGAAGGTATTGCCAATGAAAGGAGTGATGAGATTTGGCAAGAAAGGGAAATTGAGTCCCCGCTACATTGGACCCTATAAAATCATCCGTAAGGTGGGCCAAGTAGCCGATGAATTAGACTTGCCATCGGAGCTTGAATCAGTTCACCCAGTTTTTCATGTCTCAATGCTTCGCAAGTGTGTTGGAGATCCCAAGAGAATTGTTCCAATAGATTATGTGCAAGTGATAGAAAAGTTAGCATATGAAGAAGTACCCATTGCCATCTTAGACAGGCAAGTACGAAGACTTCGAAACAAGGAAGTGGCTTCAGTTAAGGTCTTATGGTGAAATAACAAACGAGAAGAGATAACCTGGGAAGCAGAAGAGAGTATGAAGTTCAAGTATCCACATTTATTTGAACCCTCAGGGGAGATTCAAGATGAAATACAAACATTATAAGGTGTGTATGCTTTCTTTTATGCTTTGGGTCGTGTGTGGCAAATTTATGTTGCTATTATGTTGTTGTGGCCCTGTGAAGCAATGTTATTATGGGGTGTTGTGACAGGATGGTAACTCCATATTACAGGGAAAACTCTGGCAAAATTGTTATAGAATTCCCAAGTACTTAACATTCGAGGACGAATGTTCCAAAAAGGGGGGAAGAATGTTATACCTCGGAACTTTGGGATGCCGAACGGTGAAGGGGACTAACGTAAGTTAAGGTGTACATGATGTCCCCATAAGTAAGAAGAGATACTTAATAATTCTAATTAAGATTCCAAAGAAGTTAAAGGCAAGGGAGAAAAGTTCGTTAAATGAAACTTCACTGCAGTTCTGCGAAACGGGAGTTCGACGGTCGTTCTTTGTACCGTCGGACGAGTCGACGCTTCGTCGATTGTGCCGTAGAATTGAGCTAGAGCGAAGGCCATTCGCTGAATAGGTCGACGCTTCGTCGATCAGTTCGACGAACCGTCCTTCTCATCGTAGAATGAAAGGAAACGACAGATTGCTCACTGGAAATTTAACGACTTCGACGACCAGATCGACGCTCCGTCAATCGTACTGTATATCTCGGTCGGGACTGATTTTGAGAATTAATATAAAGACGCCTCCTTCATTTTATTTCATTTTCATCTCACTCCTCCACACACCAAGAACCCTCTAGAACCTTCTCCATCATTCATCCCCAAGAAACTAAAGGAAAACCAAGATCAACTACACCAAATCCATGAAAACAAGTGTATGAAACCCATTAAAAGTTCATCTACACCAAGAAAACCCAAGAGAAGAAAGTTAGGGTTTTGGTGCAAGAAGAGAAGTTCCACTCAAGGGTTGTTTCATCCACCATCCAAGGTGAGTTTTATGGTATTTACATGTTATTTAAGGTGTTGAAAGTTGAAACACTTAGACTGTAGTAGGAGGTAAAAATGGGTCATGAATGAGTGAATAGTGTCATTATTGAACAATAGTTGGGAGGAATTATGAATGTTAGTATGTTGTGATTGTGAATATGTTATTAATTACACTTATACCACAGAATAAGTATTATGTATCAGAAAACGGGATAATGGGCTATAACTATAATTGTGGAGAAATTGAAGGGGAATGGTGAATTGTGGTAAATGTAGATGATTGATGATTGTTGTTGCGATATTGTGAATATTGTTATGTACGTTTGGGAGTTGATATAGAATGTGGGAAAAGTAGTAGAAACAAAGGAAATGCTGCCCAATTTTTCCTAGAAATAGCAAAATGTTCTCATAGCCAACTAACTAATGTTAATGCGAATCTTCTTGAAGGTAGAAACGCGAGCATCGAAGGAGAACAACCAAGCGATAGAGTAGTTAAACGACAAAGGTATGTGAGGATAGTCCTTTCTTTCATGGCATGAATCCTATAGTATGACTTTCCTCCCTCTTCATGAATCTCTTAAATTCCGGAAAACTATGAGCCTATGTTCTTGAATAGCTACACAAGGTAAGAGTATGTTATGAGCCCAATATTGATGTCATTTATTTCCTACGCTCACCTTATATACTTTTCCCTTCAAGGTGAGGCAGAATGTTAATGAGTGCTCCATAATGCAATCAGGAAATCACGACCTTACGTCACCCCGATAAAGCATAGTTATCCTGGAATCTTTATGCATGCACTATGATGAGCATATTATGATGATGATATAACACCGCACCTATTTGACCGGGCAGTCAATGTATACACCATGGCCAGATGGCATGGGCAGACACCACTAGTGGGCGGCATGAGATGATACCCCGGACGTATGCGGCCTGGATGCAGGCTAATGATTATCACACCGATTCGATATGGACGGGCAGTTTATACATTTATGCATATGTGATATGATGATGATTTTGAGTAACCCAGCATGCATCATTTCCTTTATATTTGACAGTCAGATACAAATGTTCCTTATTGATGCTTCCTTTATTTCATTGACGTAATATTATTGTTTATGCCTCTCATACTCAGTAGAATGTTCGTACTGACGTCTGTTTTCTTTAGACGCTGTGTGCATGCCCACAGGTAGACAGGGAGGTGATCTTGATCCAGATTCGTAGAAGCTGGTAGCGGACTTGAAGAGCACTCCATTTTCCGGAGGTTCCATTGATTATCCTTTTGGTATATATGTATATGTATGTTGTGGGCTCGACGGGGTCCTGTCCCGTCCATATATCTAGTACTCTAGTAGAGGCTCGTAGATACGTAGTGTGGGTTGTATGGTCTCACGAGGTTGCCACTATGTATGTATGTATGTATATGTATATATATATATATATATATATATATATATTATTTTAATGACCAAAAGTCTTGTGCATATAAAAGTATTTATGTTCCCGAATGAAAGATGATTTTCTTATAATTTGAGGATGATTTTGATAAAAGAACATTTGATGAGCATGATAAGTAGTAGAAGGAGTGGTGCTCGGTGGTTAGCCCCGGATACCCGTCACGACCCCTAGCCGGGTCGTGACACCTTTCTCCTACAACTCGTGGTATCCCGATCACAAGTCTATCTTAGAATAGCATATAACACCCCGAAACTGAAGGCACATATCATGTACTTTAGGAAAGAGAAAAAGATGGTTGCCCATCATATGATAAAAATTAAGTCATTTTTCACTTAGGGATGAAAATCTGCATAGATTCACCGTTCTCCTCAATGGATAGAAATTAAGCACCTCCGGGCTCTATACTTGGTGTAGTGACCTCTCAATCATGAAATCTTGTAACTTATTATTTTACTTCCTTTGACTTTGCAGAGTCATTCTATAATTAAAAATAAAAATATACCAAATTAATGACAGCATATTAATACCCAAGTTTTAGTCAACCTCCCCATCATATGGTATAATTAGTAGGTTCTCTGAAAGCGTATTCATGAACTTATTAACCACTCATACTAACCCAATAGTTAGTTATTCAACTATGGTGCCCCGAGTTATAGTTAAATACGGCCTATATCCTCCACTTATTATATAAAGAACTTTATCGACGAGGTTGCTTTTTCTGTGGACATACCAAATGAATCCTTTAAACTTAATACAAACTTAATATTAGGCTTCACCAAAATGGAAAATGGAACGGTCTTTTTATGGTAATCAAGCATAAGGCAAGACGAAGTCATTCAATCTGAATCAAAGATAACCTCGAGGTCAATAACGCCAAGTGTGTGTGTGTGTGTGTGGTTTTTTTTTTTTTTGCAGCACATAAACCTATCATGACTCTGAACTGTGTCCACACATGTTTGATAGACCGACCAATAATAGTAGACTCCACCACTTGGATCGAAATCACAAATGATACATCTAAGTATCAACTTCTCTCTTTATCCCCATCTATACTATCATCTTAATAACATGTTTCTCATCTTCCTTAAGCTTGTGCTTTATCGAAAACAATGTATATTAACAAAACTGTGTGAACTAGTTATCTATGGCAATCATGTCATTTCTTATTTACTCTAACTTCTTTTATGGTTCATTTATTTTCATGGTGCATGATAGTCTTTAATATTCCACGTCTTTCCCTTCAACAACTAATCAAGCTACTATACAATGAGTTTCATGCTAAACATCTTACTATCTTGTTTCAAATTTTCTTATACTTAAGTCTTATTCTCGCTCACAATCTGGAATTCAGCAAGAGACTACTCCACGAACAAGTTGTGCATCTCATAGGGCCATTATCATGCTCATACTTAATACACATAAGATATGTAATATTACGCCACAGTCACAAATATGACTTCACCATCATGACGTTGCTAATAATAGTGAATCGCTTTAAGAGGCATTAAGCTTAGGGCCACTTAAGCACTATTCTCAAAATATCTTTCACTATAAAGCTCAACAACTTAGGCATGGGTATGCAACTACACTTCTTACTTTCCCGCTGCACTCTCTCTTTACCGATAAGACTCATAATATAGAGTTATACCAACAACCCTATCTTTGAATAGCAGCTCTTACACAAAAAAAAATTATATCATTTGGCCACTTTTTGTTTATGACTAGGGAACCCGCAGCTGCTACCCTTCATAATAACGATTTCTTAATGTTCAAAATTTTCACAAACTCCCAAACTTCAAAAAAATTATATTTGGCAAGATTTTCTTTGTAAATAGAACTATCCCAAAGTGTACACCTGGTCCTATCGCAACTACAATCAACGCACACAACATTCCACGTACTCAGTATCACTCTCAGTTGCACATATAACGTTAAAAAAAACTTTCGAATCAACCGTGACGTCTAGCAGAGGAGGATATCCATGTCCTAGCCGTCCGCGGAATAAGTATTCCAACATTTAGACTAGATTCAACTCAACGCAGAAATAAGGAATGAACGAAGGGAAACCAACCTAGATGTTCAGTAGCCACAAGGTCATAAGTATGGGCGCCTACATACCCATGAACAAGACTCTACTAAACACTGCTCCATGACCCGGGACATAAAGCCTAGGCTCTGATACCAGCTTTGTCACGTCCCAATATACCCCCTAGACGTGATTGGCACCTAGCACACACCACCGGCCAAGCGAACCACATTTTCATATCTTAACCATAATTTTGCAGCATTAACAAAATTAAATAAGCACTCAAATAATATAATAATTAATTATCAGATAATTAGCGTCTAAAAATATTAATCAAATACTCTTGCCAAAATCCCACACTAGACCATGGAGCATCTAAGAGAATTACAAAAGACTCGGGTTTGTAAATCCCGAAAGATAAAAACATTGATAAATAAATGATAAAGATACTTTTGGTAGCCTCCACGAACGAAGCGGCGGCTCACCTCAACCAATAGATTAACTCTAGCAAACTCATGAGCTACTAGCTTCGTCGTCACCAACAGTATCTGCATGGACATGCAGGTAAGGAGTGAGCTATATGTAAATATAACCCAGTAAGATCCTCGACACGCCACTCTAAATACCCCTGGAACAAGTGTTAGAAAATACAAACACACGACAAGCACTTTATGTTATGCACAAGAATATATCGTAATATAATATCCGACAATGTCCAAACAATCCTTTATCAAGAATAGTATATATCTCAACACAATGTACACTAAGGACCTGTCATAACAGCAGTTAAAGAATTTATCAACACCACGAATCCACAACAACATACACAATGTGTCAAATATATCAAGAAGCATACGCAATGCCTCAATAAAATCAAGAAGCATACACAATGCTAAGGGGATCATACACAATGCCCAGTAAAATTAAGAAGCATACACAATGCCAAAGGGAAGCATACACAATGTCCCAATCTCATTACTCACAGCCGTATCACATCACAAAATAATTTAGAAAGAGAATTTTAGAGTATTTGAAAATAAAGTATATGCGGCTGGCCTTAAGGACCACCGATTCTGCCAAGCACACACTCGCCCCAACACATGGGCTAGGCAGACAAAACATATTTTGAAAACGGGTTTTGGAAAGCAAGTACCCAAAACTTAAAGTCTCACTTACCTCAACTTCACAATTCAAGCACACTTCCCAATAAATCAAAATTGCATTCTCGAGTCTCTGGATTGCCTCAAACTACACACAAATGGATTTAGAATGGTCAAAACCCTTAGGGTAAACAACTTCTATATTTTTAGAGGCTTAAACGGTTAAAGTCAAATTTTAAAGGACGAAAACGCCCTCTGGTCAATGTATTCAAAACATGACTAGACATGTGTTCTGGAAGGCCTTAACGAGAGCATTCCAACGATATATAGAAGTCTAAAATCTGACACTATTTTCCCTTTCAAATAAATGATTTTGGTTGAAGAACCCTAGATCTAAATTTTCTCAATTCCTCAAAATATCCTCATGTTTCCACCATAAACATTCACCCACAATTATGTAATAAACTTAAATAAAAGATTAGAGTCATTACCTTGATAATTTGGGATGAAAGTTCTTATTTTTATCCCCTCTTTTCCTTTCTTTTTCTCCCTTTCTTTTCCTTTTTCCTACTGGTTTTTCTTTCCCACTGTTGCTGGTTTCTTTTATTTCTTTGTGATGCTTAAGCTTTCTGATTTCTCACGCTGCCATCTCCCTTTATATTATCTATTTTTCGTTTCATTATGCTTGGCCCATTTATCTCCCTTTAATTCCTTTTTTTTCAACTCTTATTCTCCTTTTCTTTTATTTAATACCACTAAATTCTTCTATTTTTTCTATTTTGATTAAATACCAAAATAACCCCTAATTTAATATAGGTTATTACAGTCCCTCATGTGACAGTACACCTAGTAAACGGACTCAAATATAATCTTTTCAGTATTAGTCAACTATGTGATGAGGGATGCAAAGTTATGGTCGATGCTATTAAGTGCACAGTGATTCATGAAGCAAGAAATATCATCATTTGTGGTGAGAGAGTAGAAAATATTTATGTTCTCAGTAATGTTGACTTGCCTACTCCTACTTGTCTTGCATCCATAGCTTGCGATCCACGGCTTTGGCATAGAAAATTGGACATGCTAGCATGCATATACTTGAGAAACTATCTAAGCATGATTTGGTCCTAGGTCTCGCCAACTAAAGTTTTCAAAACATCATATTTTTTATGCATGTCAACTAGGAAAAAAAACTCGTTCATCATTCAAGCCTACGGATATTGTTAGCTCCACTAAACCCCTTCAGTTACAGGATATGGACTTATGTGGACCTACTAAAATGTCTAGCATAGGTGATAAGAAATATGCTTTTGTTATTGTGGATGATTATTCTAGATTTACTTGGGTTATATTTCAGACTCACAAAGATGAAGCCTTCACTCTATTTGAGATTTTTTGTAGAAGGATATTACGACAGAATGGATGCTTTATCTCAACCATTCAGATTGATCATGGAAAAGATTTTGAAAACAGGTCATTTAAAGAGTTCTGTGCTCGACAAGGCTACATACAAACTTTCTTTTCACCTCGATCTCCCCAACAAAATGGAGTCATTGAAAGAAATAATTGGTCAGTTCAACATACTGCCCGAACAATGCTTGTTGAACAAGGATTGCTTGATCGCTTTTGAGCCAAAGCTGTGAGTACTACCTGTCACATGCTAAATCGATGCCTAATAAGGCCAATTCTGAAGAAGACTCTGTATGAACTCTGAAAAGGTAAACGACCAATCATAAGCTACTTTCATCCCTTCGGATGTAAGTTCTTTATCCATAACAATGGTAAGGACAATCTAGGCAAGTTTGATCCTCGTAGTGATGAAGGTATTTTTATGGGTTATGCTCCTATTATTAGATCATATAGGTTATACAACTAAAGACCAATGACAGCTGAGGAATCTGTTCATGTTGTATTTATTGATACTAACCCTAGTATCGAAGTCACAAGTTCTACTAATGATAATACAGGAGAAGAAGCCACCTTACCAAAGTCGAAAAATGATGTGATTGGCAAGTCAACTACTAAAGTGTCAACAACAGAGATCACACAAAGTCGGAGATAAAGTACTGAGATCCTCTAAGGAAGTGGGTACTGATGTTGGGAAGCTGCGGGTTTTCATAAAGGGACTGCAGAAAGATGGAGTAAAAACTGTCAACAAGCTGATATCAAGAGTCTACACTCTGAATAGAGGAACCACGAACTAAAACATAGAACTTACCGTGGCTGTCCAAAAATCCTACTCAACACTTTCCCACATCATTGAGACCTCTTACAACTCCTTTTCTAAGAGAGTTATCGACACTCTCATGCACTTTTGGAAAAGGGCTAGCTAATTCCCCATCTGGTTAAATGCTTCAAATGTTTGTTTTGTTAAGACTTTTGCATGTCTATTTTGTTAAAACTATGAGCCTTTTTTATGTCCTCACTAACTATGTGGTTTAGTTTAGGTTTGAGTTGCTTATCTGCTATGTGATTATCTACTATGTGGCTTAGTTTAGGTTTGAGTTGCTCATCTGCTATGTGATTATCTACTATGCTATTTCTCTATACCTGTATATGTGTGTTTTCCTTTCTTATGATGTCAAAGGGGGAGAAGATATAGTTGTCAACCAGTTAACATCTAAGGGGGAGCACAAATGAAATAACTCCGGGGGAGTACCACATTTTTCAGGGAAGTAAAATGTCACACTCTTTTTTGGTTGTCGTCATCAAAAAGGGGGAGATTTTTATCCTTGATAATTTACCATTGTAATATTATTTTAATGATGATGTTGTTATCGTGTAAGAACCAAAAGGAAAAGGATACACACTCCATATGGTGTACACAATCATAAGGAAAGAAGAAAGATATTCTCCTCGAATATCATAAATCAAGAAGGCATACAAGGAAAACCTATATGGAAAACTCTCTAAGATTAAAGGAATAGACGTACATGGCAAGAAGATCAATCAAGTCAAGTAAAAAGGTTGCAAACAACTAATACAAGATTGTCAAGTGGCGATGGGAATCAACCACTCCACTAGTAAAGATCTCACCACCGAATGAAAGAAGATACAAAGGAAGACCATTGAAGATCTCAAGATTTGAACCATCAAAGGAAAGAAGATACCAATGAAGATACAAGATCAATCAATGGATCAAATTAAATCCCTGATTGAAGACAAACTCCTTTAGGTTAACTTAGAGAAAGCCAATCAGAATTAATCGAATGAAAAAATTGATTCACTACCCTCAAGACTCTAAGTAGCCAACTTTATAAGAAGACCTCACAAACCAAAGAAAAACCACAACTTCACTTGAGTAAAACATTTATTTACTCTTCATCTTGTAAACGCACTATAGTAGTCTGAGTCTTGTAGTGTTAGAAAAAAGTAAGGAGAAGATAGGTAGCTATATAGGTTTAGGCTGTCACTCAAGGACAATTGGAATCACGGTTCGATTTGAACCATCTCTGTAATCAAGTTACTATACGACTCTAAGCAAGCCCTTGTAACCCAAGGGGACTAGATTAGGCACCACACCGGTGATCTGAACCAGCATAAAAATCTTTATGTTCATTTTTTTTTTCATTGCTTTACTTATCTTTATTTGCTTACTAACAAGTTTCTACGACTTACAGGAAAGTCAACTGTCTAACTCAGTAGTCAACTTACATAAATTTAAAAGGGTTAAATTCACCTACCCCCACCCCCACCCCCACCACCCTCTTGTATTTCAATGTGCTACACTCTTCTTTTAGTTTGTTTAAAAAATAATGTTACCTTTGCATATTTAGAAAAAAAAAATTAAATCTAAAATTCTATTATATCCTTACATATTTATAACTTTAGTGTATGATTACTAATAGGTGTTGGAAAATGAAGTAGGTGATAATTAGTCATAAATCGCAATACTGCAACGGTGAAAGATAAATTCACATGCAAAGGACAATCTTGGATCTTGCTACTACACAATATCAACTAAACATGATCCGGGGAAGATATGCATATCATAATAAGCAAGCTAAGAGAACTGTATACGGTAAAAAAATTACATTACACATGGCATAGAGTGAAGTAGACACGTGGCAGATGTGAGGAAACGATGACATGTTTTATGATAGAACCCGAAGACACTGATTTCATGCGACCCTAGAGCAAAGGTTACAGAGCAATTGCCATGGACCATTTATGAGTATCAGGCATTACGAAACCGGTACGATTATGTAGCGAAATATCATGTTTCTACAATTGATTAGAATTAATTGGTTATTATTACTCATTATGAGAAATAATTTACAATTTTTCGCTAATGGTTACTACATATAAAAGGATCCCAAACTCATTGTAACAAACCATCCAATTCTAGCTGAACAAATCATATTTATACTTATAAGAGAATTATAATTCTTTTATCTTCTTATTGTAACAGATTCATAGTGCTCATCAAGGCTAAGTGTTCATCCAGAGTTATCTTCATCGAAGAATTCCCTTCAAGCTTATACAACCCCAGCTAATTTATTACATTTTTATTCTATTATCACTTGGCTTCATTACTTTTCATTTACTATATATTCCCATTGAAACGAATTAATTCACGCATCCTTTAAACTACTAACTAATTAAATTGTACCTAATCAATTGCAATCTATGAATTAGGTAACTGAAAATTATGGAAAACACTGGAAATCAAGTGGATGACATGTTGAACAATGTGACTGCTCAGGAGACTGATCCGGTTACAGGAGAATTCAGGGCAACAAATAATGATCCCATGATTTCGCCTCAGGGGTCCAAGCACACACGGTGTTACAACTTGTAGTTTTATATATTTAGATTCGTCGTACGTTAGTTGTCTTAGTCTTGGACACTGGGATTTGTCTTCAAGGTCATACAAGGTTGGACATGCTTAACTTATGCTTATAAGGGTTTTAGTTCATGTTTGGTAAGTTGCGGAAGGATTAGAGAATAAATGAATAATAGCGGAAAGGCTCGTCAAAAGTATTTTCTGGGAAATATAGAATATGGACTGTATAATTGAGATATGGTCTGTATTTTAAGATATGGACCATATTTAAGGATTTTAAAGATTTCCAGAGAAGACAGTTTTGAGTTGGAAAAATACGGTCCATTGCCCGGACCGTATAATTTTATACGGCAAACAAGTTGGCCGTATAATGTTATACGGCCAAGGATATGGACCATATTTTTTAATGGCAATGAAACTTTTTTGATTTTATATATCACGACCCCTCTTCATTTTAAGTAATTTTTAACTTAACCCCAAGTCCAAGAAAGCTCGAGAAACCTATCCCAACATATTCAAACACTTCTTCAAGCATAAATCAAAGATCAAAGTGGGAATTAAAGTGATCAAGGTTTCAAAGTATGATTGAAAGTTGTCTCTTCTTCTTGGAGAAGCCTAGGTGAGTATTTCAAGGTGAAGTGACCTTGGAATTTAATTGTTTCATTAAGTTCGTCAATCTATAAGGTATGTTATTTATTCTATTTCTTATGTTAAATTGATTTGAAGGTTTAGCAAGTCTTAAAGGTGGAAATAGTTATGTAGGAAAGGTCATAAGGTGTTGTGTTGAAGTTGTTATAATGGATTGATTATGAAAGGAAGTTTTGGGACTGAATTGAGTCTAGTTTGAATATAACCTCCTGGCTATGGTATTGTTAATGTCGTTATCAATGTTTTGGGAGTTGCTTTTGAGTTGGGAGTAAGTATATGATATAGGGGAAATGCTGCCCAATTTTCGTTACCTCACCTGTTAGTGTAGCTTGACCTTATAAGTGTTTCAACGACTAAACCTTAGTGTGAATCATCTTGAAGGTAGATTTGCTAGCTCGGGAAGATAGACATTTAGTGGTTAAGTGGACAACTTGAGGTATGTTAAGGTTGTCCCTTTCTTTCTTTTTGGCATGATCCTTATGAGCAAGACGTTTATTGTAACACCTGGTACCATAAAACTAAGCTATGTTCATGATTTGGGACTTAGAAATTCAGATGGGAAATGTTGGAATAAAATTCATCTCAGTTCAGCAAAGTTCCATTTTTACGATTAGATATAATGACCGTATATTATTATACGGCCTGTACTTCCAGGCCGTATTTATTAGTTGGAAAATTCCAGTTCCTGCCAAGTTTTTGAAAAAATTTAATACAGACCGCATAATGTTATACAAATCATATTTTCAGTCGGTGAAACTCTTTTGGGAAATTCTAGTTTCTGAAATTTTAATAAAATTTAAATGTGGTCAGTTTATACGGACCATATAAATGTACCTATAATTCCCACTCAGTTAAGTATAAATACCCAGTTCAACCTTTTTATTCACTTTTTTCATTCTCTAAGCCCTAGAATGAAGGTTTCCTCCTCCCAACAATCCAAAACACGTACGTAACCTATTCCATGCCCTTCCAAATCAATTCTAACATATATTCTCATAATCTAACAAGGAAATCATTGTTCCTAACCTAGGGTTTTCAATAAAACACCATTTAAAGGATTCAGGACTAAAGCTTTAGGGATACTTCTTCAAGTTCAAATTATTGATACAAGTTTTGGTTATGTAGGGCATCTATCTATGTGTGGGAATATCTTTGTTCTTCCCCATGCCATGGTCTTCCATGATCATATGAAAATTCACCAAAAACTAGGGTTTTAGCCATGTTCATGATAACCCTGAATACCTACACCATGATATACTATGTTTGGATGATTACTTCTCTATTGTGTTCTTAATAGTCCCTTTTTTGTTATTGAGAATTTGTCCGTAATCTGTGAAAGCCCATACTTTGTATTACATGGGTTCTTACATGTAAGATATGAAATATTATGCTTAATTTCCTTGAAGTCCTACATGTCTCCATGTTTTCATACAAGTTATATTATATATCACCTTCATGTTATAATACAAAGCAAGAATCATGTTTATAAGAAAGTTATATAATTCATGGGTGGCTAAGCCGATCTATATCCATGTTCATGTTTTGGGAGTAGCATAGACTACCCAAGGGATATATCTATCACTTAGTTCAAATTAGGGATTCAGATACCCAAACTCCAACTCTCCAGTCTGTACCAGTTGTTAATGAGTTCCCAGGAGTCATTCCAGAAGATCTTCTAAAAGCTCCTCTTGATAGAGAGATAGACTTTGGAATTGATCTACTTCCCAGTACTGAGCCAATATCTATCCCGCCATACAGAATGGCTCCAGCACAGTTGAAAGAGTTAAAAGTCTAGTTGAAAGATCTTCTTGATAAGGGATTTATTAGGCCTAGTGTATCGGCTTGGGGTGCGCCAGTCTTATTTGTCCGACAGAAAGATGGATCCTTGCGCATGTGCATTGACTAACACCAGCTGAACAAGCTTACCATTAAGAACAAGTATCCTCTCCCCAGAATTGATGACATATTTGATCAACTTCAGGGTGCTCAGTGTTATTCCAAGATTGACCTCAGATCAAGCTATCACCAGTTAAAGGTTAAGGAAGTTGATATTACAAAGACCACTTTCAGAACCCGTTATGGTCATTTTGAATTTCTTGTCATGTCGTTTGGGTTGACCAATGCACCAGCAGCTTTCATGGACCTTATGAATAGGGTTTTCAAGCCTTATCTCTATTTATTCGTCATTGTGTTTATTGATGACATATTGGTGTATTCTCGTAGTGAGGCTGATCATGCAGAACATCTGAGAATAGTGTTGCAGACACCCAAGGATCGCGAGCTTTATGAAAAATTCTCAAAGTGTGAGTTTTGGCTTAAGTCAGTGGCATTCCTAAGCCATGTTATTTCAGGCGAAGGAGTTAAAGTGGACTTTCAGAAAATTGACGCTGTTAAGAATTGGCCCAGACCCACCTCAGCATCATATATCAGAAGTTTCTTAGGTCTGGTAGGCTATTACAAGTGTTTTGTTGAGGGATTTTCCTCTATCTCGGCTCTGTTGAATAAGTTAACTCAAAAGAATGTCAAATTTCAATGGTCAGATGCATGTGAATAGAGTTTCGAAGAGTTGAAGAAGAAATTGACTTCTGCTCCAGTTTTGACGCTACTAGAAGGAACCGAAGGTTCGTGGTTTATAGTGATGCTTCGGGAGTTGGTCTCGGATATGTTTTAATGCAGCATAGTAAGGTTGTTACTTATGCATATAGACAACTTAAGACGAATGAGAAGAATTATCCGACACATGAGTTAGAGTTCGCAACTATGGTTTTTGCACTTAAGATATGGCATCATTATTTGTATAGAGTGCATGTTGATATTTTCGTGGATCATAAATTCCACGACCCAACTAATGGGCCATGATGGGTACCCGGAGATGACTACCGAGCACCACTCATTATGCTATCTAGCATCCTGAACCTCGGCATACATCATTCTCAACACGAGACTTATCGTAAAACGGTCGTCAATACCTCCCAAAACATGTATAGACATAAGCCCTCGGGGCTACAAACTGATGTACAAAATATACAATGAAGATGGTTACACAACATCTATAACCCACATATAAGTATCTATGAGCTTCTAACTGGAATAATGAAATCATAAGGAAGGGACAGGACCCCGCCATGCCCTAACATGTACACAAAGGAATATACCAAGAATGGCGACTCCGGAGTAGTAGAGTGCTCCTTAAAATTCATTGTACAAGATCCTAAGTGTCTACACCATCTCCCTGTCTACCTATGGGCATGAACACATTGTCCATAAAGAAAAGGACATCAGTACGAATAATGTACTGAGTATGTAAGGCATGCGCAACAATATAATAACGACATAATGAAACACAAAGCGAGGAGCAAACCTGTAATTGGTTGCCTCTTAAGGCGGAGTTATGCGTGCTAACTTTTATAATAAAAATAGTATCATGTCATACATATATAAGCTGTCCGACCATATAGGTACGGTGTGATCATCATTATCCTGCATCGAGGCCTCCCACGTACGGGGTATAAGCTGCCCACTGCAGTGGTGTGTCTGCCCAGCCGCCTATAGGGCGGCGCGATGTTATACTACCCGGCCATGAAGGCACGGTGTGATCATACATAAAAATAACATAAGCATGCATGAGAGCCCAAGTGAAAGCTACAACTCTATCGGAGTGATGTAAGGTTGGTAACCTCCGATTATGTTATGGAATAGTCATGATCGTCATGTCTCACCCTGAAGGAACTAGTAACATGAGGTGAGACTAACAATAACAAGAAATATCAATGAAATCGTAAAGATAAGAATATCGAGCTGATCATAGCATCACTATCATCGTCATTATCATGGAACATATCTCATCTCTATCTCATAAGGAGCCCTTAAAAACCTTTAACATTCATCTTTTAGGATGAAAGAAGATCATGGAAATATAGGAAAGGAATCACAAAATAAGAGTCATGCCTTTAAAAGAAAGGGACTAGCCTTACATACCTTTACGTCTCTCTAACTTTGCCACCTAAACGCTTCCCTCCAAGTTCATGATTCTACATTCAAGGGAATTCGTACTAACATTAGATAACCGGAGACATACTTAAGCTTAAGTTAAAGCGACTAAAAGCTAATGAAAATTGGGTAGCATCTCCTTTGTTCCGAAAACTTCCTCCATATAATAAAAAACTCCCAAACTTCAATAACAACACCCACAATATCATAATCATCAAACTTCATCAAGCTAGACATTATTCAATTCTCAAAAGCCCCTTTCAAAGTCATCCATAAACATAATTATGACACAACATCATATTCATTCACATATATTTCTTCCACAACCTCTTTTTTACCATTCATAGCAATATTATACTCATTACATATCAATAACTATGATTCAAGTCAAATTACTATTCAAAAATACCACTATTTCCATATTTGAACTTCATACTCTACTTTCTTCCATAATCGAAGTCTTTCAACCATTCAATATTTTTAATAGCATTGAATGAACATGAAACTCACCTTTGATTATGTAGGAATAGGCTTTGGATGAGAATACTTCACTTGGAGAAAACCCAAATTCAACACCAAAGAGATTCTTGGCTTGCGTCAACCCTAGTGAGCTTTCACACACTTAGTTCTCTTGATCCTTAGTATTTGATCTTTGATTTTTACTTGGTTATGTTTTGATATGGTTTGGAGAATATTCTAGAGGTTTTTACAGAGTTGGAGAAGATGAGAAATGAAAGAAAGGAATTTGGAGTCCTCCTTATATAAAATTTAAAAGCTGCCCATCGGGTGCTATACAGACAGTTATACGGTCTGTATAACTTATACGGTCCGTATAAGTGACCATATAATACTTCCAGTGGGGGAAATTCACTGGACAGGTTATACGGTCCCTTATATGGATCGTATAAGTGGCCGTATAACACACATTTTCAGAAGATGATCCCGTTGTTTTGTTTGACCTTCAATCCTTATGGAACCTTCTTAACACTTGTTTAACACTTCATTAACTATCTAAGGAGAATTATAACTCTTCCTTAAGAAACTATTAAATCAACATTAACTCGGTACTTTGCAAAACCTTTCCAAAACCCGACTTATACTTCGCCTTCCTCAACGAACTTTCTTCTCTTGCCTCAAATGTCTTTGGAATCTTAATTAGAATTGTTAAGTACCCCTTCTTACTTGTAGGTACATCATATACATCTTACTCTGCGTTAGTCTATTTTACCGCATTACGACATGAAATTTTTCGAGGTGTAATAATAAATGCCTGCAGTATATCTTCAAGTAAAGAGAGCTAAACCTTAGGCAGAGAAGATGACTTGAATTTCATAAGGACTATGAATATTCTTTATCATCCAGGGAAATTGAATGTTGTAGTCGATGCTTTTAGTCGGCGTTCCATGGGAGGCTTAGCCCACGTTGAGGAAGATAAGAGAACTATGATGAAAGAAGTTCACCGTTTGGCCAATCTTGGCGACTTTTGGACTCCGAGGATGGTAGGATTATTGTTCAGAACAGAGCTCATTCCTCCTTAGTGTTTGAAGCCAAAGAGAAGCATTTAGTGATCCCTACTTGTTACAGCTGAAAGATGGGATCCACAAGCATAAGACAATGACTTTTGAATAAGGGGGAGATGATAGTTCCTTAAGGTACCGAGGTAGATTATGTGTTGCAGATGTGGATGGGCTCAGAGAGCGAATTATGTCGGAAGCTCACTATTGCAGGTATTCCATTCATCCAGGTACTACTAAGATATATCATGATCTTAAAGAGATTTATTGGTGGAATGATATGAAGAAGAATGTAGCAGATTTTATGGCTAAGTGTCCAAACTGTCACCAAGTGAAAGCTGAACACCAGAGGCCTGGCGGCTTGGCACAAAATGTTGATATTCCTGTCTGGAAATGAGTATGCTAAGTCAGTACATTTTTTACTAGTCAAGACCACCGATTCAGCAGAAGAGTTATGTTAATTTGTATGTTTGTCAGATTGTCAGATTGCATGGGACTCATTTGTCTAGTATTTCATATCGTGGTGCTCAGTTCACAGTGAACTTTTGGAGATCCTTTTAGAAAGAATTGAGTACCAAGGTGAATCTTAATACATCTTTTCATCCTCAAACAGATGGTCAGGCAAAGCATACTATTCAGACACTAGAGAATATATTGAGGGCATGTAACCTTGATTTTAAAGGTAATTGGGGTGACCGTTTGCCCCTCATTAAGTTTTCTTATAATAACAATTATCATGCTAGTATTCAGATGGCACCGTTTGAAGCTTTGTTTTGGCGATGGTGTAGATGACCTCTTGGTTGGTTTGAAGTTAGTGAAATATAGTTGTTGGGACCAGATTTTGTCTATCAGGCTATGGAGAAAGTCAAGTTAATTCAAGAGCGATTGAGGACAGCTCAGAGTCATTAGAAGTCTTACACTGATGTGAGGCGAAGAGACTTAGAGTTTCAAGCTGATGATTGGGTGTTCCTTAAAGTTTCACTTATGAAGGGTGTTATGAGATTTGGAAAGAAGGGAAAGCTCAGTCCCAGATATATTGGACTTTATAGATCCTGCGAAGGGTTGGTCAAGTAGCTTATAAGCTTGAATTGCCACAAGAGTTGGCTACGGTACACCCAGTGTTCCATGTATCCATGTTAAGGAAGTGTGTGGGAGACCCGTTATTGGTTGTTCTTGTTGATTCTATAATAGTTAAGGATGGCATCACTTATGTGGAGATCCCCATAACCATTCTTGATCGTCAGGTTCGGAAGTTGAGAACAAAAGAGGTTGCCTCAGTTAAGGATGGCCTCACTTATGCGGAGATCCCCGTAACCATTCTTGATCGCCAGGTTCGCAAGTCGAAGAGGCTACATGGGAAGCCGAATAGGATATGAAATCTGGATACCCCTATTTGTTTGAAGAGCAAATAGAGAACACCCAAGGTAACCTTCCATAGTCCATGTCATGTCTCATGTTTCACACTCATGTCATGTATCTAATACCCATTTTTCGTGTCTCAGTATTCATGTTTTCATGTAACCATGTCATGTTAATTCAGTCTCTACGTTTCATGTCATGTTTCCTTCACGTTCATGTATTCAAGACACGCCCTGTCTCCATCTTAAATATGACCCATCATTCGAGGATAAATGATCCCAAGGGGGAGATATTGTAACACCTCGTACCATTAAATTAAGCTATGTTCATGATTTGGGGCTTAGAAATCAGACAGGAAATATTGGAATTAAATTCGTCTCATTTCAGCAAAGTTCCATTTTTATCACCAGATATACAGCCAGTATATTATTATACGGCTCGTACTTCCAGTCCGTATTTGTTAGGTGGAAAATTCTAGTTCCTGCCAAGTTTTTGAAATACTTTAATACGGACTGTATAATGTTACACAGATCGTATTTTCAGTCCGTGAAACTCTTTTGGGAAATTTCAGTTTCTGGAATTTTAGTCATTGTTAAATACGGTTAGTTTATACGAACCATATAAATGGATGGTATAATGCCCCAACTCAGTTAAGTATAAATAACCCAGTGCAGTTTTTTTATTCTATTTTTTCATTTTCCAAGCCCTAGAACGAAGGTTTGCTCCTCCCAACAATCCAAAACACGTAAGTAAGCCATTCCAAGTCAATTCTAACATATATTCTCATAATCTAACAGGGAAATCATTGTTCCTAACTTAGGGTTTTCAAGAAAACCCCATTTAAAGGATTCAGGACTAAAGCTTTAGGGATACTTCTTCAAGTTCAGATTATTCATACAGGTTTTGGAGCATTACAAGTTATGTCTGGCATCTATCTATGTGTGGGAACATCTTTGTTCTTCCCCATGCCATTTTCTTCCATGATTGTACGAAAGTTCACCAAAAACTAGGGTTTTAGCCATATTCATGATAGCCCTGAATACATACACCATGATATACTATGTTTGGATGATTACTTCGCTATTGTGTTCTTAATAGTCCCTTTCTGTTATTGAGAATCTGTCTGTAATCCATGAAAACTCATACTTTGTATTACATGGGTTCTTACATACCAGATATGAATTATTATGCTTAATTTCATGAAAATCCTACATGTCTCCATGTTTTCATAAAAGTTATATTATATATCACCTTCATGTTATAATACAAAGCAAGAATCATGTTTACAAGCAAGTCATATAATTCATAGGCGACTAAGCCAACTACATCCATGTTCATGTTTTGGGAGTAGTACAGATTATCGAGACGACTTAGACAGCCCGAAACTACGTATGCCAACGTAGGATAAGGATTGCTCCGACCAATTAGGATGATACCTTCATGTTTACCCATTGTGGTTATTAGATCCACTCATCTTCAGGTTCAAGTATTGTATCTCGGCAAGGTACAAGATAACTTAGCTGGTCGGGCAGGGATCAGATGCCACGTACTTACGTGGTGGTTACATGTCGGTTATACTAAGGCTCTCCCACTTAAAATGTTTTACTCATGTTATATTCATAGATACTCATGTCAGATATACTCATGTTCATGTTCAGTTTACAGCCTCTGTTTCAGCTCTATTATGTCATGTGCCATACTTTACTTCATTCAGTTGCTTTACATACTAGTACAATTCAAGTGTACTGACGTCCCCTTTTATTGCCTGGGGGCTTGCATTTGACGATACAGATTTACAGGACGATGGATCAATACCTTAGGACTCAGCACGTATCAGCTTTTGGTGAGCCCTATTCTATTCAGGGTTTTAGCTTCAATTATGCTATTTCAGTTATGCAGTTAAGGTATGTCGAGGGCCTTGTTTCGGTAAATAGTTTAGCAATCAGATTCATGTCAGAGGTTTCATAGACTAGTCAGTTGTGTTATGTCAGATATTTCAAAGTCGTCTAGCCATTTTGGCTCATTATTATTATGTTTATTTAGACTATTCCGCATTATGATATTTTCAGACCAATGATTTACGATCCCACACTTTATTTAACATATGAATCATTATGGTTTATTCAGCATCAGTTTATGTCCATGTTGAGTCAACAAGCCATGTGGTTCCCTCGGTCACATGCAGTCAGGCATCAAGTGCCGTGTTACGCCTAGGTCATGGTTTGGGGCTTGACATATACGTAACATTGATCCATAATGATTCTATTCTTAGAGTTAGGGATGATCCATTTTATTCATGTCCCATAATGTATCTTCAGAAGGTCTTCCTTCAGATTCAGTATGATTTGCACAGTTACTAGTACTCTTATCATGTTTTGCACTGCATTTCATTTATAAATATATATATACAGACCTGTGACCCCTCATGCATTATGTACGCGTATACTTATGTATTATATATATGTATGCATGGGGTATGTGGAAGGTGACGATGTTTTATACGCACTACCACCTGATCCGCTGGTCATATGATGATAACAACGATGATGATTATGATGATGCCCACAGAGGCCGATACGATATAATGGGATGCCCACAGAGGCTTGACAGGCATTATATGCGCATATATACATATGTATGACCTCATGCATGCATGCACAGTATTTGTATATATCATTGACTCACAAAGGCAGTTCAGACGTACAGGTTGCATTCACTTACTCTATGTTTTCTTACATGTCTCTTATGTTACGCTCATACCTTACATACTCAATACTATTTCCATACTGATGTCCATTTTCATGGGGATGCTGCGTTTCATGCCCGCGAGTACGTATAGAAAGATTGGTGATCCGCACTCGTAGGTTGCCTTTCAATTAAAATTGGAGCACTCCTCTTGTTTCCGGAGTTGCTGTTGTGCTTTGGTATGTTACTCTTTTGTGTATATACGGGTATATCAGGGCCGTGTCCTGACTTATTTATGTCAGACACTCCAATAGAGGCTTGTAGATAGTCATGGTATTGATTAGGTTTTGAATAGGCCCTTCGGTCTATATTTTACTGTATAGTATTTCATAGTGGCTTATCGGCTAGCACAGTTCATGTCCAGCTTAGTCATGTAGTATGTATGGGCTTATTCATTTTCGGTATATCTTTCATGATTCAGTAGATTTCCCTTTGATGAACCTTAAGGTCCGTTCTTAATTATCGTTATGATAGGAAAGTATGTTTAGCGGTGTTTGGTAGGTAAAGACCGGGTGCCCGTCATAGCCCTCTAGGTTGGGTCACGAAAAACTTGGTATCAGAGTAGTTACATCCTAGGGTTGTCTACAAGCCGTGTCTAGCAGATTCTTGTTTATGGTGTGTAGTGCACCACACTTATAAACGGGGGGCTGCAGGGCATTTAGGAAAATCGCCTTTCTTTCTTATCTTAGATTGTGCGATAGAGCCATGTTACGAGAATTCCCTTTTTCTGACCTTATGTTATGATTTCAGTAATGCCGGTGACGAGGAAAGCTTCAGCGGCCCAGAAGGGTAAGTCAGTGGCTGGTAGGAGAACTAGTCGGGTACTACTTGTAGATGTCGAGGAGGGCATGTCCAGAATGAGGTTCCATCTCAGACCTCTCATACTCCGCCCACTTCAGAGGAGCATAGAGAAGCTCTAGCACCCTCAGTTCCTCCACCTGATTCCTCGGGCGAAGAGATACAAGATGCCATTTAGTTGTTGACCCAGTTAGTAGCCGTGTAGGACTAGTGTCAGGGTACGAGTTATGGTGACAGGCCAGTTAGTGCCAAGGTTCGAGATTTTAGTAATTTGGACACTCCAGAATACTTGGATCGAAACCAGATGAGGACCCGCAGAATTTTATAGATGGGATGTTGAGGATGTTACGGGTGATGCATGCTTTAGACACCAAGTCAGTATAATTGGCTCCCTATAGACTACGGGATGTTGTTGTTCATTGGTATGAGACCTGGGTGTCATCTAGAGGAATGAATGCACCCCCACCCATGTGGCAGGAGCTCGCATATGCCTTTATTCAACATTATTTGCCGCTAGAAATTTGACGGGCCTGAGCTAATAGGTTCTTGAACCTTAGATAGTGGAATCTGAGTGTTCGAGAGTACACTCTTCATTTTAATTCATTGGCTAGATGTGCTCCAGCTATTGTGGCTGAGATGAAGGATCGTGTTTATCAGTTTGTGAGTGGATTAGGACCACACTTGATTGATGACTGCATGACGGCTTCCCTTCAGATAGGTATGGATATTTCTCACATCCAGGCACACGCTCAGAACCTTGAGGAGCGTAAACATTAGCGGAGGGCCGAGCGTGAGTAAGATAGGGGTTAGAGTAAGTTGGCTAGATCTTCAGGATCTGTTATGAGTTCAGAGGTGGTCAGAGGCAACAGTTCCCTAGGCGTTCATCCTATACGATGGCTAGTGCGCCTTCACAGTTCCCAAGACCCAGGCTTGATAAACCCACTCATTTTGAGCCGGTCCAAAGTTCCATGGCTTCCAGTTTCAAGTTTAGGGGTGGTTCCAGTCAGATGAGGTCATCTCTACAACGATGTACCCACTGTGGTAAGTTACATGCTGGACAGTACCGCTTGGATTTAGATGTTTGTCATACCTGTGGTCGGCCAGGCCACATTATGCGAACCACATTTATGTGTTGGTGGGTCGACTGGATCTCAATTCTTAGCCTGATGTTGTTACAGGTATACTATCAGTATCTTCCCATAATGTATATGCATTGATAGATCCAGGTTCTACATTGTCATATGTTACTCCTTTTATTGCTGCTCGATTTGGGGTGAAACCCGAGTCGATCAAGCCCTTTGAGGTGTCTACATCTATTGGTGATCTAGTAATAGCGAGACGAGTATATAGGGATTGTGTGGTTATAGTTTGTGATCGTCATACTATGGCAGATTTGATTGACTTAGATATGGTAGACATTGATGTCATTATAGGTATCGATTAGTTGGAGTCGTGTTATGCTAATGTTGATTGTAGAACCAATATGGTTCGATTTTAATTCCCAAGAGTGCCAGTTCCAGAGAGGAAGAGTAATACAACATCACCAAAAGGTAGGTTTATTTCCTTTCCAAAGGCAAGAAAGATGATTACCAAGGGTTGTATTTATCATTTAGTCCAGGTTCAGGATACAGAAGAAAAGCCACCGACTCTTGAGTCTGCTCCAGTAGTTAATTAGTTTCCAGATGTATTCCCGGATGAGCTTCTAGCTCTTCTACCCACGCGGGAGATTGACTTTGCCATTAACACATTACCAGATACTCTTGTTACACCTCAAAAAATTTCATGTCGTTGTGCAGTAAATAGACTAACGCATGTAAGATGTATATGATGTCTCTACAAGTAAGAAGGGGCACTTAACGATTTTAATTAAGATTCCAAAGACATTGGAGGCAAGAGAAGAAAGTTCGTTGTGGAAAGCAAAGTATAAGTCGTGTTTTGGAAAGGTTTTGCGAAGTACCAAGCTAATGTTGATTTAATAATGTCTTGAGGAAGAGTTATAATGCTCTGTAGATTGTTAATGAAGTGTTAAACAAGTGTTAAGAAGGTCCCATAAGGATTGGAAATCAAACGAAACATCGGGATCGAGTTCGGAAAAATGTGAGTTATATGACCACTTATACGGTCGGTATACGGGACGGTATAACCTATCCAGAGAGGGGTCTTTC
Organism: Lycium barbarum; assembly: GCF_019175385.1. Classification (NCBI taxonomy): domain Eukaryota; kingdom Viridiplantae; phylum Streptophyta; class Magnoliopsida; order Solanales; family Solanaceae; genus Lycium; species Lycium barbarum. The sequence goes on from NC_083337.1 coordinate 32,658,226, forward strand.
ACTGGAGGCATTATACGGTCACTTATACGGACCGCATATGGGTCCGTATAATCCTTGTTGGGAAGCTTTTTAATTTTTATAAAATAGATCCCAAGCCCTCATTTTTCATTTCATTCATTCTCCACACCTCAAGAAAGCTCTAGAACATTCTCCATACCATTTTAACATATACCCAAGAGAAATCAAGGGTTAAACATCAAGAATTGGTAGAATCAAGAATATGAATGCTCACTAGGGTTGATACAAGTCAAGAACTTCTTTAGTGTTGGAGTTGGGGTTTTTCTCAAGTGGAATATCTTCATCCAAAGTCCATTCCTACATATTCAAAGGTGAGTTTTGCACTTATTTCATGTTATTAGAGGTATTGAGTGGTTGAAAGACTTGGATTAAAGAAGAATATACAATATGAGCTCAAATATGGAAATAATGGTATTTTGAGTAGTAAGTACAATTGAGTCATGATTCTTAGCATGAAACGAGTATAGTTTTGTTATGAATTATGCTAATGTCGTTGGGTAGTATTATGTGAAAAATGAATATGTTGTTGTATTTTAGTAATAGGTGTGGATGATTTGAAAGAGAATTGTGAGGATTGAATAATGCCTAACTTAAAGAAGTTATTGGTTATGATATTATTGATTTTTGGGATTTGTTGTATCATATGGAGAAAGTTGTAGAAACAAAAGAAGTGCTGCCCAATTTGCGTTAGCCCTCAGTCACCTTAGTTTAGCTTCAAGCATGTTTTCGGTTATCTAACCTTAGTACGAACTCTCTTGAATGTAGAATTGTGAGTATTGGAGGCGAGCACTTAGTCGGTAAAGCTAGAGCGACGTAAGGTATGTAAGGCTAGTCTCTTTCTTCCAAAGGCATGACTTCTTTTCTATATTTCCATGACAGTGATAGTGATAATGATGCTATGATGAGCTTGACATTCTTATTTTTATGATTACATTGATGTCATTTCTTGTTGTTACCTCATCTCATGATATAGTTCCTTTGAGGTGAGATGTAGTGATGAGGAGTATTCCATAATGCAATCAGAGGTTACCGACCTTACGTCACTTCTATTTGAGCTCTTATGCATGCTTCATGATAAGTATATAATGATGATTACACCGTGCCTAGATGGCCGGGCAGCACCGCTAAGGAGAGCGGCTTACTACACCATGTCTATATGGGATGGGCAGACACCACTAGTGGGCGCCTTGAGATGTTGACCCCGGATGCGGGCTAATGATGATCACACCATACCTATATGGTCGGGCAATTATATATATATATATATATATATATATATTTACAGGATATGATGTTGATTAATATAAGTTACCATGCATTACTCTGCCTTAAGAGGCAATCACTTACATGCTATCCCTTTATCTTATATTCTTGCATCTCTTTATCATGTTATTGTGTATGCCTTACATACTCAGTACATTGTTCGTACTGACGTCCTTCCTTTTGATGGACACTGTGTTCATGCCCACAGGTAGACAGGGAGGCGGCCTAAATTCTTAGGAGCTATACTAGCTTACACAGGAGCACCCCACTACTCCGGAGGTGCAGCTTATTGATGCATTCTTTTGTGTGCATATTTAGGTATGACGGGGTCCTGTCCTGTCCTTGTGTCTCAGTACTCCAGCAGAGGCTCGTAGATACGTTTGCGTGGGTAGTAGTTGTCTCACGAATACACCAGTGTATATTTGGTATATCATTTTTGGTAGCCCCGAGGGCTGATGTTTATATATATATATATATACATATTTATGTTTTGTACATGTTGATGACCATCTTATGATAAGTTTCGTGTTGGGAATAATGTGTATTCAGGTTGAGTTTGATGGCAAGTATGATAGGTGGTGCTCGATAGGGTAGCTCCGGGTACCCGTCACGGCCCCTAGTCAGGTCGTGACAAAATTGGTATCAGAGCAGTTCTGTCCTAGGGTGTGTCTACGAGCCGTGTCCAATAGAGTCTTATTTATGGGTGTGAAGCGCGCCATACTTATAAACAAGAGGCTACGGGGAATTTAGGAAAAATGACCGTCGTTCTTCTTATTAGATCGTACGATAGAGCTATGTTTTAAGATTTTCTTTTTCCTAATGGTACATTATGATTTAAGTGATGCTGGTAAAGAGGAAAGCCACAGCCGCCCAGAAGGGCAAGGCCACAACAGCAAGGCGGACTGAAAGGAAGCTACCAATGAATATAGAGGAAGGTGACTCCCATAATGAGGCTCCATCCCATACCTACCACACTCAGCCTATTCTAGAAGAACAAGAAGGGGTCTCTACTCCAGCTCTAGTGGCTCCAGTTCCTCTACCGGTTGCTTCGGCTCAGCAGATGACCGAGGCTAATAAACTATTGACTCAACTAGTCGCCGTTCAGGCCCAGTGGCAGAGTGTGGGTCCGGGTTCCAGAGCCACTAGTGCCAGAGCCCGTGTTTTTATGAGTTTGAACCCACCAAATTTTTTTGGATGAAAGCCGGATGAAGACCCGTAGGGTTTTATAGACGAAATGTTGAGGACGCTTAGGATTATACATGTTTTCGATACAGAGTCAGTGGAATTGGTGTCCTATAGGTTGTGAGATGTCTCCGTTCTATGGTACAACAATTGGATATCTTCGAGAAAGGAAAATGCACCTCCCCCAGTTTGGCAGGAATTCGTAGATGCCTTCATCCGCCATTATTTATCGCCGGAGATCCATCGGGCTCGAGCTGATAAGTTTCTGAATTTGAAGCAATGGAATATGAGTGCCCAGGAGTACGGCCTTCACTTTAATTAACTGGCTCGATATTCTCCAACTATGGTAGCCAATATGGGAGACAGAGTGCATAGATTCGTGAGTGGCTTAGGGCCACATTTGTTCAAAGACTGTTTGATGACTTCACTATAGGAGGGGATGGACATTTCTCGTATTCAGGCCCACGCTCAGAATTTAGATGAGCAACAACAGCCTCAAAGGGACGAGCGCGATATTGATAGAGGACAAAGCAAGAGGGCCAGATCGGCCGGTGCTAGTAGTGAGTATAGAGGGGGTCAGCAGCAACAATATTCTAGATATTCGGGCCACTCCGTGACTAGTGCACCTCCTCGGTTTGCAAGTAGGAGATTTCATCGCCCCATTTATTCTGGTCCGGGTCAGAGTTCGAGAGTCTCAGTTCCTCAGTTTGGAGGTGATCCTAGTCAGAGGAGACCACCGGTGCCGCGGTGTAGCCAGTGTGGTAGAACACATTCAGGTTGGTGTGGCCGAGGTTCAGATGCTTGCTATGCTAGTGGTTAGGTTGGGTATATGATGCATAATTGTCCATCGATAGGTAGTAAAGTTTGGGCTCAGCCCACAGGATCAGCAACTGGTTCTTCCTCGTCCGTGCGCCCGCTGGGGGAGACGTCCCAGACTTCCGCAGGCCGTGGTCTGGGCAAAGGGGGAGCATCCAATTCAAGTGGCACCCAGCCCCGTATTTATGCTTTAGCTGGACGCTAGGATCTTGAGACCTCCCCTGATGTGGTTACAGGTATACTATCCATATTCTCTCATGATATTCATACATTGATTGATCCGGGTTCTACGTTGTCTTATATCACTCGTTATATTGCTGGCCGTATTGGGGTGAAACTCGAGCCAATTAAAACTTTCAAGGTATCCAGTCCAGTTGGTGATCCAGTAATAGCTAGACAAGTATACAAAAATTGTGTGGTTGTGGTATGTGATCACCAGACTATAGCTGATTTGATTGAACTTGAAATGGTAGATTTTGATATGATTATGGGCATGGATTTGTTGTCTTCTTGTTATGCTAATGTGGACTGTAGAAAATAGTTCGGTTTCAATTTTCGGGAGAACCAATGTTTGAATGGAAGGATAACACAGCATCCCTAAGAGGTAGGTTTATTTCCTACCTTAAGGCAAGGAAGATGATCGCTAACGGCTATATTTATCATCTAATCTGAGTTCATGACACCGCAACACAGCCACTGACTTTTCAATCCATCCCGGTAGTGAATTAGTTTCCGAATGTATTTTCAGATGAACTTCCAGGTCTTCCACCGGAACGGGAAATTAATTTTACCATTGATGTGCTGCCGGACACCGAGCCCATATCTATTCCTCCTTACAGAATGGATCCTGCATAACTAAAAGAGCTAAAGGCACAATTGAAAGATTTGCTCGAGAAAGGATTCATTAGGCCTAGTTTATCGCCATGGGGAGCACCTGTCTTGTTCGTAAGAAAGAAATATGGATCTTTGCGAATGTGCATCGACTATAGACAATTGAACAAGGTGACGATAAAGAATAGATATCCTTTTCCGAGAATCGATGATTTGTTTGACCAATTACAGGGTGCCAAGTGGTTTTTCAAAATTGATTTAAGATTGGGGTATCATCAAGTGAGAGTTAGAGAAGAAGATATTCCCAAAACGGTTTTCAGAACCAGATATGGCCATTGTGAATTTCGGGTGATGTCATTTGGGTTGACTGACGCTCCAGCAGTGTTTATGAATTTGATGAATAATGTATTCCATCCTTTTCTAGATCTATTTGTGATCGTGTTCATTGATGACATCTTGGTATATTTCCTATCAGAGGCAGAGCATGCAGATCATCTACGTACTGTCCTTTGAATTCTTCGGACTCGAGAGTTATATGCAAAATATTCAAAATGTGAGTTTTGGCTGAATTCTGTGACTTTTCTGGGCCATGTTATCTCAGCTAATGGTATCCTTGTAGATACTCAAAAGATTGAAGCTGTGAAGACTTGGCCAAGGCCTACAACACCTACGGATGTCGGTAGATTTTTGGGATTAAAAGGTTACTATAGAAGATTTGTGGAAGGGTTCTCTCATATTTTTGCACCATTAGCGAAGCTAACTCAGAAATCAGCAAAATTTCAGTGGACCGATGCTTATGAACGTAATTTCCATGAATTGAAGGACAAATTAACTTCAACCCCCGTTCTGACACTTCCAGAAGGACCAACTGATTATGTTGTGTATTGTGATGCCTTTGGTGTTGGGTTAGGTTGTGTATTGATGCAGCATGGTAGAGTTATTGCCTATGCTTTTAGGCAGTAGCGGAAGCATGAGAAAAATTACCCAACCCATGATTTTGAATTGGCTGCGGTTATTCATGCACTAAAAATGTGGAGACATTACTTGTGCGGTGTATATGTTGATATTTATACAGATCATAAGAGTCTCCAATACATTTTCAAGCAGAAGGAGTTGAATCTTCGACATAGGCGGTGGTTAGCTATTGAAAGATTATGGTGTGAGTATTTTATACCACTCCGTGAAGGCAAATGTGGTGGCCGATGCGCTTAGCCGTAAATCCATGGGTAGCTTATGTGATATTCAACTAGAGAAGAAGGAATTAACCCGTGAGCTTCATCAGTTAGCTAGCCAAGGAGTTCATCTAATTGATTCAGGCAAGGCAGGAGTTGGTATTCACAACCCAACTGTTTCGTCCTTAGATATGGAGGTGAGAGAGCGCCAATATGAAGATTCCCACTTGAGTTGCTACAGAGATACATTTCCTGAGAAAGAGAAGTCGTCATTTGAAGTTTCTGCAGATGGGGTTCTCCGGTATCGACGCAGGCTATGGGTGCTAGGTGTGGCAGGACTGCATCGTCAGATTTTAGAAGAAGCTCATTACTCTCGGTATTCCATTCACCTAGGAGCGACAAAGATGTATCACGATCTTATGCTAATGTATTGGTGGGATGGAATGAAGAAAGATTTAGCAGGGTTTGTAGCTCAATGCCCAAATTGCCAATAAGTGAAAATTGAACATCAGAAGCCAGGAGGATTATTGCAAGCTATGAAAATCCCAACTTGGAAATGGGACGTAATTAATATGGATTTTATGGTAGGTTTACCTCGTTCTCGGCGTAAGTATGACTCCACATGGGTGATTGTTGACAGACTCACGAAATTAGCCCATTTTCTTCCAGTGAAAACTACATATTCAGTAGAAGATTATGCAAGGTTGTATCTTACGGAGATAGTGCGACTTCATGGTGTCCTAGTGTCTATTATCACAGACCGAGGAGCACAATTTATGGCTAAATTCTGGAAGTCCTTCCAAGAAAGTTTGGGCACTTAAGTGAGACTTAGCACAACATTTCACCCCCAGACAGATGGATAAGCTGAACGCACCATTCAGACCTTGGAGGATATGTTATGGGCATGTGTGCTAGATTTCAGAGGTAAATGGGATGATCACTTACCTCTTATTGAGTTTGCATACAACAACAACTATCATTCCAGTATTTAGATGGCCCCGTATAAAGCCCCATATGGAAGGAAGTGTAGATCGCCAATTGGGTGGCTTGAAGTTTGGGAGACACAACTGATAGGTCTAGAATTGATTCAACAAGTGGTGGAAAATATCAAGATTTTCAGAAAACGATCGTTGACAGCCCAAAGTCTCCAAAAATATTATGCAAACAATCGCTGACGAAACCTGGAATTTCAAATCAATGATTGGGTATTCCTAAAAATGTCGCCGATGAAAGGTGTAATGAGATTCGACAAAAAGGGCAAGCTCAGTCCCCGATATATTGGACCTTATAAGATTGTACGCAAAGTGGGCCAAGTGTCTTATGAGCTAGATTTACCTCCAGAATTTGAATCAGTCCACCCAGTTTTTTACGTGTCAATGCTCCGCAAATGTGCTAGGGATCCAGCTACAATCGTGCCAGTGCATGGTGTTCAAGTTACGGGGAAGTTGTATTATGAAGAGGTACCCATTTCCATAATAGATAAGCAAGTACGGAAACTTAGAAACAAAGAGGTAGCCTCAGTCAAGGTCTTATGGAGAAATAATAACCGAGAGGAAATGACTTAGGAAGCGGAAGAAGACATGAAGTCCAAATATCCGCAATTGTTTCCAACCCAGAAGAGATTCAAGATGAGACGCCATTATCATAAGGTATGCATTGCTTTCTTTTAATGCTTTTGGTCGTGTGAGGCCATATTTTCTTGCCATTGTGTTATAGCCCTGTGAGGCAATGTTATTGTGAGTTGTTGTGACAGGATGGTAGCGACATATTACAAGGGAAACTCTGGCGAAATTTCTGTAGAATTCCCGAGAACTTAACATTCGAGGACGAACGTTTTTAAATGGGGGAAGAGTGTTACGCCTCGAAAAATTTCATGTCGTTGTGCGGTAAATTGACTAATGTAGGGTAAGATGTATATGATGTCCCTACAAGTAAGAAGGGGTGCTTAACGATTCGAATTAAGATTCCAAAGACATTGGAGGCAAGAGAAGAAAGTTTGTTGAGGACGGCAAAGTATAACTCGTGTTTTGGAAAGGTTTTGCGAAGTACCGAGCTAATGTTGATTTAATAATGTCTTGAGAAAGAGCTGTAACGCTCCATAGATTTTTAATGAAGTGTTAAGCAAGTGTTAAGAAGGTCCCATAAGGATTGGATGTCGAACGAAACATCGGGATTGACTTCGGAAAAGTGTGAGTTATACGGCCACTTATACGGTCCACATAAGGGAACGCATAACCTGTCAAGAGGGGGGTATTTCACTTGAGGCATTTGTCACGACCCAGCTAGGGGCCGCGACGGGTACCCAGGGCTAACCATCGAGCACCACCCGTTCTACTACTCATCATACTCATTAAACGTTCATTTGTCAAATTCATACTCAAATGATAAAAGAAATCATTTTTCTTTTAGAACATAAATTATTTTATAGATACATAAGCCTTTCGGCCATCAAAATAATATATATACATACATACATAATAGCAATCTCGTGGGACCATATAACCCACACTGCGTATCTACGAGCCTCTACTAGAGTACTAGACATATGGACGGGACAGGACCCCGTCGTGCCCAAACATATATATACATATATAGCAAAAGAATAATCAATGGCACCTCCGGAAAATGGAGTGCTCTTCAAATCAGCTAATAGCTCCTAAGAGTCTGGATTACCTCCCTGTCTACCTATGGGCATAAACACAGCGTCCAAAGAAAATGGACGTCAGTACGAACATTATACTGAGTATGTAAGGCATAAACAACAATGAAACATCAATGAAATGAGGAGGTATCAAATGAGGAGCAGTCTGTCACTTACTGTGAATCATAAAAGAAATAATGCATGCTGGCTTACTTTCATAATCATCATCATCTCATGTATGAGTAAATATATATAAGCTGCCCGACCATATAGGTACGGTGTGATAATCAATAACATTAGCTTGCGTCCAGGCCTCCCGCGTCCGAGGTACCATCTTATGCCGCCCACTAGTGGTGTCTGCCCATGCCATCTGGCCATGGTGTATACGCTGCCCGCCTTAGCGGTGACTGCCCGACCATATAGGCACGGTGTTATATAATCATCATAATATGCTCATCATAGTATGATCATCATAATACATGCATAAAGACTCAAGGACAACTATACTTTATCGTGGTGACGTAAGGTTGTGATCCCCCAATTTCATTATGGAGCATTCATTGACATTCTGCCTCACCTTGAAGGAATTAGCATATAAGGTGAGTGTATACAATAACGACATCAATGGGTTATAGATAGCATCATTAGCTTTATAGGATCATCATATCATGGATTCTAGATTCTTTAGACTCAAACGTATCATCATCGTTATCGTACTCATAGTGTATCTCTTATTTCATATGGCTATTCATGAACAAGGGCTCTTAGTTTTCTTGAAGATAGGAAATTCGTGAAGAAGGAGAAAATTCATACCATAAGATGCATGCCTTAGAAAGAAAGGGCTAGCCTCACATACCTTTGTCGTTTAACTACTCTATTGCTTGCTCATTCTCCTTTAATGTTCATGTCTTTACCTTCAAAAGAATTCGCAATAAAAGAACGTGCTTACTAAAGCTAGAGAAAATTGGGCAGCATTTCCTTTGTTTATATGACTTCCTCCATATTCCATATCAACTCCCAAACATCCGTAACATCATTCATAATATCATAAATAACAATCATCATTTATCTACATTATCCACATTTAATAATTTCACTTCAATTTCCCCATAATCATGGTCATAATTCACTCTTACGTTCTTGCACATATAATGCTCATTCCATGTTCTAAATATCATTCATAATATACTTACAATCACAACATATTCATATTCATGATTCATTCCAAACTACTACTCAACAATAGCACTATTCCCACATTTATGACCCATTCTCTATATTCTTCTACAATCCAAGTGTTTCAACTTCTCAATATCTTAAGCATCATGAGAATATCATAAAACTTACCTTAGATATTGTAGGAACAAGCCTTGAGTTGTATTACTCTTCTTGCACCAAAACCCTAGTTCACCTCTCTTGAAATTTCTTGGCTTAGATGACTTTAATGTGCTTCACACTCTTGATTTTTGTTGGTTTGATGAAGTTGATCATCAATTTCCTTTGGTTTCTTGCGGATGAAGAGTGGAGAATACTCTAGAGAGTTCTTGACTTGTGTAGGAGAGAAATGAAATAAAATGAACTTGGGTCTCCTTTTAATAACTTAAAATCTGATTCCGTCGGGCAATTATACGGACACTTATACGGTCCGCATAAACTTATACGGTCTGTATAAGTGACCGTGAAATGGACCCTTCAGTTTCTCTTCTATGTGACCATTATACAGCACATTATACGGTCCGTATAAATTTATACGGTCCGTATAAGTGACCGTATAATCCCACCAATGAGGGACCTTCACTGTGATGGTTCTGCGGTCTATTATACGGACCGTATAACATTATACGAACCATATAATCGCCCGTATAATCCATCAGTTCACTGAATCTTATTTTTGTCACTTCGTTTGATCTCCGATCCTTATGGAACCTTCTTAACACTTGTTTATCACTTCATTAACAATCTAAGGGTCGTTATAACTCTTCTCCAAAACTTATTTAAACTCTCATTAATGCGATACTCGAAATTCTTGCCTGACACACAACAGATAACCTGCTTTCCTTAACAACTTTCTTCCCTTACCTTAAATGTCTTTGAAATCTCGATTAGGGTCATCAAATGATATTTCTTACTTATCAAAACATCGTATACGTCATACCCTTCATTGGCCTATTCACTGTACGCTGATGGGAAATTTTTCCGAGGTGTAACATTCTTCCCCCATTTTTGGAACATTCGTCCTCGAATGTTAAGTCATCGGGAGTTCTATAAAAATTTTGCCAGAGTTTCCCCTATAATATGGCACTACCATCTTGTCACAGCAACCCATAATAACATTGTCTCACAGGGCCACAACACAATAGCAATATAAATTGGCCACACACGACCCATATGCATAAAAAGGAAACGTACATACCTCATAATATCGATGTCTCATCATGGATCTCTTCCAGGGACTGAAATAAGTGCGGATATGTGGACTTCATCTTGTCTTCTGCCTCCCAAGTCATCTCTTCCCGGTTGTTATTTCGCCATAAGACCTTAACTGAGGACATTTCCTTGTTTCGAAGTCTCCGTACTTGCTTCTCTAATATGGCAATGGACACTTCTTCATAGACTAGCTTTTCTGTCACTTGAATGTCATCTATTGGTACAATCTTCGCAGGATCTCCAACACACTTACGGAGCATTGAGACATGGAAAACTGGATGAACTAATTGAAGTTTTTGAGGTAAGTCCAATTCATACGCTACTTGACCCACCTTGCGGATGACTTTGTACGGTCCAATATATCGAGGATTTAACTTTCCTTTCTTACCAAATCTCATCACCCCTTTGATTGTTGATACCTTCAAGAACACCCAATCATCAACTTGAAATTCTAAATCTCGCCGGCGGTTTTCCGCATAAGATTTTTGGCGACTTTGGGCTGTCAACAATCGATCTTAGATTACCTTGACCTTTTCCACTGCTTGTTGTATCAATTCAGGACCTATTAATTGTACTTCTCCGATTTCAAACCATCCAATTGGAGACCTGCACTTTCTTCCATATAAAGCTTTATACGGAGCCATTTGGATACTGGAATGGTAGCTATTGTTGTATGCAAACTCAATAAGGGGTAAGTGGTCATCCCAACTACCACCGAAATTGAGTACACATGCTCGTAGCATATCCTCCAATGTATGAATAGTACGTTCGGCTTGCCCATCAGTCTGCGGATGAAATGCCATGCTAAGCTTAACTTGAGTACCCAAACCTTCTTGAAAGGATTTCCAGAATTTAGAAGTAAATTGTGCTCCTCTATCTGTAATGATGGATATCGGAACACCATGGATCCTCACAATTTCCTTAAGGTACAACCTTGCGTAATATTCTGCTGAGTAGGTGGTTCTGACTGGAAGAAAGTGAGCTGTTTTCGTGAGTCTGTCCACGATTACCCATATAGAATCATACTTGCCTCGGGAACGAGGTAGTCCCACAATAAAATCCATATTGATCACTTCCCATTTCCAAGTAGGAATTTCCATGGCTTACAATAATCCTCCTGGCTTTTGATGTTCGACCTTTACTTGCTGGCATTTTGGGCATTGAGCTACAAATTTCGCTATGTGTCTCTTCATGCCATCCCACCAATATATCAACTTGAGATCATGATACATCTTTGTCATTCCTGGATGGACAGAATACTGAGAATAATGAGCTTCTTCTAGTGTTCGGCGACGTAATTCTACAATGTTTGGAACACATAGCTTGCCTCGGTATCTAAGAACTCCCTCTATAGAGGTTTCAAATGGAGACTTTTCTTTTCCATGAGATGCGTCTCTATAACGGCCAAACTGAGGATCTTCATATTGCCGCTCTTTCACTTCCATATTCAAAGACGAAACTGTGGGATTATTAACGCTAACTCCTGCACCACCTGAATCAATTAAGCATACTCCAAGATTCGCTAGTTGGTAGAGCTCATGAATCAATTCTTTCTTCTCTAAAGGAACTTCACATAGACTGCCCATTGACCAATGGCTAAGCGCATCAGCTACTACATTTGCCTTTCCGGGGTGGTATAAAATATTAACATCATATTCTTTCAATAATTCTAACCACCGCCTTTGCCGCAGATTCAACTCCTTCTATTTGAAAATGTATTGGAGACTCTTGTGATCTGTATAGATATCAACATGCACACCATACAGGTAATGTCTCCACATTTTTAATGCATGAATAACTATAGCCAATTCGAGATCATGAGTTGGGTAGTTCTTTTCATGGTTCTGTAGCTGTCTCGAAGCATAAGCAATAACTCTACCACGATGCATCAATACACACCCTAACCCAACGCCAGAAGCATCACAATACACGACATAACCATCTGGCCCTTCTAGGAGTGTCAAGACTGGAGCTGAGGTTAATCTGTCCTTCAACTCCTAGAAACTACGCTCACAAGCATCATTCCACTAAAATTTAGCTGACTTCTGGGTTAGCTTCTTCAATAGGGCGGAAATAGATAAGAAGCCCTCTACGAATCTTCTATAATAACATGCCAATCCCAGAAAACTACGAACTTCTGTAGGTGTCGTAGGCCTTGGCCAATTCTTCACCGCTTCAATTTTATGGGTGTCAACTCGAATGCCATCATCTGAAATGACATGACCCAGAAATGTCACAGAGTTCAACCAAAACTCGCACTTTGAAAATTTTGCATACAATTCCCGAGTGCGAAGAATTCCAAGGACAATACGTCAATGATCTGCATGTTCTGATTCTATGCGAGAGTACACCAGAATCTTATCAATGAATACTATTACAAATAGATCCAAGAGAGGCCTGAATACATTATTCATCAAATTCATAAACACTGCCGGGGCATTAGTTAACCCAAATGACATCACCCGGAATTCATAATGACCATATCTCGTTCTCAAAGCTGCTTTAGGAATATCTTCTTCTCTAACTCTAACTTGATGGTAACCCGACCTCAAGTCTATTTTTGAGAACCACTTGGAACCTTGCAATTGATCAAACAAATCATCAATCCTTGGGAGAGGATATTTGTTCGTTATCGTCACCTTATTCAACTGCCTATAATCGATGCACATTCATAGGGAACCGACTTTCTTTCTTACAAATAAGACAGGTGCTCCCCACGGTGACAAACTGGGTCTAATAAACCCCTTCTCAAGTAAATCTTTTAGCTGTTCCTTTAACTCCTTCAATTCTGTCGGAGCCATTCGATAAGGGGGGATAAAAATAGGCTTGGTATCCGGCAATACATCAATGGCGAAATCAATTTCTCTCTCTGGAGGAAGGCCTGGAAGTTCATCTAGAAATACATCTGGAAATTCATTCACTACCGGAACAGATTGGAAAGTGGGCGACTTTGCTTTGGTATCATGAACTCAGACTAGGTGATAAATATAGCCCTTAGATATCATCTTTCTTGCCTTAAGGTAGGAAATAAAATTATCTCTTGGAGTTGTCGTATTACCTTTCCATTCAAGCACGGGCTCTCCCGGAAATTGAAATCGAACAACTTTCAATCGGCAATCAATATTAGCATAGCACGAGGCCAACCAATCACTACCCATAATTACATCGAAATTTAACATTTCCAGCTCAACTAAATCAGCTTTAGTTTGGCGGTCACATATCATAATTACACAATCTTTGTACACTTGTCTTGCTATCACGGGATCACCAACCGGAGTAGATACCTCAAAAATTTTAATTGGCTAGGGTTTCACCCCAATACGACCAGCAACATTGGAGTAATATAAGATAAGGTAGAACCCAGATCTATCAATGCATACACATCATAAGAAAACACGGACAATGTACCTGTAACCACATCTGGGGAGGACTCAAGATCCTATCATCTAGCTAAAGCATACACACGGGGCTGAATAGCACCTAAAGTAGATGCTCCCCCTCTGCCTCTACCTCGACCTACTGGAATCTGGGTAGTCTGCCCTACTGAGCGCACTAAAGATGAACTAGCCACTGATCCTGTGGGCTGAACCCCAACTCTGCCGCTCATCGACGAGCAATCTCGCATCATATGCCCAACTTGGCCGCAGGCATAGCAAGCATCTAAATCTTGGGGACACTGTCCGGAATGTAGTCTACCGCACTGGCTGCACCGCGGTACTGGGGGTCTCCTCTGACTATAATCGTCCCTTAACTGAGAATCTGAGGCCCTCGAACTCTGACCCTGTCCAGAACGAAAAAAGCGATCAAATCTCCTACCCATAAATCGAGGAGGTGCGCTAGTCACCGATTAGCCCGAGTGTCTAGAATATGTCTGCCTTGATCCCCCTCTATAATCACTACCTGACCTCATAGATCTGGCCCTCTTGCTTTTCCTTCTATCGATATCACGATCACCTCTTTGTGGTTGTTGTCGTCCCTCTAAGTTCTGGGCATGGGCTTGTATTCACGAAATATCTATCCCGTCTTGCAACGAAGCCGTCAGAGAATCCTTAAATAGATGTGGCCCAAGGCCACTCACAAACCTATGTACCCTGTCTCCTATAGTGGCCACCATGGTCGGGGCATATCTAGCCAATGAATTAAATTGAAGGCTATACTCCCGAGCACTCATATTTCCTTGCTTTAGACTTAAGAACCTATCCGCTCTACCTCGACGGACCTCGGGTGGCAAATAGTGGAGGGTGGAAGCATCTACAAATTCTTACCATACGGGAGGAGGCACATTTTCTTTTCTTGATGCTGGCCAATTGTTGTACCACAATACTGTCACATCTCGGAGTCTATAAGATGTCACTCCACATATTTAATTTTGGAGGCATGAATAATCCTCAATGTTCTCATCATCTCATCAATAAAACCTTACGGGCCTTCATCCGGCTTTGACCAGAAAAACTCCGGAGGATTCAGACTCATAAAATCACGGGCTCTAGTACTAGCTAACCGATCACTTGGGCCCGCATTCTGCCGCTGTTCCTGGACGGCAACCAACTGTGTCAATAAGTGAATAGCTTCGGTCATTTATTGACTCGAAGTAGCCGGTGGAGGAACTGGAGGCATAGGAGCTGGAGCTGAAGCCCCTTCTTATTCTTCGGTAATAGGTGAAGTAGAAGAAGCATTAGATGGAGCCTCATTATGTGATTCACCCTCATCTACATTCATTGGCGGCTCTCTTTCTGCCCGCCTTTTCATCGTAGTCTTGCCTTTCTGGGCGACTTTAGCCTTTCCCTTTAGCGGCATTTCTGAAATCACAACACACTATTAGGGAGGATAAAATCTTATACACGGCTCTACCGAACGATCTCATAAGAAGAAAGATGTTCATTTTTCCTAAATGCACTATAGCATCCTATTTATTAGCGTGGTGCGCAACACACCATAAACAAGACTCTACTAGACACGGCTCGTAGACACATCCTAGGACTGAACTGCTCTGATACCACTTTTGTCACGACCCGGCTAGGGGCCGTGACGGGTACCCGGGGCAAACCACCAAGCACCACCCGTTATACTACTCATCATACTCATTAAACGTTCTTTTATCAAATTAATACTCAAATCATAAAAGAAATCATTTTTGTTTTAGAACATAAATTCTTTTATAGATACATAAGCCTTTCGGCCATCAAAATAATATATATACATACATACATACATAATAGCAACCTCGTGAGACCATATAGCCCACACTGCGTATCTATGAGCCTCTACTAGAGTACTAGACATATGGACGGGACAGGACCCCGTCGTGCCCAAACATACATATACATATATACCAAAAGAATAATCAATGGCACCTCCGGAAAATGGAGTGCTCTTCAAATCAGCTAATAGCTCCTATGAGTCTGGATCGCCTCCCTCTCTACCTGTGGGCATGAACACAACATCCAAAGAAAACGGACGTTAGTACGAACATTGTACTGAGTATGTAATGTTACACCCAGGAAATTTTCCCGTTAAGCGTACAGTGAATAGGCTAACAAGGATATAGTGTATACGATGTTGTGGAGATGACTGGTAACGTTCATTTGATTGGTATCGAGGTGTTGAACAATTGTTAAGAAGGTCCCGTAAGGATCGGAGGTGACAAAATAAGACTTAGTGAACTGGCGAATTATACGGTAGGTTATTCGGACCGTATAATGGTTTTACGGCCGTATAATGAACCGTTAAAGTGTCACAGAAAGTAGTTGAAGAAAAGTGGGTTTTACGGTAGATTATACGGACCGTATAAAATTATACAGCCTGTCAAATGAACCGTCAAGTTGACAGAGAAAGGGGTGATCACTGAGTCAGTTTTACGGTCAATTATACGGACCGTATAAATTTATACGGACCATATAGTGGACCATATAATGGCATCGGGACAAGTTTTGTATTTATAAAAATATGATCCAAGTTCATTTTATTCATTTCTCCTTCTCACTCCACGACCCCATCTCTCTCTAGAACATTCCAAACTATTCCAAACCAAGAATTCAAGTGAAGAATTAAGATCAACTTCATCAATCCACTAAAACCAAGTGTAAGAAACACATCAAAGGGTCATTTAAGTCAAGAAATTCCATAGAAGGTGGAACTAGGGTTTGGTGCAAGTGAAGTAATTCAACTTAAGACTTGTTCAACCATCATCTAAGGTATGTTTCATGACTTTATCATGTTGTTTAAGGTATTAGGAGACTAAGAAGCTTGAATTGTAGAGAGACATGGGAAATGGGTCTTGAATGGGTAAATAGTGTCACCATTGAATGATAGTGGAATTGAATCATGAATGCTAGTTTGTTGTGAGTATGAATATGTTATAAATGACATGTAGACCGTGAGATAAGTGTGATACGTGGAAAATACAATAGCGAACCTAAAACCATAAATGAGGGAAAAAGGGGGAGAAATGGTGGATTTTGTTTAAAGTATATAGAAGATGATTGGTGATTGCTATATTGTGATTGTTGTTGTAAGTGTTGGGAGTTGATACGGAAGATGGGAGAAGTAGTATAAGCAAAGGAAGTGCTGCCCAATTTTCTCTAGAAATAGTAATGCGTTCTTATGGCTAATTGACTAATGTTAGTATGAATCCTCTTCTTGAAGGTAGAGGCGTGACGTTGAAGGAGAATAAGCAAACGTTAAATTGCTTAAACAACAAAGGTATGTGAGGCTTAACTCTTCTTTCAAAAGGCATGAATCCTTCAAGCTTTTCATAAATCCTTCTATAAGATGAAGCTTAAGAGCCCTTCCATATATTAAATCCTCTATGAGCGAGATAGTGATGACAATGAGCTAGAGTATAGAGATTCAAGAAATTTGTTACACCTCGGAAATTTCTCGGTACTTCTATGATGAGAGGAATGATGAAAAATTGAGTGAATGATGTTTTATTAAGTCGGGAATGGCTAATTAAGAATTTTTGAAAATAAGAAAGTTGCGGAAAAATTTTCAGCCCAGTGGTCGTATATGGCACTATACGGCCTATAAAGTGATTTACGGACCGTATAGTGCAGTCGTCCTCTAGCTTGTCAACAATCTCAACTTTCTGTAAATGTTGAATATGGTTAAATACGACCCAGTTTACGGCCCGTAAACTGGTTTACGGACCGTAAGCCAGGTCGTAAACTACCATGTCCATTAGCCAAAACTTTCTGTCTTTGAAATGGTTAAATACGACCACAGTGGATAGACCGTAAATCAAAATACGGGTCCGTATATGGTGGTTTACGACCACTGTTCACCCCAACAAGAATTCATTAAAGATCAGATTTTGTGATTTTTAAAAGAGACTTAAGCCTCATTTCACTTCATTTTCATCCATACATCTCAAGAGACATTCTAGAACTCTCCAAATAATTCCTCCACAAGAATTCAAGAGAATTGAAGGGAATATCAAGACCAACAACACTAATTTCATGGACTCAAGTGTAAGAACACAATAAAGGATCATCTAAGTGAAGAAATTTCAAAGAAGGTGGAACTAGGGTTTTGGCTAAGTGAAGTATTTCAACTTAAGGGTTGTTCAACCATCATCCAAGGTAAGTTTCATGATTTTTCCATGTTGTTTGAAGTATTGGAAAGCCTAGACACTTGAAATGTAGAAGAACATAGAAATGAGTCATTATTGAGTGAATAGTGACATAAATGAATGATAGTCGAATTGAATTACGAATGTTGAAGTGTTGAGAGTACAAATACATTATAAACAATGTTTATATCATGAATCAAGCATTAAATGCATGAAAACGCAAAGACGATTCATAAGGCTAAATATGGGGGGGGGGGGGGGTGGTGGATTTTGCTAAATGTACGTAAATGACGATTGTCGATGATGATATTGCGAATAATATTATCAATGTTGGAGTTGAGATAAAACATGAGAAAAATGGTATGAGCGAAGGAAGCGTTGTCCAACTTCTCCTAGAATTTGCGATGCGTTCTTATAGTTAGTTTACTAATGTTGATACGAATTCTCTTATGAAGGTAACGACGTGATATCGACGGAGAACAAGTGAGCGATATCTTAGCTAAACAACCAAGATATGTGAGGCTAGTCCTTCTTTCTAATGGCATGAATCTTTTAACTTGAATCCCTATTCCTTTCATGAGTTCTTGCATTCTAAGAAGTTAAAAGCTTATGCCTATGAATGTCTATATGAGATAAGTTATGCGATATGATGACACTCGAATGATGATGATGTTATTCCTTGCCTATACTCACCTTATGTACTAGTCCTTTCAAGGTGAGGCGGAATGTCCATGATGGTTCCATAATGTAATCGGGGGATCACGACCTTACGTCACCCCGATAGAGTAAAGTTGATCATGAGTCTTATATACGCATTATGATAAGATAAGTATTTTATGATAAGCATATTACTATGAGCATTTACATTGAGCATATCATGAGCATTTCACACCGGGCCTAGTTGGCCGGGCAGACACCGCTTCGGCGGGCGGCGATACGGATACACCACGACCTACGAGCGTGGGCAGACACCACTAGTGGGCGGCATGAGATGGTACCCCGGAAGCGGGAGGCCTGGACGCGGGCTAATATTATTGATTATCACACCGTACCGACATGGACGGGCAGCTTGCATATGATGCATACATGTTATGATGATGAGTAAGACAGCATGCATTACTTAATTTATGATTATCAGTCAGATTGATGTTTTCCTCATATTATTGATGTTTCCTTTCATTATATATGCCTCTCATACTCGGTACAATATTCGTACTGACGTCCTTTCTTCGGACGCGGTGTTCATGCCCACAGGTAGACAGGGAGGAGAGCTCGGCCCAGGTCCTCAGTAGTTGTCAGCTGATAGATAGCACTCCATCGTTCGGAGGTGCTTGGGCATGACGGAGTCTTGTTCCGTCTATGTATTCATTATGTTAGTAGAGGCTCATAGATTTATCAGTGTGGGTTAGATGGTCTCACAAGATGTTTTCTTATGTATGTATATTATTTTGATGGCCAAGAGGCAAATGTATATAAAGTATTTATATTTGATTAAATATGATTTTCCTACAATTGGTATGTAGAATTGATAAAAGAGTATTAAATGAGTAAGATAAGTAATAGAGTGAGCGGTGCTCGGTAACTAGCTCCGGGTACCCGTCGCGGCCCCTAGCTGGGTCGTGACAGAAATGGTATCAGAGCAGTTCGCCCTAGGAAGTGTCTACGAGTTGTGTCTAGTCGAGTCTTGTTTATGGTGTGTTGCGCGCCACGCTAATAAACAAGAGGCTACAGGTCATTTAGGAAAATGACCATCTTTCTTCTCATGAGATCGTGCGATAGAGCCATGTCTAGGATTATATCATTCCTAAAGGTGCGTTATGGTTTCAGCTGCCCAGAAAGGCAAAGCTACGACGAAGAAGCGGGCAGAAAGGGAGCCTCCGGCGGGGGTAGAGGAAAGTGAATCGCAAAGTGAGGCCGTGCCCAATGTAGAAGAGCAGGGAGGAGCCTCAGCTCCGATTCCTCCACCGGGTGCTTCGGGTCAACATGTGTCCGAGGCTATACATTTATTGACACAGTTGGTTGCCGCTCAGGCACAACGACAGAATGTGGGCCCAAGTGATCGTTCGGCTAGTACAAGAGCCTGTGATTTCCTTACTCTAAATCCTCCAGAATTTTTCGGGTCGAGGCCAGATGAGGACCCTCAAGGTTTTATTGATGAAATGCTGCGGACGCTGAAACTTATGCATGCTTCTGAGACCGAATCCGTGGAGTTGGCCTCATATAGACTTCGCGACGTGGCGGTACTATGGTATAAGAATTGGGTGATAACAAGAGGGGAGAATGCACTACCTCCCGTGTGGCAAGAGTTTGTAGATGCCTTTATTCGTCACTACTTGCCACCTGAAGTCCGCCGAGCTAGAGCGGACAGGTTCTTGAATTTGAAACAAGGAAGCATGAGTGCCCGAGAGTATAGTATGCAATTCAACTCATTGTTCTGGTATGCTCCGACTATGGTGGCTGACATGGGAGGCTGAGTCTATAGATTTGTGAGTGGTTTAGGACCACACTTGTTCAGAGATTGTCTGACCGCCTCTTTGCAAGACGGGATGGATATTTCCCGGATACAGGCCCATGCTCAGAACCTCGAGGAACGACAACGACAGTAGAGAAGTGATCGTGATGGTGACAGAAGACAAGGTAAGAGGGCTAGATCTATGGGGGAGAACAGTGAGTACCGAGGGGGACCGAGAAAGACATATTCTAGGCACTCAGGTCAGTCAGTGACTAGTGCACCTCCTAGATTCTCAGATAGGAGGGTTGATCGTTCTACTCAGTCAGGCCAGGGGCAGAGTTCGAGGGCCTCAGATTCGCAATCCAGGGGAGACTTTAGCCAGAGGAGACCTCCAGTACCGCGGTGTAGCCAGTGTGGCAAATTACATTCCGGACAGTGTCGTCAGGGTTCGAATGCTTGTTATGCTTGCGGGCAAGTCGATCACATGATGAGAGATTGCCCCTCAGCAAGAGATAGGGCTGGGACTCAGCCCACAGGTTCAGCAGCGGGTTCTTCTTCAGCACGCCAGATGGCACAGACTCCTCCGACTACAGCAGGCAGAGGCAGAGGTAGAGGGGGAGCATCCACTTCAGGTGTTGTTCAGCCCCGTGTGTATGCTTTAGCTGGGCGACAGGATCTTGAGTCTTCCCCAGATGTTGTCACAGGTACATTGACTATATTTTCCCGTGATGTATATGCTCTGATTGATCCAGGTTCTACCTTCTCATATATTACTCCGTATATCGTTGATTGTGTTGGGGTAAGACCTGAGCTAATTAAACCCTTCGAGGTATTCACTCCGGTTGGTGATCCTATAACAGCGAGGCAAGTATATAAGGATTGTGTAGTCATTATATGTGATCGTCAGACAAGGGCTGATTTGATTGAACTTGAGATGATAGATTTTGACGTAATTATGGGTATGGACTGGTTGGCATCGTGCTATGATAATGTTTGTTGCCGAACAAAAATAGTTCGATTCCAATTTCCGGGAGAGCCCGTACTTGAGTGGAAGGGTAATACAGCTTCCCCAAAGGGTAGGTTTATTTCCTACCTTAAGGCGAGAAAGATGATAGCCAAGGGTTATATTTGTCATCTAGTTCGGGTTCATGACACAGAAGCGGAAGTGCCAACTTTCCAGTCTGTCCCAGTAGTAGATGAATTCCCAGATGTGTTTCCCGACGAGTTACCAGGCCTTCCTCCATAAAGGGAGATTGATTTCGCCATTAATGTATTACCAGACACCGAGCCTATTTCTATTCCTCCTTATCGAATGGCTCCAGTAGAACTGAAAGACCTAAAAGCACAGCTAAAAGATTTACTTGAGAAGGGGTTTATAAGGCCTAGTTCCTTGCCATGGGGAGCACCAGTCCTGTTCGTAAGGAAGAAAGACAGATCGCTACGAATGTGCATCGACTACAGGCAGTTGAACAAAGTGACGGTGAAGAACAGATATCCCCTTCCTAGAATTGACGACTTGTTCGATCAGTTGCAAGGTGCTAAGTGGTTTTCCAAGATAGATCTGAGATCGGGTTATCATCAGGTGAGAATTGGGGAAGCAGATATTCCCAAGACCGCCTTCAGGACAAGATATGGTCACTACGCGTTTTGAGTAATGTCATTCGGGTTGACGAATGCCCCGGCGGTGTTCATGAATTTAATGAATAATGTGTTCAGGCCGTTTTTGGATATTTTTGTGATAGTGTTTATCGACGATATCCTGGTATATTCTCGCACAGAATTAGAACATGCAGATCATCTAAGAATTGTTCTTGGCGTTCTTCGAGATCGGGAATTGTATGCAAAGTTTTCAAAGTGCAAGTTTTGGCTGAACTCAGTGGCATTTCTAGGCCATGTTATTTCAGATGATGGTATCCGAGTCGACACTCAGAAAATAGAAGTTGTGAAGACTTGGCCAAGACCTACGACGCTTACAGAAGTTCGTAGTTTCCTTGGGTTTGCAGGATACTATAGAAGATTTGTAGAGGGCTTCTCATCTATTTCAGCCCCATTGACGAAGTTAACCCAGAAGTCGGCTAAATTCCAATGGAGTGATGCCTGTGAGCGTAGCTTCCAAGAGTTGAAAAACAGGTTGACCTCAGCACCAGTGCTAACACTGCCAGAAGGATCAGATGGCTATGTAGTATATTGTGACGCCTCCGGTGTGGGATTAGGATGTGTATTGATGCAGAATGGGAAAGTTATTGCATATGCTTCGAGACAGTTGCGAAAACATGAACAGAATTATCCCACTCATGATCTTGAGCTAGCTGCGGTCATTCATGCATTGAAAATGTGGAGACACTATTTATATGGTGTGCACGTGGACATCTATACGGATCACAAAAGCCTTCAATATATTTTCAAATAGAAGGAGTTGAACCTGCGGCAAAGGAGATGGTTAGAATTACTGAAGGATTATGATGTGAACATTCTATATCATCCACGGAAGGCGAATGTAGTAGCAGATGTACTTAGCCGCCAATCGATGGGTAGTTTATGTGAAGTTCCTTCGAAAAAGCGAGAAATGGTTCGTGAGGTCCATCGGGTAGCAAGTCTCGGCGTACGGCCAATCGATTATGGAGATGCAAGTATTAGCATCAATGACCCCACAGTTTCATCATTGAATCTAGAAGTGAAGGAACGACAATATGAAGATCCTCAGTTAAGCCACTATCGAGATCTATCTCAGGAAAAAAGGAAAAGTCTCCATTCGAAGTTTCCACAGAAGTGATTCTTAGATATCGAGGCCGGCTATGTGTACTGAATGTGGCAAACTTGGGCCAACAGATTTTAGAGGAAGCACATTATTCCCGGTATTCTATTCATCCAGGTGCAACCAAGATGTACCATGATCTCAAATAGATATATTGGTGGGATGGCATGAAGCGAGACGTAGCAGAATTTGTAGCACAGTGGCCAAATTGCCAGCAAGTGAAGGCCGAGCATCAAAAACCAGGAGGCTTATTGCAAGCAATGGAAATTCCTATGTGGAAATGGGAAGAAATTAACATGGATTTTGTGGTAGGATTACCCCGTACGCGAGGGAAGTATGATTCTATATGGGTGATCGTGGATAGACTCACGAAAGCAGCTCATTTTCTTCCCGTTAGAACCACATATTCAGCGGAAGATTATGCTAAATTGTATCTCAAGGAGATTGTACGACTTCACGGTATTCCTTTGGCCATTATCACAGACAGAGGGGCACAGTTCACAGCCAAGTTTTGGAAGTCCTTTCAAGAAGGTCTGGGTACTCAAGTTAATCTCAGCACGGTGTTCCATCCGCAGACCGACGGACAAGCCGAGCGTACTATTCAGACCTTGGAAGATATGCTACGAGCGTGTGTGCTGGACTTTGGTGGTAGTTGGGATGAGCATTTGCCTCTTATTGAATTTGCCTATAATAACAACTATCATTCCAGTATTCAAATGGCCCCGTACGAGGCCTTATATGGAAGAAAATGCAGATCTCTAATTGGATAGTTTGAAACCGGAGAAGTACAATTGATAGGCCCCGACTTGATCCAACAAGCAGTTGAAAAGGTTAAGGTGATTCAAGACCGACTGATAACAGCTCCAAGTCGCCAAAAGTCTTATGCAGATAATCGCTGAACGAGACTTGGAATTTCAAGTGGGCGATTGGGTGTCCTGAAGGTATCGCCGATGAAGGGAGTGATGAGATTTGGCAAGAAGGGAAAGCTAAGTCCCAAATATATTGGACCCTACCAAATCATTCGCAGGGTGGGTCGAGTAGCCTACGAATTGGGCTTGCCTTCAGAGCTTGAATCCGTGCATTCAGTATTCCATATTTCGATGCTCCGCAAGTGTATTGGAGACCCAACAAGGATAGTTCCGGTTGATGATGTGCAAGTAACAGAGAAGCTAACATACGAGGAAATTCCCATTACCATTTTGGATAGAAAAGTACGAAGGCTTCGGAATAAAGAGGTTGCTTCAGTCAAAGTTCTATGGCGAAACAATAATTGGGAAGAAATGACTTGGGAAGCAGAGGAGAAGATGAAATCTATGTACCCCCATTTGTTCCAATCCCCAGAAGAGATTCAAGATGAGACGTCGATGGTGTAAGGTATGTATGTGTTAGTTTTATGTTTTTGGTCGTGTGTGGCCATAAATACGTTGATATTGTGATATAGCCCTATGAGGCGAAGATATTGTGGGTTGTTGTATTGGAAAGGTAGTGTCCAAATTACAAAGGAAACTCTGGAAATTTGTTTCCAGAATCCCCGAATGTCGAACATTCGAGGACGAATGTTCCAAAAGGGGGGAAGAATGTTACACCTCGGAAATTTCTCCGTACTTGTATGATGAGAGGAATGATGAAAAATTGAGTGAATGATGTTTTATTAAGTCGGGAATGGCTAATTAAGAATTTTTGGAAATAAGAAAGTCGCGGAAAATTTTTCAGCCCAGTGGTCGTATATGGCACTATACGGCCCGTAAAGTGATTTACGGACCGTATAGTGCAGTCGTCCTCCAGCTTGTCAACAATCTCAACTTTCTGTAAATGTTGAATATGGTTAAATACGACCCAGTTTACGGCCCGTAAAATGGTTTACGGACCGTAAACCAGGTCGTAAACTACCATGTCCATCAGCCAAAACTTTCTGTCTTTGAAATGGTTAAATACGACCACAGTGGACGGACCGTAAATCAAAATACGGTCTGTATATGGCGGGTTACGACCACTGTTCACCCCGACAAGAATTCATTAAAGATCAGACTTTGTGATTTTTAAAAGAGACTTAAGCCTCATTTCACTTCATTTTCATCCATACTGACATTCTAGAACTCTCCAAATAATTCCTCAACAAGAATTCAAGAGAATTAAAGGGAATATCAAGACCGATTGTCGATGACGATATTGCAAATAATATTATGAATGTTGGAGTTGAGATAAAACATGAGAAAAATGGTATGAGCGAAGGAAGCGTTGTCCAACTTCTCCTCGAATTTGCGACGCGTTCTTATAGTTAGTTTACTAATGTTGATACGAATTCTATTATGAAGGTAACGACGTGATGTCGACGGAGAACAAGTGAGAGATATCTTAGCTAAACGACTAAGGTATGTGAGGCTAGTCCTTCTTTCTAATGGCATGAATCTTTTAACTTGAATCCCTATTTCTTTCATCAGTTCTTGCATTCTAAGAAGTTAAAAGCTTATGCCTATGAATTTCAATATGAGATAAGTTATGCGATATGATGACACTAGAATGACGATGATGATGTTATTCCTTGCCTATACTCACCTTATGTACTAGTCCTTTCAAGGTGAGGCGGAATGTCCATGATGGTTCCATAATGTAATCGGGGGATCACGACCTTACGTCACCCCGATAGAGTAAAGTTGATCATGAGTCTTATATACGTATTATGATAAGATAAGTATTTTATGATAAGCATATTACTATGAGCATTTACATTGAGCATGTCATGAGCATTTCACACCGGGCCTAGTTGGCCGGGAAGACACCGCTTCGGCGGGCGGCGATACGGATACACCACGACCTACGGGCGTGGGCAGACACCACTAGTGGGCGGCATGAGATGGTACCCCGGACGCGGGAGGCCTGGACGCGAGCTAATATTATTGATTATCACACCGTACCGACATGGACGGGCAGCTTGCATATGATGCATACATGTTATGATGATGAGTAAGACAGCATGCATTACTTCATTTATGATTATCAGTCAGATTGATGTTTTCCTCATATTATTGATGTTTCCTTTCATTATATATGCCTCTCATACTCGGTACAATATTCGTACTGACGTCCTTTCTTCGGACGCGGTGTTCATGCCCACAGGTAGACAGAGAGGAGAGCTCGGCCCAGGTCCTCAGTAGCTGTCAGCTGATAGATAGCACTCCATCGTTCAGAGGTGCTTGTGGCTATTCTTTTGATGTACATTCATATATGCATATTTTGGGCATGATGGAGTCTTGTTCCTTCTATGTATTCATTATGTTAGTAGAGGCTCGTAGATACGCAGTATGGGTTAGATGGTCTCACAAGATGTTTTCTTATGTATGTATATTATTTTGATGGCCAAGAGGCAAATGTATATAAATTATTTATATTTGATTAAATATTATTTTCCTACAATTGGTATGTAGAATTGATAAAAGAGTATTAAATGAGTAAGATAAGTAATAGAGTGAGCGGTGCTCGGTAACTAGCTCCGGGTACCCGTCGCAGCCCCTAGCTGGGTCGTGACAAAATTGTGGCATGTTGTTCCTACAATGCTAATGATGTTATTACTATAAACACTCGCCTTTTGTTTTATTCCCTTCAAGGCGGGGCATGATACTCATAAATGTCCATAATGCAATCGGGGGTTCACGACCTTACGTCACCCCGACATAGTATGGTTGTCTTAAAGCCGAATGAATGCTCTTAATGCTAATGTATGTTATGACAATAAGATGATAAGTAATGCTAACTTGTAAAACCATGGGGTACATGGGACACTAAGAAATGATAACATGATGCTATGGCTTGAGATGTATAATAATGACGTGTTATGATTGATGTTATGATGATACGATTCCACCGCGCCTATATGGTCGTGCGTGTCACCGCTAATGCGGGCTGCGTATGATTCCACTGCGCCTATATGGCCGGGCATGTCACCGCTAATGCGGGTTGTGTATGATTCCACCGCGCCTATATGGTCGGGCATGTCACCGCTAATGTGGGCTGTGATGTTTACACCGAGCCGAGAGGGCCGGGCATGATCACCACTAGTGGGCGGCACATGAGGGTTACCCAGACGCGGGTAACGATACAGATGATGTTGTGATGAGGTATATAATGAAGTACGTGATGATGTATGGGATGTGATAACATGGGTACTATGATTGTGTAAACTGTGAAATATGATAATAATACGATTGCCTATGACATGTGTACAGGTTATATCTTTGTCCCATGACTTATGATCTTTCTATTTTGTTTGTTTATTTCATTCCTGCCTTACATACTCAGACAATATTCGTACTGACGTCCTTTTTTCTATGGACGATGTGTTCATGCCCACAGGTAGACAGGGAGGAGATCTCGCTCCGGATTCTTAGAGGCTGCTAGCTGATCGGAAGCCCTCCATTGTGCCGGAGGTCCCTATGATGATTCTTTTGTGTACAGTTGTAGGTATCATCTCTTAGAGGCTCGTACATACTCGACGTGGGTCGTGTGGTTTCATGGCATCGTCATTATGTATATATGTATATGTATGTATATTATTTTGCTACCCTAAGGGCTCGTATGTATAAAAGCATTTCGTTCTAAATGAAAAATGGATTTTATTATATATTAAGCATGAATCGGATAAATACCTGCTAAATAAGCTTAATAAGTGATGGAACGAGCAGTGCTCGGTGGTTAGTCCCGGGTACCCGTAACGGCCCCTAGCTGGGTCGTGACAAAAGTGGTATCAGAGCAGTTCGGTCCTGGGAAGTGTCTACGAGCCGTGTCTAGTAGAGTCTTGTTTGTGGTGTGTAGCGCGCCACATCAATAAACAGGAGGCTACAGGGCATTTAGGAAAAATGACCATCTTTCTTCTATGAGATCGTGCGATAGAGCTGTGTATACGATGTTATCCTCCCTAATAGTGTGTTATGATTTCAGAATGCCGCCAAAGGGAAAAGCTACCGCCGCCCAGAAGGGAAAGATTACATCAAAGAGGCGGGTAGAAAGAGAGCCTCCGGTGAATGTAGAGGAAGGCGAATCACACAACGAGTCCTTGTCAAATACTTCTTCTACCCCGCCCGATGTAGGAGAGCAAGGAGGAGCCCCAGCTCCGATCCCTCCACCGGTTGCTTCGGGTCAACAAATGACCAAGGCTATTCAGTTATTGACCCAGTTGGTTGCCGCACAAGCACAACGACAAAATGTGGGTTCCAGTGTCCGGGCAGCATGTACAAAGGCCCATGATTTTATGAGTCTAAATCACCCGGAATTCTTCGGGTCAAAGCCGGAGGAAGACCCCCAAAGTTTTATTGATGAAATATTGAGGACGTTGAAGATTGTCCATGCCTCCGATACCGAATCCGTGGAGTTGGTATCCTATAGGCTCCGGGATGTGGCGGTGTTGTGGTACAACAATTGGTTATTATCAAGAGGAGAGAACGCGCCTCCTCCAGTTTGGCAAGAGTTTGTAGATGCTTTCATTCACCACTATTTACGAGGCAAGTATGAGTGGCTAAGTTCTCATACTATCCTAGGGTTCGTCGAAATCCTGTTATAATCCAGTCATGTTCTTATATTGTTAAGAAGGAAGGTTTACTGTTCATCTTCCTTAGAGCTTAGTAACTTTATTCTCATCGTCTAGATACTGTTAAAACCGTAATCGAGTCCTAGGTGTGAGGTCGACCGATTAATATCCGGCTAAGACGTTGGCAAGCCTGAAACAGCCATAGTTGCCCAAAGGCTAGGAGTGCCGCTAGGGGCCATAGGCATTTGGTGTTCCCGTTCCCAAACACATGGATAGAAAAAAGGTTTAAACAGTTGTGACATTTGGAGAAACAGGTTAAGAAGTTCTAAGAAAGTTAAACAGTAAGCTCTTACTATTTACAACAGAAGAACAAGATAGAATATACAAAGAAAGTAGATACCCAGATAGGACAGTATACAAAACAAATACTCTTTTCTGAAAGACAAAGGATTATAAATAATAAAAATGGAAAATTTATTTAATGAAATTTTTGATGATATATTTATCATAAATCCTCAAGAACAAAACCTTAAAGGTTTTAAAAGAATAAATTATTTTAATAATTTCAAATGGAAATTTTATTT
This sequence comes from Lycium barbarum, assembly GCF_019175385.1. Classification (NCBI taxonomy): domain Eukaryota; kingdom Viridiplantae; phylum Streptophyta; class Magnoliopsida; order Solanales; family Solanaceae; genus Lycium; species Lycium barbarum. Next base: position 32,687,458 of record NC_083337.1, read on the forward strand.
CCAAAAAAGAGATTTATTATTTTACATAAGTTTCTTTGAAACAGAATTAAACCTTGCGAATTCCTTAAGGAATCCCCAGATTTTTAACATGTATAACAAATTTTCTATTAAGAAAATTACTCTAGAAGAAGTAATTATGAAAAGTCAGATTGCAGAAAATCTGTTAGTAGCCTGTCATGATAAGTTAGAAATAGTTAATTATAGTATCTAGTGGGTACAAACCCAACTTGATTCTATTTCTGCTTCATATTAATCATGAGCATCACAAATGTGCTAAACAATGTTAACATGTCAACAGAAGCTACTAAGGTAGCTAAAGTTAAAAATGATTTACAGAATTGGAATATTCCAAAGGAACCATTCCGTCAGATCTATAAAACAGGAAAGTTTGATTTTATAACAAATTATAATATCAAAACTTGTAATTCTACAATTGTTATCAATAGTTCAGCAGAAACTATTAAGTTGATATCAATCCATGCTATAAACAAATATAAGAAAAACTATAATTTTCTTCATATAGGACTTGTCCAAGTTGCTGTCAAACCTCTTTACAGATTAGGTTTAGACAGCCCGTTATGTCTCTTATTAAGAGATGATAGGTTATTAAACTTTGATGATTCCTTATTAGGAGGTTTGCAAAGTAACTTCGCTAATGGCCCGGTTTACTTTAATTGTTATCCAAATTATTAGGTTGACATCAATGACCAGAATATATAGGATACCTTAACTCTTAATATTAAAACAAGAAACATGAATAGCAAAGTTAATACCAAAGAAATAGCTGTCATATACAGAGTATAATACAGACTAATGAAAACAACCTTAGCCCGAAAAGCTAAAAATATGAGTTCAAAAGGAGTTATAATGCTTATGGAATCAAATCCAGAACATAGTAGTACTTTTGTACCAAGAATGATAAAATGGAATGAAATTTTATCCAAAGATGAATGGCATTTTAATGCCATAACTCAACCAAAAGTAGAACCAGAAAGTTCTAATATTGAGCAAGTTATTCAATATCCAGATGGATCTATTGACCTTAAGTTCCTTAGATCCAACTCGGCAAATGAATCATCTTCTAGCAGCCGCATGTCGTATTCTCGACCTTCGACTAGTCAAAGAATGTCTTTTTCATGACCTTTTTCTTTTACACCCCCGGAGGAAGTAGGTGAAAACCTAAAACCTTTTGTGAAAGAAATCCATAAAAAACTCAAGGGAGTAGATTTTAACCGAACTATCCCTAAAGTTTATTATCATTCACAACATTCTAAAGTAAACTCAGAAAGCCCAACTGCTAGTGATATGAACCTACAGCAGGAAGAGGAAGAAACAAAAGATGCCCTAGCCATGATTAGGTGCAATGATTTTAAACCAGACCTTAAAACCCTAAATGAAGATTTTAAGAGTCAAAAGAATAAAAAGAAATTAGAATGGTACAAAAATACCTTTGATATTATGACTAGAATAAACCATCAAGAAGAATGGATTGATGATGTAAAAAGATGTAAGAATAACATAAAATTCTTCAAATGGTTGGAAATAACAAATAAAATTCCTAATAAAAAAGGATCTTTATCCATGATGGTTAATAAGTGGCACACAAAGGCCAAAGGAATTGTTGAATCAACTGTTCCACTATTAGAAGAAATTTATATTCCAGTAGGAAAAGAAGTAATCACTGCATCTCCTTTCAAACGAGAAGGAACCAATACTGATAGTGATCCTAAAACAAAGGATATCAACAAATTAATCCAGAAGAATAATTACACAAATCAGTTATTACATGTAGTATCAAACCAATTGGTAAAAGATACTAATAAACAGATTGCTCCAACAAAAGCTAGTACTAGCACTAGTTCTAGTATGGAAAAACATCCTACTATTAAACTTCCAGAATTTTCTAAAGAAAAATTCCCTCAGTTATCTGAAAAATTTAATGTAGATAATGATGATCTTATCGAAAATATTAACAAACAATTAAAAATTGTTGACATTGCTTTAAGCAAGACTAAACAGACAAAAACCACTAGTACTAAAACGGTAAAAACTTTAAGTACTAATGAAAAGGAAATTCAAAAATTAACAGCTAACCCAAGACATACTGTTAAAAAGAATTATTACAAAAGACCTTCATTCCCAGATGTTCAGTTTGAAGAAGACGGTGACCGCCTTCATACATCACACAGTGGAACGGGTATAAAAGAATGGAACATAGATGGTTTAGCAGAAAGCCAAATCTATAAAGTTCCACATGAAATGGGAATGGCAATTACTGCCTACAAAATTAAAAATGCAGGAGATAGATATGCTGCCCATTTAATTGTTTCTGGCTTGACAGGAATGTTAAAAAATTGGTGGGATAATTATCTTACTGATGATAATAAAGCCCAAATTCTAAATGCAGTAACAATAGGAACTGTATTAAAAATGCAAGGTGAAATGAAAATAGTTGTTGAAGAAGCTGTAGAAGATGCTTCACCAACACTAATTTACAGTATTGCTAAACACTTTATTGGAGAACCAAAACTTTTCCAAGATCGTAGTTTAGAACTTTTAAACAATCTTAAATGCCCCAAATTAGATGATTTTAGGTGGTATAAAGATATGTTTTTAGAAAAAGTCATGATAAGAGAAGACTGCGGTAATGATTTCTGGAAAGAAAGATTTATTAGCGGTTTACCTTTTTTGTTCGCCGAAAAGGTTAGAACCAAAATCAAGGATAGGTTTAATGGAAGAATTCCTTATGAGAACCTAACCTATGGTGATATAATTAGCTATGTTAATGTTACAAGCTTAGAACTATGCACAGATCTGAAGCTAAAACATAATCTGAAAAAAGATCAACAACAATCCAGAAAGGAGTTAGGAAGTTTCTGTCAAGACTTCGATTTTGAAAAGATCTCTGCTCCTTCCAAATCAAACAGATTAATGGCCAAAAAATCTACTAATTCTAAACCTATTCATAGGAAGGAAAAAACTGTAGATAGATCTTTTAAACCAAAAAAGAGGACACCTAAAAGGAGTTCTGGTGATACATGTTGGACATGTGGCAAAACAGGCCATAGATCTAATGAGTTTCGTGTAAATATTAAAAAGAAAAAGAAGGTAAATCTTCTCGAAGTTAATGATAAGATAAAACATGAACTCTACACTATTCTAGAAGAAAATGACAACACATCATCTTCCTCCTGTGAAATTAGTGACATTGAAATTGAATCAGGCATTAGTTCCAATTCTTCTGGATCTGAAGATTGTGAATGTACAGAAACTATCTGTACTTGTAGTCAGAATTCAATTAGAGTTATTACTAAGAAATCAAAAGAATTTCTTTTGGATATTATTAATGATTTACCTAGTGACGAAGCTAGAAGAAATTATTTAATTGAATTAAAAGATCTTCTTTTTAAACAAACAGAAGAGAAATCTTCAATTGAACCCTTTAACATGAAAACTGTTATGAACAGGTTTTCTTCAAAAGATGAGAAATCCACTATCCAAGAATTACAAGGAGAATTAATCTCTGTAAAAAAAGGAAGTTAAAGCTATCAAGTCAAGACTTAATAAAGTCGAAATGGATTATCTAACTGACCAAGTTCTATCCCGTAAAAGAGTAACAGAAACTCTTAAAGAAGATAGTGAAGATAACCATTCTGATAAAAGTGACCCTTAATAAATTAGCTTTAATTGATTCAGGAGCAGATAAAAACTGCATCATTGAAGGATTAATACCTACAAAGTATTTAGAAAAAAGTACTTCTAAGTTATACTCCGCCACTGGAGAAAAACTTAAAATCAATTACAAATTATCCAAAGCCCACATTTGCAATGATGGAGTTTGTTTTATTAATAATTTTGTGATTACTCGAGATATAAATGAACAAGTTATTTTGGGAACCCCATTTATAACTCAGATAAAACCATATGTAGCCGGTTTAGATGCTATCTATACCAGGATATTAGGAAAGGAAATTAAATTTCCTTATATAAATGCTATTTCTCAAGAAGAAAGTGATTTTGTCAAATCAAAAACTATTTTCAAAATAGGTTTGTTAACCAATCAAATTTCATACTTAAAAGATGAAATTAAGATTAAAAAGATTGAACAAACTTTAAAAACCCCGGTGATAGAAGGGAAAATAGCAAGTTTTCAAGAAAAACTTGAAAAAGAAGTTTGGTCAGAATTACCAAGTGCTTTTTGAGAAAGAAAGCGACACATCGTTGAGTTACCATATATTGATGGATTCAATGAACAAGATATTCCCACAAAGGCAAGGCCTATTCAAATGAACCATGATTTAATAGAAAATTGTAAAAATGAAATCAATAATCTTCTACAAAAGAAGATAATAAGACCTTCTAGATCCCCTTGGAGTTGTTCAGCATTTTATGTAAATAAAAATGAGGAAAACGAAAGAGGATCTCCCAGGTTAGTTATTAATTATAAACCTTTAAACAAAGTGTTACAATGGATTAGGTACCCGATACCTAATAAAAGAGATTTATTAAAAAGAACTTATAAGGCTAATGTCTATAGTAAGTTTGATATGAAATCAGGATTTTGGCAAATTCAAGTTGCTGAAAAAGAAAAATATAAAACTGCATTCAATGTTCCTTTTGGATAATATGATTGCCTTGTTATGCCTTTTGGGTTGAAAAACGCCCCATCAGAATTTCAGAATATTATGAACAATATTTTCAGTCCGTATAGCAATATGTCTATTGTCTCTATAGACGATGTATTAATATTTTCTGAGGACATTGATTCTCACTTTAAACATTTAAACATTTTCTTTAAAATTGTTGAACATAATGGTTTAGTGGTCAGTGCTAAAAAGATTAAATTTTTTCAAACGACAATTAGGTTTTTAGGACATGATCTCTACCAAGGTACTTATAAACCCATCTGTAGAGCCATTGAGTTCTCTTCTAAATTTCCAGATGAAATTCCTGACAAAACCCAGTTACAGAGGTTTTTAGGAAGCCTTAATTATGTTGCAGATTTCATTCCCAACATTAGGTAAATCTGTGAACCCCTTTATAAGCGTCTCAGGAAAAACCCAGTTCCATGGAGTCTAGAGCAAACCAAGACAGTTCAGAAAATAAAGAATGTTGTTCAGAGACTTCCATGTCTAGGTATTCCAAACCCAGATGCTTTCATGATAGTCGAAACCGATGCTTCTAATGAAGGATACGGTGGAATTCTTAAACAAAGACTTTCCTCATATTCTTTAGAACAATTAGTTCGTTTTACATCAGGGATCTGGAATCATGCTCAAAAGAATTATAGTACTGTCAAAAAAGAAATTTTGTCTATAGTACTATGTATTACAAAGTTTCAAGATGATTTAATAAACAAAGAATTTTTATTTAGAGTTGATTGCAAATCAGCAAAAGACATTTTACAAAAAGATGTTAAAAATCTTGTTTCTAAACAGATTTTTGCCAGATGGCAAGCACTATTATCCAGCTTTGATTTTGAAATCGAATTTATAAAAGGTGATTTAAATTCTTTACCAGATTTTCTTACAAGGGAATTTCTAAAGGGAAACCATTGGGCCAGAAGGCCCAAGCTCACCCTTCCAGAAAAAACCCAACCAAATACAACCCAATCAGCCAAATAGGTATTCAGCCCTAGCTGAATATCCTAACTCATCACTTAGGCCCATGAGGCCTACATTACTAAACATTAGACCTAACTTAACCATACTCGGTTCTATTCCGAAAATAAAACCAAAATCCCCCTTTAAAAAGGATCAAGGCTCATCATCTAATGAACCAGAGGTCCAAACCAGTAAGAGTTACAAAATGAAGGCCCCAGAGACCTTTGCACAAGCAGTTAATCCCAATATTTCTTCAGCAAAAGAAGAAGAACAACAGCAACCTCTAGAAGAGTTTGACATCATCAGAAAGATCGAGATACCAAGCATGGCACTTGATAAACAATATGAAAATTGGAAGGTAGCAGACCTACTGAAACAATGCTACACTAATTTTCAATATGTTGAAATAGATGATCCCATCAAAACCAGGAGATACTTTGAATTCATCCTGACAGACACAAGATCTCTGACTATCGAACATAAATTAAAAGATAAAAAAGATCCAGACATCATTGAATATTCAAAATTCACAATTAATAAGGTAATCAGTCCTTTTCAATGGAATGTGAGCCATCTTCACACTCCAATGATCCTATCAGAAGAACATAGACCCCAAGTCTATAATTACTACAACTATGAACAAGCTTGGTACAACTTCATGTATGTACGACCCACACCCACACATGGTTCATAAAATACAGTTAACAATTTTCCAGGTCCATCATCCCCAGATGGTTTTATGACTGGTGGAAAAGATTCGGTGGCAATGAGCTCACCATGCCCAGAAATTCAAAAAACATAATGAAGCTTTCCAGGTAGAACAGGGGATCTTTACTTTACCAGAGCATATTAAATTATGCAAATATTTTGTTAATAAGAGAATATCCTACATACTCAGTTGGTCCTTCGATATAACCTAGGTACATAGGATTAAACATCTCAGCAAAACCATAAAAATTAAAGGATGGATTCCTAAAGATAAGAAGCAAAAATTAAAACAACCATCAACCAGCAGCAGAACAGGATCAACAGAATCCAAAGCAGATTTAAAGAAAAAGCTACTTCAAGCTTTGAACAGATTAGACGAAGCAGATCCTCTGGAAATTCAAGATTTATTGGATACAGCTTCATCATCAACCAGTGACAATGGAGATATGTTGGACCCACAAGGAACAACCCAAGCATATCTTGATTATGATTTAAGATAAATTGCATCTTCAGAAAAGCAGAAGGCAAAGTCAAAAAGAAGAAAGGTGGCCGACAGCTTTACAAAAAGCAACCGTCCAACTTTTCAAAAAGTATTTACCTATCAGGTAAAAAATAGATGGTCGACAACTTTATAAAAGTAGCCATCCAACTTTTCAAAAAGACAGAAGGCATCTTCAAGATCAGCCGTCCACATGTAAACATCTTAGAATGTTAATTTCTTTTCAGAAGTCTATATAAGACTCTCATATTGTATCAGTTAAGGCATCAGAAAATCTCCCCCGTTTCTGAATAAGCCTTTCCCTTTCCCTGTCTTCCGAAGGAGTTAGGGAAGTTTGACTCTATCTAGGTTATTGTTGATAGGTTGATTAAGTCTGGTCACTTTATTCCTGTGAAGATAACTTATGATGCAGAGAAGTTCGCTAAAGTTTACATTCGGGAGGTACTTTGACTCCACGGGGTTCCTATCTCCATCGTGTCCGACAAGGGCACCATTTTCACATCCAGGTTTTTGGGAGCGTCTTCATGAGGAGTTGGGTATGAGGTTAGATCTTAGCAGAGCCTTCCATCCTCAGACTGACGGGCAGTCTGAGCGGACTATTCAGGTTCTGGAGGATATGCTTCGTGCGTGTGTGATAGATTTCGGTGGGCATTGGGATCAGTTCTTGCCCTTAGCGGAATTTTCATACAATAATAGCTACCACTCGAGTATTGATATGACTCTGTTTAAGGCGCTATATGGGAGGAGGTGTAGGTCTCCTATTGGATGGTTCGATGCGTTTGAGGTGAGGCCTTGGGGCACTAATCTTCTGAGAGAGTCCCTAGATAAGGTGAAGGTGATTCAAGCCAGGCTGTTGGCAGCACGGAATAGGAAGGATGAGTGTATAGACCGTAAGGTCCGAGATCTGGAGTTTAAGGAAGGAGAGCAAGTATTGTTTAAGGTCTCACCCATGAAGGGTGTGATAAAGTTTGGAAAGAAAGGCAAGCTTAGCCCGAGGTTCATTTGTCCATTTGAGATTCTCAAACGTATGGGAGAGGTGGCTTACAAGTTGGCTTTACCTCCGGGTTTATCAAGTGTCCATCGAGTGTTTCATGTGTCGATGTTGAAGAGGTACCACGGTGATAGTTCCTATATCATCCGTTGGGATTCAGTTTTGTTAGATGAAAATCTGTCATATGAGGAAGAGCCCATTGCTATCTTAGACAGGGATGTCCGCAAGTTGAGGTCCAAGGAAATAGCCTCCGCAAAAGTTCAGTGGAAGAATCGACCGGTGGAAGAAGCTACTTAGGAAACAGAGTCGGATATGCATAGAAAATACCCTCAGCTTTTCGCCGAGTCAGGTAACCCCTCCCTAGATTATTATCTTTGTCCGTTCGGGAACGAACGGTGTCTTAATTGGTATCTGGTGTAATGATCCTTCCAGCCGTTATGGGAATTTAGGACTCCATTGGGAATTCTAATGCCACGGGTGGATTCGTAGGGCATCTTTTTGTATGTATGCATGTTTTGTTTTGTGTTGTATTTTTTAGGCTTTGGATGAAATGTGGGGTGATAGGGGAAAACCTAGACAGAAAATTGAGCTTACTACCAAAAATGCAGTGCCGCGGCGGTGGGAGTACCGCAGCGGCAGTGCCTCTGTAGTGGTGGAAGCGGTCAGCCACTTTCTCTTGGGGCCGCTATGGCAGGCCATTGGCCGCTACGGCGATGCCGCTATAGCGGGGTGGTGACCGCTATAGTGGTAAGCATATTTCCCTTGGTAAGCCACCGCTATAGCGGGACCGCTGCAGCGGCGTAATGACCGTCATAGCGATCGACGGAAAGGCAGAATCGGATTTTTAATGCCTTAGCTTTATTTTTCATTTATAGCACAACAACACACTTCCCAACAAGCACCTAAAGATGATTTTTAAGCTAGGGCAAGTTAACCTTGAGTGGTAAGTCTCTTTGCTTTCCATTCTACGATTCCATTCCCTCTGTGATTGTAATCATCTTCATGGGTCTTTAATAGTGAAAGTGAAGTAGGTACCCTAGAATATCAATAAACCTTCTAAACATGATGGTTTGGGATTATTAACGCGTATTTATCATTTAAATGGATTGATTAGTTGCTATTTGTTATAAATTTAACATTTAGAATAGTAAACTAAGTTATTGAGACCAAGGGTTCTATAAAAATGGTGTCTTTGCCATAGAAAACTATTTGTAATGGGAATGTTTGATAGAATGTGGTATAAATTGATGGTTTATGAATATCAGGGGCTTTGATAGTTTGTTAATCACCTAGAAAATCATCCACCCTTAGAATGGGGAGAGGGAAGGGTATTTCTTGCCTTGGTATTTGCAAATTGAGCAATGTGACTCATTGAGCCTTCTAATTTTATACCACAAACATATTGAGGCTTTGAGGAAAGGAAAGACTGTAGCAGAGTGACAGGCATTGTTCCAGCTCTACTTTGAGGTAGGTTACAGTTTACTTGAGTTAAACTTTGGTTAGTTGATTGTATGTTTGTGATTTCCTTCGAACAAGGCATGTCTAGTTTTCATGCACGACATTGTGTGGCTAAACTCTTATGTGAATGCGAATTGAATGTTTGTGTAGGCTTCGTGCCATTTTTCCTGTGCGATTGAATCTGCAGTGGATGTGTTGTGATGAGAAGCTAATCTAATCTTCTCAATGGTATTGTGACATGAAATGATAAGTTGAGTATTGATACTGACAAGTAAGAAACATTGTTATGTAAGAGGTATGAAACGACACACATGTGACCTAGATTATGGGCCCGTGGTCCGAGGATAGTTTCGAAAACGGGAGGCACATTGCTTTATTCCGTGTCCGAGGTTTGTTCAGGAGTGGAGGCTTGCGCTCGGGTCCTAAGAGTATTCCGGAACGAGTGGTACATGGAAACCATGGGTCCCCTGCAGGTCATGACTATTTAGCCAAGACATCAGCTAGCATGTATGTAGAGTGCGTGTGGATATTGTGGTAAATTTTTTTCCGTTGTTGACTTACGTGATTGTGATGCTTGACATCTTGGTGATTGATTTTGTTTGTTCTTGGTTGAATTGCTGTGATTTACTAATGTTCCTGACTGTTGACTGGCGCGTTTTATTCTATTGATTTTACGAAATATGCATGATACTAATCTTAGTCGACCTATAATGCTTACCGGTACATAGTGTTTGTACTGATACTACCTTGCTGCATTCTTTGAGTGCAGATTTTGATATAGAGACTGCTGATCGTCTTCACATCTAGCGTGGAGGATATTTGTTGACATATTTTGGGGTGAGCTTCTTCCCATGCTTGGCCGCCCGAAGATCTTCTTGCTATGATGTCTTTTCTTACTCTAGACATTATGGATTACTTACATGTTAAACATCAGATTCTTAGACATGTTTTTAGCTTAGAGTCCTCCACGATGACTTTCGGATTTTGGGGATTGTAATAGTTAGAACTTCCGCACTTACTACAGTATTTATGGCATGATTTACTTGTTCTTTTGTTGTTAAATGAGTAATAATTGTTTAGCTTGATTTATCTAAAAATCGGATTGAATGGATTAGGTGTTTTGCATATTGGTTTGCCCACTCAGATTTAGATGGGTGCCAGTCATGGCGGGTTGGGTCGTGACATCAGGCTTATAATTGGCATATTTGGCTACTTTGGACGGATCATATAAAGGTGCAGATTATAAAGGTTGATGATCTGTTCATTGATTGTCAAATGGAAAATCCAACTACTCAGTTCAAATGCCTATTTACAGTGATTTATGCAAGTAATGAATAGGTGCATAGACAACAACGTTGAGACAAACTTACACACATAGGCTCCAAGGTTCAAACTGAGTGGTTAATTAGTGGAGACTTCAACAATGTATTAAATTCAGAGGATAGGATTGGGGCCCCTATTACTCAGGCTGAAACTCAAGGCTTCAGAGATCTACTTGATAATATGCAACTTACACCATTGAAGAGCACTAGGTGGCATTTTACTTGGTGTAACTAGAGGGATTAGCAAGGTGGAGTGTATAGCAAAATTGATTGGGCCTTGGGTAACTATGAATGGTTGTTGAATTTGAGCCACATAGAGGCTGACTTTCTAAATCCAGGTGTATCAGGCCATTCTCCAATCTTGAAAAAGTGCAATCCTGCTGTCACTCATCAGCACTTGCACCCAAAATCTTTCAAGTTGTATAGCACAGTACTGAACCATCCTGATTTTAAGGGCATTGTACAGAGGGTATGGGATCAGTCAATTGATGATCAAGCCATGGGAAGAGTTTTGCAAAAGCTCAAAAGGTTGATGGAAGCATTAAGGGACCTGAATAATCATATGGCTTCATACCAGCACAAACTATCTCAAGCCAGGCAGAAACTAGAGATAGTACAACCTAGCATGGCTGGGCAGCCAACTTGCCAAGTACTTATTGATCAAGAGAAGGACACATTGCTTGAAATGGAAAAGTGGAGCAACATTGAGGAATAGGTTTCGAGCCAAAAGTCTAGAACCAGCTGGATATAATGTAGAGACTCCAATACTAGATATTTTCATGCTCAATGGAAGATGAGGACCAGTTATAACTCTATCATCTTTGTGTACAAGGAATATGGCGAAAAGATGACTGATCCTATCCAAGTGGAGAACCAGCTTATTAGCTTTTTGACTAAGCTCATAGGAGAGGCAAGTGATACCTTACCTTGTCCTAATGCAGAAATAATCAAAAAAAGGTGCTTGTTTAACAAGAAGCCAACAACTCCAACTGATCAGAGATGTTAATGTAGAGGAGATCTTAGCACCGGACAGAGGTAAACGATGATGTGCTTGAAGCAGTTCTTGATTTTTTCATACTAGTAAGATGCATAGTGCCATAAATTGGACTGCAGTCACCCTTATTCCCAAAGTATCCTCACCGACCCAGGTGAAGGATTATTGGCCTATAGCATGCTGCACTACCCTCTACAAAATTATTACAAAGATTCTATCTGGTAGGATCAAAGCTGTCATAGGTAGTCTGGTAGGAGGATCACAATCTTCTTTCATAGAAGGAATAAGTATCACTGATAATATTCTCTTCACTCATGAACATTTCAAAGGATACATAAGAAAAAACATATCAGCTAGATGTGTCCTTAAGACGGACCTCTGAAAAGCATATGACACATTAGACTGGTATTTTTTTTTAAAAATTATTGTTTGATCTTGGATTTCCTCAGAAGTTTGTGATGTGGATTATGGAGTGCATTTCAACAGTCACATACTCCTTTACTTTAAATGGTGGTCTCACAAAACCATTCAAAGGGCAAAGGGGTATCAGATAGGGAGATCCTATGTCTCCCTATCTGTTTGTTTTGGCTATGGAGTATTTATAGAGGGAGTTCGCACAATTGGAATTGAACAAGGAGTTTAACTTCCATTATAGGTGCAAAAGACTAGGTGTGATCCATACGTGCTTTGCTGATGATTTGTTAATGTTTTGTAGTGTTGATCTCCCATCCATTAGACTCCTTCAGCAGGCTTTTATGAAATTCTCAGTGGCATCAAGCCTGGAAGCAAATGCAAACCAAAGCTCCATATACTTAGCTGGCATCAATGATTATTTGAAACAGGATATTCAACACCAAAAAACTGTATCAAATGCTTCAGCCTCAACTGCCAAAGGTACCTTGGAAGAGTATCATCATGCAACCAAGCCTCCATCCCTGATTTAGATTCAATTTGTGGCTTGTAGCTCATAGGACATTGCCTACAGTAGATAGGCTTCAAAAGTTTGGAATTCATGTCCCTACAACATGTGTATGTTGTGGGTTAGCTGATCAGTTGTTTGGGCATCTATATTTTGACTGCATTTATGTGAAGACTATATGGACCAGGTTTTTGACATGGTTAGGACAAAATAAACCGGTCACAACTTGGCAAGATGAGGTACAATGGATAACAAGTTGTGCTAAGAGGAAGACTGGATACTGGGCTATTGTGTGATATGCCTTTAGTATGTTTGTCTATTTAATATGGAGGAATAGTATCGGGCTCAGATTTTAATAAAGTAATACCTGTGCAGACAGGATAGTCAGAGAGGTTGCCCTCCACTTACACATCAGAGTCAACAAGATCCCCAGCTGGCAGAAGCATCTTGCATCTTTAAAACTTGTTCCTGTAGTTAGGTTTGGATGTAATGTGGATTTGTTTTGTTTTAAATTGCTAGTTATGCTGTGTATAGGTGTTTTGTCATTCTTAGACTAGGACTTGGTCAGCAAGGCCTGTTTTGTAAAGAACATTTTTGTTGAATAAAAAGGAAACTGTTCATCCAAAAAAAAAAAACAAAGAATAACTCAAAAGCAAAAAATGTTAATTTGATAGGAAATAAATGATAAGCAGAATATCGCACATAATTGGTAGTTAAAACATGTAGCACATAAATAATCATATGTTTGACTTAAATGCTCGATTGATCTCTTGTATCGAGTTTTTGGTGTATCGGCTCTGTTAAGTGGGGCGAATATAATATTTATAATATATAAAGAGGGACCAAGTCTTACGTAGACTGCATACGTATCCCTCTGCAAGAAATCATCCCCATCCATAGTTTGATTTGCATAAGATAAGACTCCCTAACTTAAAACCTACGTATGACCAGGCTTTATAGGGCTTCCTATGTATCCTTCCTTAGGAAATCATGTCAGTGCAGTTCTTTTTACATATAAATGGGCGCAGGGGTGGGGGGGGGGGGGGGAATCTGTGTTAACTACAAAATATGGGATCCCCAAAAATTTTACCCAAAAGATGACGTTTCCCTAAGATCAGAAGGGGTCGTTTCTCCTTTCAACACTACTCCTGGCCCACAGGACTTAATTTCTAATACTGTGGTGGGAGCACCACCCAGATGTTTTCCGGGTGTATCAAATGCTCCACCTCGAAATTGAACGCCTCACATTCTTCAATGTCGTGCCCTAAAGCCCTGGAATTGTAGAGACACATCTTTCAGGGAAAAATTCCTTTGGTTTGAGCCCTCCAAGTCCTAATTGGGCTAATTTTCCTGATACTGACCAATTTGTGGAAGATACTGGCATAGGAATACTTCAAAATTGTTAAACCTTAATGCCAAATGTGGGTATTCAACGTAATCCCTTCAGTTGGTAAAGCACTGTCGTGGACCAAATGTGAGTGTGGGCACCATAGTTTTGTGATGCGTTTCTCATCTATCAGCCCCTATCATCCTTTTTCTGAGGGTCAAGCCCTCGTTGGCGGTATGACCCACTTGATTTTGGTGAAAGGGGCACCTCTTATGTGCAAAAACTGGGGCACAGGGTGGCAACCTTTCGTGGCTGACACAGATTATCCTGTTGCTTCCGAGCTCATTTAATATTTACTCACTTGTCACGTGTCTTGGTGAGGCACAGTAGGGACAAGCCAAAGCCTTGAGTGCAATAGCCCACAATTTGGGCGATGCTGGTTGAACGAACTCTACCGGTTCCTCGAGCTCCCCTCTTAGGCTTGGAGGTACGACAGAGGTGGCCTCTCTTATCAGGCTTGGCAGCATGACGGAAGCGGTCGCTCTATGTTACACCATGTAGTTTTCTGCATTGAGATTCGTGATACGTTGGTGTCTTAATTTTGGACACTGGGACTTGCTTCAAGGACATATGAGGTGGGACATGTTTAACTTGTGATTATAGCTGTTTAAATTCATGTTTGGTAAGTTACGAAAGAATTGGAGAATTAGTGAATCAAAGTGGGAAGGTTCATCAAAACTGGTTTTTGGAAATCATGATATACAAATCGTATAAGTGAGATATGGTTTGTATTTTAAGATATGGACCTTATTTAAGGACATCAAAAATTTAACAGAGAAGCAGAAAACTGGGATAGTATTACAAGGCCATATTATACGAACCGTATAATTTTATACGACCAGTAAGTTTTCCATATAATGTTATACGACCAAGTTATGCGGCCAGTATAATACAAGTCGGTGGAAATTTCCAAAATTTAAGCACGATGATCCCTCTTCATTTTAGTCATTTTAAACATACTCCCAAGTTCAAGAGAGCTCTAGAAACTTCTCCAAGCATATTCCAACATATTTCCAAGCCAAAACCAAAGATCAAAGTATTTAGGGCTTCAAAGTGAGGTTTAAAATTATCTCTTCTTCTTGTAAAAGTTTGGGAAGGCATTTTTAAGGTGGGGTAGCCTCGGAATTGAAGTATTCTTGAATTTTGAGGTAAGATTTCATCCTAATTTCATGCTTATGAGTTTATTTGGTAATTACGTTAAGATTTAAGGAGAAGAAATTGGAGGAAAAGTTCGAATATGAATTTGATGATAATTTGAGTTGCAAACTAACTTGAGCTATAATTATTAGCATGTGTTTGAGCATAATCTTGTTATGAAGGATAACAATGATGTTAAAGAAGTCTCGTATACAAGTGTATAAGGGGTTGTGTTGAAGTTTTTTGTTATGGATTGATTATGAAAAGAAATTTTGGGATTGAATTGAGTATAATTTGAATGTAATCTTGTGATTAAGGAATTGTTGATGTTTTATTGTGGATTTGGTAGTTGTTTTGAAGATTGGAGAAAGAAGAAGATATAAGGGAAATGCTATCCGATTTTCATTAGCTTACCAGTTAATCTAGATTGTCTTTATAAGCATTTCAATGACTTACCCTTAGCGAGAATCATCTTGAATGTAGATTTACAATCTCATGAGGATAGGCATTGAGTAGTTAAGGAGACAACGAGGTATGTTAAGGCTGTCCCTTTCATTCTTAAGGCATGGTCCTTTGATACAAACCCATTCATATAATATCCATAATGTCTTTATTTTTATTTTTTGTAAAAATGCTTGAAGCCTAGGGTTCTTGAGATTCTAATGATATTGTTGATAATTATCTTATGGTTGTTGATTTTATTCATTGATTTTGATCTCATCTTACGATTTTGTTCTTTCGTAGTAAGATATGTTCATGATGATAGTTCCATAATGATATTCAGAGGTTTACCGACCGTATGTCACCCTGATAGATTTATAGCTTTTATTTGGGCTATCATGTATGCTTTTATATATATATGTATGTGTTTTCTCACATCGAGTCGCGCTATAGTCGGCCGGGCAGGCATGTAGATGTGCACACCACTGCAGTGGGTTGGTTATGATGTTAACCCGGACGCGGGATGCCCCGGACATGGGATGATGATGGTATGATGATAATACCGAGCCTAAAGGGCCGGCAGGATACTATATATATATATATATATATATATATATATATATGTCTATGCATGTATAAAAGGGTTTTTTTTAAAGTTAAGAATGGTTGACATCTGCCTTAAGAGGCATTAAGATATATAGATTATTTCCCTTCTCTCATGTTTTCATCTCATTCATTATTGTGTTATTATTCATGCCTTACATACTCCGTACATCACTCGTACTGACATCCTTTTTTTTTGTGGACGCTGCATTCATGCTCGTAGGCAGACAAGGAGATGGACCAGACCCCTAGGTTGCTTCATCAACAATTGTGCAGGAGTGCTCCGCTTGTTCCGGAGCTACAGCTCAGCCGATATTATTCTTTTGTGTATATATGGGCATGGGGGGATCCCGTCCCGTACTTATGACATTATTTACACTATATAGAGGATCGTAGATAGAATGTATGTAGTTCGATGTTATACAACCTCATCGGTTCATATTTTGTATATCATTTTGGCAGCCTTTTCGGCTTGTATATGTGGGTGTAGTTCATGGTGATTATATAGCTGTGTGCATCTATGCCATTGACTTGTGTCTCATACGGATTACAATAGTTACGAATTAGCCCTGTGGCCCACTTAGATATGATTATGAGATGTATGTCATGAGATGCTCGATAGGTTATCTCCGGCTGCCTATTATGGCCCTCCGGTTGGGTCGTGACAAAAGTGGTATCAGAGAAGTTCATCCTAGGATTTGTCTACAAGCCGTGTTCAGTAGAGTCTTGTTTATGGGTATAAAAGCACACCACACGTATAAACCGGAGGCTGCGGGGCATTTAGGAACGATTGACCTTTCTTTCTCAACTTAGATCGTGCGATAGAGCCATGTTATGATGACTCTCCTTTTCTGGCAGTGTGTTATGATTTCAGCAATGCCCGTGAAGAGAAAAGCGACAGCGGCCCAGAGGGGCATGTCAGTGGCAGATAGGAGAACTGGACGGGTACCGCTTACAGATATGGAGGAGGGTGAGTCCTAGAATGAGGTTCTATCTCAGCCCTCTCACACTCCGCCTGCTCTAGTGAAGCATAGAAGAGCTCCAGTTCCTCCATGAGATGCATCAGCTCAGGAGACGAGAGAGGCTATTCAATTATTGACCCCGTTAGTAGCCACTCAGGCTTAGCGACAGGGTCCGGGTATTGGTGATAGGGTTGTTAGTGCAAGAGTTCGTGATTTCATAAATCTAGACCCTCCAAAATTCTTTGGGTCGAAACCAGATGAGGACCCGCAGAACTTTATAGATGGGATGTTGAGGACATTACAGGTAATGCATGCTTCAGATATTGAATTGGTTGAGTTGGCCTCTTACAGATTACGGGATGTTGTTGTTCATTGGTGTAATACCTGGATGTCTTTTAGAGGCGTTACCGCACCTCCACCTGTGTGGCAAGAGTTTATAGATGCTTTCCTTCGACATTATTTCTCGCCAGAGATTCTACAGGCCAGAGCTGATAGGTTCCCGAACCTTAGATAGGGGAACATTAGTATTCATGAGTATAGCCTTAGTTTTAATTCACTGGCTAGGTATGCTCCAGCTGTGGTAGTTGATATGGGCAATCGTGTTCACCATTTTGTGAGTGGTTTGGTACCCCATCTGGTTGATTATTGTTTGACGACCTCACTTCAGGAAGGTATGCATATTTATCGTATTCAGGCACACGCCCAGAATCTTGAGGAGCGACAGCAGCAATAGAGGATTGAGCGTGAGCACTATAGGGGTTATAGTAAGAGAGCCAGATCCTTAGATGCTATTAGTGAGTTTAGACGGATTCAGAGGCAACAGTATTCTAGGTACTCCGGCCATTCAGTAGCTAGTGCACCGCCACGATTTGCAGGCCAGAGGTTTGATTGACCTATTCATTCTAGACGAGGTTAGAGTTCCAGAGTCTCGGGTTTTCAGTATAGGGGTTATTCAGGTCAGATGAGGCCACCTTAACCACCATGTACTCAGTGTGGTAGGCTACATTTGTACAATGCTGCTTAGGCTCAGATTCTTGTTACGCCTACGGTGAGGTAGGCCATATGACGCGTGACAGTCCATCGAGAGGTGTTAGAGGCATAGTACAACCTACAAAATCAGTAGTAGGTCTTCATCATTCGTACGCCCTCTGGGGCAGAGTTCACAAACATCAGCAGGTCGTGGTAGAGGTAGAGGGTGAAAGTCCAGTTCGAGTGGTCCTCAGAACCATATTTATGCACTGGCTAGACGACGGGATCTTAAGTCTTCACCCGATGTTGTTACATTTGTATTATCAGTATCTTCTCATGACATATTTGCATTGATTGATCCAGGTCCTACATTGTCATATGTTATTCCTTTTATCGCTGATCAGTTTGGGGTGAAACCTGAGTTGATTAAACCTTTCAAAATGTCTACACCCGTGGGTGACCCAGTGATAGCTAGACGGGTATACAGGAATTGTGTGTTTATAGTCTGTGAGCGTCATACCCTGGTAAACTTGATTAATAAGAAACCACTGTACCTGTGTAGTACGGAACAGAATCAAACATTTGCATACCACATACCGTACCCGGCCCATTATGGGACTCGGTGAATGAAATCATGTCTTTATGTCATCATGAACACATGTATACATATACCGTACCCGGCCCTCTAGTGAGGGACTCGGTGAATGAAATCATGTCTTTATGTCATCATGAACACATGTATACATATACCGTACCCGACCCTCTAGTGAGGGACTCGGTGAATAGAACCATGCATGCCAATATCATATATCATATATATATATACCGTACCCGGCCCTCTAGTGAGGGACTCGGTAAATGAAGTCATATCATCATATCAGTATGCCATCATATCATCATGCATATACACATATACATACCGTACCCGACCCTCTAGTGAGGGACTCGGTGAATCAAATCATCATATGCCCTCCTGGCCACCATAACACATCATCATATGCATATACGGTACCCGGCCCTCTATTGAGGGACTCGGTGAACAATGCGGTGGAGTGCGCACGATAACATACCCGGCCCGGGACTCGGTGAATAGACATATTAATACGTGGACGAGCAGAGTAGTGAGAAACTATATGCATATAAATCAAGACTCGAAAAATAGGTATACTTGCCGACATCGGAGTGCTCAGAAACAAGTTTCGGATCAATCCGACTTAGTATGAGAAAGTTATGAGCGTTTGAAGTACAGAAGCTCCTACGGACATTTCAGAAGCCATTTTTGGAGAATCGAAGCCACAATCATATCAAGTATCTTTCGGATATCGTATGGATCAGATCAAATATAGCCTTTAGAATCATGTGTACATATCAAAGTGTATCAAAGATTTAGCGGAATAATCAGACGTGCCATCATTTGAAAATCAAGACATAAGCCATATCACTTATCTTTCGAATGCCAATTCGGAAACATGTCAAACAAACTTTGGAAATTACGGATACACATCAAAACCATATGAAACAGCTTATGGAAGTCAAGAATAGTAGTCATCCTAGTGGCTCTAAGAATAGGATTTTTTTTTAATTCATACATATACGTCATTTGTTCGTTTCATAGAGATCATGCCAAAAGAAAGAAAGGTAAGCCTTACATACCTTGCCCGCTTCCTACGCTAATCCGAACTTAAGTCTTTCGCTTCGCAAGATCTACAGCAATATTAACATGTACCAACATTAGCCATAAACACTTAGGAGTCCAATTCTAAGCCGACACTTAATCTACCGAAATTTCGGCAGCATTTCCCCTGTAAATACAACAACCCCGAGAATTTAACTCGGCCAAATTTATCAACAACCATACCAACAATCTTTTCTACAATACCAACAATCAATTTGAAGCATATTCTAACATTAGTAACCCGCACAACATTCAAAACAATCCAACCAACTCTATTCCACCCGAAACTCTACAAATGCAACAAAAGCTACAACAACGCATTTCCTTCTTCCCGATTCATAAAATACAACATAAATTAATACATTAGCAACTTCATTGTCACAACTACATAAAACCATATTAAAATCACATAATTTCCTACAACCAATTTTCATGCCAACTTGAACCATTAGTCTTCCATTTGCATCATAAGATCCACAACAACACAACTAACATATTAAATAAAATTAATTCACCTCTCCTCCACCATTCAATAACCACACTGCCACCATTCAACACACACACTCACACGGCCACACACAACACACATTATTTCCATAATTTTCATTCAATTCTACTTACTACAACATATATAAACCTTCCATAACATATAAATGAATATGAATTCTTACCTTTTTCCTCAACTTTTCACTTGACTACAATTTTTGGACTTGCCACCAAGAGTAGTTTTTTTTGCTTCAACAATTATACCACATTAAAGAGGACCTTTGAATTAGTGGGAATACTAGGAGAATATATTTTTTTTGGATCAAGATGGATGGATTCAATTTTTTTTTCCTCTTCTTAATCTTGGCCGAAAAGCCTTCTTTCTCTTGCTCTCAATTTCATTTTCTTGAAAGTTCTTGAATTGATGAATAATAGTGGTCCTTTTCTCTTTTTATTTACTAAATTTAGCTTTTACATGGGCCTTGGCCCATTCCCCCTTTGGCCGGCCACCTTGGGCCTCTTTTTTTTTTTTTTTTTTCCAAGCCCAATTATTTGTGACTAATTTTTGTAATTCAAGAAACTATTTTCCAAATTTCCAATTTTGCCCTTAGCCTTCCTCAACATTTCCGCATCAATATTTTCATGAACAACTTATGTATTAAATAAGATCAAAAATATTGCCTTATCTCTTACTAGTCACAATTATCTCGAATTATCCGAATATGCAAAATACGGGATATAACAACTGGAACTTGGTTGCCTTCTGAGTCAGCTTCGTTAATGGTGCTGCAATCGAAGAAAACTTCTCCACAAATCTCCTATAATATCCTGCCAACCCCAGAAAACTTCGTACCTCAGTAGGGGTCGTCGGTCTCGGCCAGGCCTTTACGGCCTCAATTTTCTGTGTACCCACTCGAAGGCCATCAGCTCCAATGATATGCCCCAAAAATGCCACAGAAGTCAACCAAAATTCACATTTAAAGAATTTAGCATACAATTTCTGGTGCCGGAGTGCCCCAAGTACAGCCTTCAGGTGACCAGCATGCTCTTCTTCTGATCGCGAATAGACTAGGATATCGTCAATAAATATAATTACGAACATATCTAAGAACGGCTTGAATACCCGGTTCATCAACTCCATAAACACTGCTGGGGCGTTGGTCAACCCAAAAGACATTACCCTAAACTCGTAGTGTCCTTATCGGTTCCTGAATGCGGTCTTTGGAATATCTGCCCCACTTATCCGCACCTGATGATAGCCTGATTGCAGGTCTATCTTCGAGAAACACTTAGCGCCCTGCAATTGGTCAAATAAATCGTCGATTCTGGGGAGGGGATAATTATTATTTATTGTCACCTTGTTCAGCTGCCTATAATCAATACACATCCGTAGCGACCCATCTTTCTTCCTCACGAACAGTACCGGCGCTCCCCAAGGTGATGTACTGGGCCTGATGAAGCCCTTCTCTAACAAATCCCTCAGCTGCTCCTTCAATTCTTTTAGTTCTGCAGGTGCCATTCTGTAGGGAGGAATAGATATAGGCTGAGTATCTGGCAGCACATCTATCGTGAACTCTATCTCCCGCTCAGGTAGAAGACCTGGAAGCTCGTCCGGGAATACATTCGAAAATTCATTAACTACCGGAACCGACTGAAGAGTGGGTACCTCTGCTTTCGTGTCATGCACACGAACCAAATGATAAATATACCCCTTCTTAATCATCTTTCTGGCCTTGAGGTATGAAATAAACTTACCCCTCGGCGATGCTGTACTTCCCGCTCACTCTAAAATGGGTTCTCCTGGAAACTGGAAGCGAACTACTTTCTTCTGACAGTCGACGTTGGCATAACAAGAAGCTAGCCAGTCCATACCCATAATGACATCAAATTCAGTCATATCTAGCTCTATCAGTTCCGCTTTGGTGCAACGGCCACATATATCTATGGAACAGTCTCTATATACTCACTTTGCTACAACGGAATCTCCTACCGGTGTAGCTACCTCGAACGGTTCTATCGGTTCGAGTTCTATTCCAATTCTACTAGCAACCAGGGGGGAAATATATGATAAAGTAGAGCCTGGATCTATCAATGCATATATATCTCGGGAGAAGATCAATAATACCCCTATAACCACATTTGGTGACGCCTCCTGGTCCTGTCGGCTGGCCAAAGCATATATGCGGTTCGAAGGACCGCTAGAACTGGGAGCTCCGCCTTAGCCTACGCGACCTCTTTAAGGTTTCTAACCATTCCGCAAACCCTAATTTCCTTTAGACTTCCCTAACCTCTTATTCGTTTCTTATGTTTACATTTATGGAACCTTTGGTACACTTCCCAAGGGGTCACCCATCATATAATTTCCCTCACCCCAGCACGCTTAACTTTGAAATTATGATTAAATTCGGTGCGTTAATGCTGGTATGATTGTATCCACCTCACCGCATGACCTCCATCACATAATCTGGAGCAAGTCGGTGTATTAACAACTTCCAAAATATTCTCGTAACGTGTCTCCCTCCGAACTAGAGAGGGTCTTTTACTTTTCTGACTATACAATTATCATGTTAACCTTTTAAATCCTCAATATTCACTTTTCATCTGTATGTATGACTACCTTTCATCTGGGGTTTCCAGATTCCCACTGGTGGTGGGGACACCTTAGTCGTTGTTACTTATAAATACTGGGTTATCGGCCTCTTTGGGTTTCAGCTCGCCACTATTAAATAATGCTCTACAGAAGTTACACATACATAGAAAGTTTCAAAGAGAACTCATATACCTGTAGCCGACCGGTCTCTAGTTTGATCTGATGGGCAGCCATGTGAAGTGTACTCCTCATCATCGTCTACCCGCCATCTGCTCGTCTGACTTTCGTCATCGCTCGTATCTGAATATGAGGAGTATAGACAACCGGGCGATTCCTGGTTTACTGACTGCCAGGATAGGGGACTGGAGTAGTCCGTAACACTCACCGGGGAGGCCTGTCTAACGTAGTGCTCCGCCACAGGAGCAGCTGGTATGGCCCAGGAAATCTCCTCCTCCGGTGTCCCAGAAGAATACTCAGATAGATCTGTATCGTTACTGTCCTCTGCGGGGCCCTCCTCCCTGGGAGCCAGAAACTCTGGAGGAATCGTCGCCGGATCCTCCGACGGATCAGTCTCAATAGAATAGCTAAGGCTCCTCTTACTCGGTCCTGGAGATACTCTAGGGGCCTTCTTAGCACCCCTACTATCTGAAGCTGACCTTTTCATCTTTCGTCAATCTACAATCACCTGCAGGAAAAAGAATCAGAAGCGATCTTCCTAGGCACTGACGCTATCGCTCTCTTTGGGGCATCGCTGTAGACACAGCAATTCGTTAGAGAGGAACCATCCTGATAATACAGCTCTATCGCACGATCTAGAGTAAAAAGGAAAGATAACATCCTAAATGTCCCGTAGCTTCCTGTTTATAGATGTGGTGCACCACACACCGATAAACAAGACTCTACTAGACACGGCCTGTAGACATTCCGAGGATGAACCGCTCTGATACCACTTCTGTCACGACCCAACCAGAGGGCCATGACAGGTACCCAGTATTGACTACCGAGCACCCCTTATCATATTACCTATTGTCAACCTGTACTGTCACGACTCCACACATCGTTGAGTTACCATATATTGATGGATTCAATGAACAGGCTATTCCCATAAAGGCAAGGCCTATTCAAATGAACCATGATTTAATGGAAACTTGTAAAAATGAAATCAATGATCTTCTACAAAAGAAGATAATAAGACCTTCTAGATCCCCTTGGAGTTGTTCAGCGTTTTATGTAAATAAAAATGTCGAAAAAGAAAGAGGATCTCCCAGGTTAGTTATTAATTATAAACCTTTAAACAAAGTGTTACAATAGATTAGGTACTCGATACCTAATAGAAGAGATTTATTAAAAAGAACTTATAAGGCAAATGTCTATAGTAAGTTTGATATGAAATCAGGATTTTGGAAAATTCAAGTTGCTGAAAAAGAAAAATATAAAACTGCATTCAATGTTCCTTTTGGACAATATGAATGGAATGTTATGCCTTTTGGGTTGAAAAACGCCCCATCAGAATTTCAGAATATTATGAACAATATTTTCAATTCGTATAGCAATATGTCTATTGTCTATATAGACGATGTATTAATATTTTCTGAGGACATTGATTCTCACTTTAAACATTTAAACATTTTCTTTAAAATTGTTAAACATAATGGTTTAGTGGTCAGTGCTAAAAAGATTAAATTGTTTCAAACGACAATTAGGTTTTTAGGACATGATCTCTACCAAGGTACTTATAAATCCATCTGTAGAGCCATTGAGTTCTCTTCTAAATTTCCAGATCTTTATACCACCTAAAATCATCTAATTTGGGGCATTTAAGATTGTTTAAAAGTTCTAAACTACGATCTTGGAAAAGTTTTGGTTCTCCAATAAAGTGTTTAGCAATACTGTAAATTAGTGTTGCTGAAGCATCTTCTACTGCTTCTTCAACAGCTATTTGCATTTCACCTTGCATTTTTAATACAGTTCCTATTGTTACTGCATTTAGAATTTGGGCTTTATTATCATCAGTAAGATAATTTTCCCACCAATTTTTTAACATTCCTATGAAGCCAGAAACAATTAAATGGGCAGCATATCTATCTCCTGCATTTTTAATTTTGTAGGCAGTAATTTCCATTCTCATTTCATGTATAACTTTATAGATTTGGCTTTCTGCTAAACCATCTATGTTCCATTCTGTTATACCTGTTCCACTGTGTGATGTTTGAAGGCGGTCACCGTCTTCTTCAAACTGAACATCTGGGAATGAAGGTCTTTTGTAATAATTCTTTTTAATTGTATGTCTTGGGTTAGCTGTTAATTTTTGAATTTTCTTTTCATTAGTACTTAAAGTTTTTACCGTTTTAGTACTAGTGGTTTTTTTCTGTTTAGGCTTGCTTAAAGAAATGTCAACAATTTTTAATTGTTTGTTAATCTTTTCGATAAGATCATCATTATCTACATTAAATTTTTCAGATAACTGAGGGAATTTTTCTTTAGGAAATTCTGGAAGTTTAATAGTAGGATGTTTTTCCATACTAGAACTAGTGCTAGTACTAGCTTTTGTTGGAGCAATCTGTTTGTTAGTATCTTTTACCAATTGGTTTGATACTACATGTAATAACTGATTTGTGTAATTATTCTGCTAGATTAATTTGTTGATTATCCTTTGTTTTAGGATCACTATCAGTATTGGTTCCTTCTCGTTGGAAAGGAGATGCAGTGATTACTTCTTTTCCTACTGGAATATAAATTTCTTTTAATGGCGGAACAGTTGATTCAACAACTCCTTTGGCCTTTGTGTGCCACTTATTAACCATCATGGATAAAGATCGTTTTTTATTAGGAATTTTCTTTGTTATTTCCAACCATTTGAAGAATTTTATGTTATTCTTACATCTTTTTACATCATCAATCCATTCTTCTTGATGGTTTATTCTAGTCATAATATCAAAGGTATCTTTGTACCAATCTAATTTCTTTTTATTCTTTTGACTCTTAACATCTTCATTTAGGGTTTTAAGGTCTGGTTTAAAATCATTGCACCTAATCATGGCTAGGGCATCTTTTGTTTCTTCCTCTTCCTGCTGTAGGTTCATATCACTAGCAGTTGGGCTTTCTGAGTTTACTTCAGAATGTTGTGAATGATAATAAACTTTAGGGATAGTTCTGTTAAAATCTACTCCCTTGAGTTTTTTATTAATTTTGTTCACAAAAGGTTCAATGATGCAGTTTTTATCTGCTCCTGAATCAATTAAAGCTAATTTATTAAGGGCCATGTTTCCTACTTTTAGAGTAATAGGAACATGCCAACTTTGTGATTTAACAATTGCAACAGTTTTTCATATCCTGATTTCGGAAAATCCTGATTTCATATCAAACTTACTATAGACATTTGTCTTATAAGTTCTTTTTAATAAATCTCTTTTATTAGGTATCGGGTACCTAATCCATTGTAACACCTTGCATTTTTAATACAGTTCCTATTGTTACTGCATTTAGAATTTGGTCTTTATTATCATCAGTAAGATAATTATCCCACCAATTTTTTAACATTCCTGTGAAGCCAGAAACAATTAAATGGGCAGCATATCTATCTCCTGCATTTTTAATTTTGTAGGCAGTAATTGCCATTCCCATTTCATGTAGAACTTTATAGATTTGGCTTTCTGCTAAACCATCTATGTTCCATTCTGTTATACCTGTTCCACTGTGTGATGTTTGAAGGCGGTCACCGTCTTCTTCAAACTGAACATCTGGGAATGAAGGTCTTTTGTAATAATTCTTTTTAACAGTATGTCTTGGGTTAGCTGTTAATTTTTTAATTTCCTTTTCATTAGTACTTAAAGTTTTTACCGTTTTAGTACTAGTGGTTTTGTCTGTTTAGGCTTGCTTAAAGCAATGTCAACAATTTTTAATTGTTTGTTAATCTTTTCGATAAGATCATCATTATCTACATTAAATTTTTCAGATAACTGAGGGAATTTTTCTTTAGAAAATTCTGGAAGTTTAATAGTAGGATGTTTTTCCATACTAGAACTAGTACTAGTACTAGCTTTTGTTAGTAGCCTATCATGATAAGTTAGAAATAGTTAATTGTAGTATCTAGTGGGTACAAACCCAACTTGATTCTATTTCTGCTTCATATTAATCATTAGCATCACAAATGTGTTAAACAATGTTAACATGTCAACAGAAGCTACTAAGGTAGCTAAAGTTTAAAATGATTTACAGAATTGGAATATTCCAAAGAAACCATTCCGTCAGATCTATAAAACAGGAAAGTTTGATTTTATAACAAATTATAATATCAAAACTTATGAATCTACAATTGCTATCAATAGTTCAGCAGAAACTATTAAGTTGTTATCAATCCATGATATAAACAGATATAAGAAAAAATATAATTTTCTTCATATAGGACTTGTCCAAGTTACTGTCAAACCTGTTTACATTTTAGGTTTAGACACCCCCTTATGTCTCTTATTAAGAGATGATAGGTTATTAATCTTTGATGACTCCTTGTTAGGAGTTTTGCAAAGTAACCTCGCTAATGGCCCGGTTTACTTTAATTGTTATCCAAATTATTCAGTTGACATCAATGACCAGAATATATTGGATACCTTAACTCTTAATATTAAAACAAGAAACATGAATAGAAAAGTTAATACCAAAGAAATAGCTGTCATATACAGAGTATATTACAGACTAATGAAAACAACCTTAGCCCCAAAAGCTAAAAATATGAGTCCAAAAGGAGTTACTATGCTTAT
Organism: Lycium barbarum; assembly: GCF_019175385.1. Classification (NCBI taxonomy): domain Eukaryota; kingdom Viridiplantae; phylum Streptophyta; class Magnoliopsida; order Solanales; family Solanaceae; genus Lycium; species Lycium barbarum. The sequence continues at coordinate 32,714,959 of NC_083337.1, forward strand.
GGAATCAAATCCAGAACATAGTAGTACTTTTGTACCAAGAATGATAAAATGGAATGACATTTTATCCAAAGATGAATGGCATTTTAATGCCATAACTCAACCAAAAGTAGAACCAGAGAGTTCTAATATTGAGCAAGTTATTCAATATCCAGATGGATCTATTGACCTTAAGTTCCTTAGATCCAACTCGGCAAATGAATCATCTTCTGGCAGTCGCATGTCGTATTCTCGACCTTCGACTAGTCAAAGAATGTCTTTTTCAAGACCTTCTTCTTTTAAACCCCCGGAGGAAGTAGGTGAAAACCTAGAACCTTTAGTGAAAGAAATCAATAAAAAACTCAAGGGAGTAGATTTTAACAGAACTATCCCTAAAGTTTATTATCATTCACAACATTCTGAAGTAAACTCAGAAACCCCAACTGCTAGTGATATGAACCTACAGCAGGAAGAGGAAGAAACAAAAGATGCCCTAGCCATGATTAGGTGCAATGATTTTAAACCAGACCTTAAAACCCTAAATTAAGATTTTAAGAGTCAAAAGAATAAAAAGAAATTAGAATGGTACAAAGATACCTTTGATATTATAACTAGAATATACCATCAAGAAGAATGGATTGATGATGTAAAAAGATGTAAGAATAACATAAAATTCTTCAAATGGTTGGAAATAACAAAGAAAATTCCTAATCAAAAAGGATCTTTATCCATGATGGTTAATAAGTGGCACACAAAGGCCAAAGGAATTGTTGAATCAACTGTTCCACCATTAGAAGAAATTTATATTCCAGTAGGAAAAGAAGTAATCACTGCATCTCCTTTCAAACGAGAAGGAACCAGTACTGATAGTGATCCTATAACAAAGGATATCAAAAAATTAATCCAGCAGAATAATTACACAAATCAGTTATTACATGTAGTATCAAACCAATTGGTAAAAGATACTAATAAACAGATTGCTCCAACAAAAGCTAGTACTAGCACTAGTTCTAGTATGGAAAAACATCCTACTATTAAACTTCCAGAATTTTCTAAAGAAAAATTCCCTCAGTTATCTGAAAAATTTAATGTAGATAATGATGATCTTATCGAAAAGATTAACAAACAATTAAAAATTGTTGACATTGCTTTAAGCAAGCCTAAACAGACAAAAACCACTAGTACTAAAACGGTAAAAACTTTAAGTACTAATGAAAAGGAAATTCAAAAATTAATAGCTAACCCAAGACATACTGTTAAAAATAATTATTACAAAAGACCTTCATTCCCAGATGTTCAGTTTGAATAAGACGGTGACCGCCTTCAAACATCACACAGTGGAACAGGTATAACAGAATGGAACATAGATGGTTTAGCAGAAAGCCAAATCTATAAAGTTCTACATGAAATGGGAATGGCAATTACTGCCTACAAAATTAAAAATGCAGGAGATAGATATGTTGCCCATTTAATTGTTTCTGGCTTCACAGGAATGTTAAAAAATTGGTGGGATAATTATCTTACTGATGATAATAAAGACCAAATTCTAAATGCAGTAACAATAGGAACTGTATTAAAAATGCAAGGTGAAATGCAAATAGCTGTTGAAGAAGCAGTAGAAGATTCTTCAGCAACACTAATTTACAGTATTGCTAAACACTTTATTGGAGAACCAAAACTTTTCCAAGATCGTAGTTTAGAACTTTTAAACAATCTTAAATGCCCCAAATTAGATGATTTTAGGTGGTATAAAGATATGTTTTTAGAAAAAGTCATAATAAGAGAAGACTGCGGTAATGATTTCTGGAAAGAAAGATTTATTAGCGGTTTACCTTTTTTGTTCGCCGAAAAGGTTAGAACCAAAATCAAGGATAGGTTTAATGGAAGAATTCCTTATAAGAACCTAACCTATGGTGATATAATTTGCTATGTTAATGTTACAAGCTTAGAACTATGCACAGATCTGAAGCTAAAACATTATCTGAAAAAAGATCAACAACAATCCAGAAAGGAGTTAGGAAGTTTCTATCAAGACTTTGGTTTTGAAAAGATCTCTTCTCCTTCCAAATCAAACAGATTAATGGCAAAAAAATCTACTAATTCTAAACCTATTCATAGGAAGGAAAAAACTATAGATAGATCTTTTTTTTTTTTAAAAAAGGACACCTAAAAGGAGTTCTGGTGATAGATGTTGGACATGTGGCAAAACAGGCCATAGATCCAATGAGTGTCGTGTAAATATTAAAAAGAAAAAGAAGATAAATCTTCTCGAAGTTAATGATAAGATAAAACATGAACTCTACACTATTCTAGAAGAAAATGACAACACATCATCTTCTTCCAGTGAAATTAGTGACATTGAAATTGAATCAGACACTAGTTCCAATTCTTCTGGATCTGAAGATTGTGAATGTACAGAAACTATTTGTACTTGTAGTCAGAATTCAATTAGAGTTATTACTAAGAAATCAAAAGAATTTCTTTTGGATATTATTAATGATTTACCTAGTGACGAAGCTAGAAGAAATTATTTAATTGAATTAAAAGATCTTCTTTTAAAACAAACAGAAGAGAAATCTTCAATTGAACCCTTTAACATGAAAAATGTTATGAACAGGTTTTCTTCAAAAGATGATAAACCCCCTATCCAAGAATTACAAGGAGAATTAATCTCTGTAAAAAAGGAAGTTAAAGATATCAAGTCAAGACTTAATAAAGTCGAAATGGATTATCTAACTGACCAAGTTCTATCCCGTAAAAGAGTAACAGAAACTCTTAAAGAAGATAGTGAAGATAACCATTCTGATAAAAGTGACTCTATGGATCATCGAGAAATTGATGAGATTATAGAAACCCCTGAGGCTTCTGTTAATAATCAGACAACAGGAAAAACTGTTGCAATTGTTAAATCACAAAGTTGGCATGTTCCTATTACTCTAAAAGTAGGAAACATGACCCTTAATAAATTATCTTTAATTGATTCAGAAGCAAATAAAAACTGCATCATTGAAGGATTAATACCTACAAAGTATTTAGAAAAAAGTACTTCTAAGTTATACTCCGCCACTGGAGAAAAACTTAAAATCAATTACTAATTATCCAAAGCCCACATTTGCAATGATGGAGTTTGTTTTATTAATAATTTTGTGAATACTCGAGATATAAATGAACAAGTTATTTTGGGAACCCCATTTATAAATCAGATAAAACCATATGCAGCCGGTTTAGATGCTATCTATACCAGGATATTAGGAAAGGAAATTAAATTTCCTTATATAAATGCTATTTCTCAAGAAGAAAGTGATTTTGTCAAATCAAAAACTATTTTCAAAATAGGTTTGTTAACCAATCAAATTTCATACTTAAAAGATGAAATTAAGATTAAAAAGATTGAACAAACTTTAAAAAAACCCGGTGATAGAAGGGAAAATAGCATGTTTTCAAGAAAAACTTGAAAAAGAAGTTTGTTCAGAATTACCAAGTGCTTTTTGGGAAAAAAGCGACACATCGTTGAGTTACCACATATTGATGGATTCAATGAACAGGCTATTCCCACAAAGGCAAGGCCTATTCAAATGAACCATGATTTAATGGAAACTTGTAAAAATGAAATCAATGATCTTCTACAAAAGAAGATAATAAGACCTTCTAGATCCCCTTGGAGTTGTTCAGCGTTTTATGTAAATAAAAATGCCGAAAAAGAAAGAGGATCTCCCAGGTTAGTTATTAATTATAAACCTTTAAACAAAGTGTTACAATGGATTAGGTACCCGATACCTAATAAAAGATATTTATTAAAAAGAACTTATAAGGCAAATGTCTATGGTAAGTTTGATATGAAATCAGGATTTTGGCAAATTCAAGTTGCTGAAAAAGAAAAATATAAAACTGCATTCAATGTTCCTTTTGGAAAATATGAATGGAATGTTATGCCTTTTGGGTTGAAAAACGCCCCATCAGAATTTCAGATTATTATGAACAATATTTTCAATCCGTATAGCAATATGTCTATTGTCTATATAGACGATGTATTAATATTTTCTGAGGACATTGATTCTCACTTTAAACATTTAAACATTTTCTTTAAAATTGTTGAACATAATGGTTTAGTGGTCAGTGCTAAAAAGATTAAATTGTTTCAAACGACAATTAGGTTTTTAGGACATGATCTCTACCAGGGTACTTATAAACCCATCTGTAGAGCCATTGAGTTCTCTTCTAAATTTCCAGATGAAATTCCTGACAAAACCCAGTTACAGAGGTTTTTAGGAAGCCTTAATTATGTTGCAGATTTCATTCCCAACATTAGGAAAATCTGTGAACTCCTTTATAAGCGTCTCAGGAAAAACCCAGTTCCATGGCGTCTAGAGCAAACCAAGACAGTTCAAAAAATAAAGACTGTTGTTCAGAGACTTCCATGTCTAGGTATTCCAAACCCAGATGCTTTCATGATAGTCGAAACCGATGCTTCTAATGAAGGATACGGTGGAATTATTAAACAAAGACTCTCCTCAGATTCTTTAGAACAATTAGTTCGTTTTACATCAGGGATCTGGAATCCTGCTCAAAAGAATTATAGTACTGTCAAAAAAGAAATTTTGTCTATAGTACTATGTATTACAAAGTTTCAAGATGATTTAATAAACAAAGAATTTTTATTAAGAGTTGATTGCAAATCAGCAAAAGACATTTTACAAAAAGATGTTAAAAATCTTGTTTCTAAACAGATTTTTGCCAGATGGCAAGCACTATTATCCAGCTTTGATTTAGAAATCGAATTTATAAAACGTGATTTAAATTCTTTACCAGATTTTCTTACAAGGGAATTTCTACAGGGAAACCATGAGGCCAGAAGGCCCAAGCTCACCCTTCCAGCAAAAAACCCAACCAAATACGGCCCAATCAGCCAAATAGGTATTCAGCCCTAGCTGAATATCCTAACCCATCACTTAGGCCCATGAGGCCTACATTACCAAACATTAGACCTAACTTAACCATACTCGGTTCTATTCCCAAAATAGAACCAAAACCCCCCTTTAAAAAGGATCAAGGCTCATAATCCAATGAACCAGAGGTCCAAACCAGTAAGAGTTATAAAATGAAGGCCCCAGAGACCTTTGCACAAGCAGTTAATCCCAATCTTTCTTCAGCAAAAGAAGAAGAACAATAGCAACCTCCAGAAGAGTTTGACATCATCAGAAAGATCGAGATACCAATCTTGGCACTTGAGAAACAATATGAAAATTGGAAGGCAGCAGACCTACTGAAACCATGCTACACTAATTTTCAATATGTTGAAACAGATGATCCCATCAAAACCAGGAGATACTTTGAATTCATCCTGACAGACACAGGATCTCTGACTATCGAACATAAATTAAAAGATAAAAAAGATCCAGACAGCAATGAATACTCAAAATTCACAATTAATAAGGTAATCAGTCCTTTTCAATGGAATGTGAGCCATCTTCACACTCCAATGATCCTATCAGAAGAACATAGACCCAAAGTCTATAATTACTACAACTATGAACAAGCTTGGTACAACTTCATGTATGTACGTCCCAACACCCACACATGGTTCGTAAAATACAGCGAACAATTGTCTAGGTCCATCATCCCCAGATGGTTTTATGATTGGTGGAAAAGATTCGGTGGAAATGAGCTCACCATGCCCAGAAACTTCAAAAAACATTATGAAGCTTTCCAGGTAGAACAGGGGATCTCTACTTTACCAGAGCATATTAAATTATGCAAATATTTTGTTAATTTGAGAATATCCTACATACTCAGTTGGTCCTTCGATATCACTAAGGTACATAGGATTAAACATCTCAGCAAAACCATAAAAATTAAAGGATGGATTCCTAAAGATAAGAAGCAAAAATCAAAATAACCATCAACCAGCAGCAGAACAGGATCAACAGAATCAAAAGCAGATTTAAAGAAAAAGCTACTTCAAGCTTTGAACAGATTAGACAAAGCAGATCCTCTGGAAATTCAAGAATTATTAGATACAACTTCATCATCAACCAGTCACAATGGAGATATGCTGGACCCACAAGGACAGCCCAAGCATATCTTGATTATGATTTAAGATAAATTGCCTCTTCAGAAAAGCAAAAGGCAAAGTCAAAAAGAAGAAAGGTGGCCGACAGCTTTACCAAAAGAAACCGTCCAACTTTTCAAAAAGTTTTTACCTATCAGGTAAAAAACAGATGGCCGACAACTTCATAAAAGTAGCCGTCCAACTTTTCAAAAAGACAGAAGGCATCTTTAAGATCAGCCGTCCACATGTAAACATCTTAGAATGTTAATTACTTTTCAGAAGTCTATATAAGACTCTCATATTGTATCAGTTAAGGCATTAGAAAATCTCCCCCGTTTCTGAATAAGCCTTTCCTTTTCCCTCTCTGTAATATTCCCAATAAACTTTCCAATGTTTGAATAAAAGTCGAGCACTCATATTTCCTTGCTTTAGACTTAAGAACCTATCCGCTCTAGCTCGACAGACCTCGGGTGGCAAATAGTGGAGGATGAAAGCATCTACAAATTCTTGCCACACGGGAGGAGGCGCATTTTCTTATCTTGATGCTAGCAAATTGTTGTACCACAATACTGCCACATCTCGGAGTCTATAAGATGCCAACTCCATAGATTTTGTTTCGGAGGCATGAATAATCCTCAATGTTCTCATCATCTCATCAATAAAACCTTGCGGGCCTTCTTCCGGCTTTGACCAGAAAAACTCTGGAGGATTCAGACTCATAAAATCACGGGCTCTGGTACTAGCTGACCAATCACTTGGGCCCGCATTCTGCCGCTGTGCCTGGACGGCAACCAACTGTGTCAATAATTGAATAGCTTCGGTCATTTGTTGACCCGAAGTAGCCGTTGGAGGAACTGGAAGCATAGGAGCTGGAGCTGAAGCCCCTTCTTATTCTTCGGTAATAGGTGGAGTAGAAGAAGCATTAGATGGAGCCCCATTATATGATTCACCCTCATCTACATTCATTGGCGGCTCTCTTTCTGCCTGCCTTTTCATCGTAGTCTTGCCCTTCTGGGCGGCTTTAGCCTTTCCCTTTAGCGGCATTTCTAAAATCACAACACACTATTAGGGAGGATAAAATCTTATACACGGCTCTACCGAACGATCTCATAAGAAGAAAGATGGTCATTTTTCCTAAATGCGCTATAGCCTCCTATTTATTAGCGTGGCGCGCAACACACCATAAACAAGACTCTACTAGACATGGCTCGTAGATACATCCTAGGAATGAACTGCTCTGATACCACTTTTGTCACGACCCGGCTAGGGGCCGTGACGGGTACCCGGGGCTAACCACCGAGCACCACCCGTTCTACTACTCATCATACTCATTAAATGTTCTTTTATCAAATTCATACTCAAATCATAAAAGAAATCATTTTGTTTTAGAATATAAATTCTTTTATAGATACATAAGCCTTTCGGCCATCAAAATAATATATATACATACATACATACATAATAGAAACCTCGTGAGACCATATAACCCACACTGCGTATCTACGAGCCTCTACTAGAGTACGAGACATATGGACGGGACAGGACCCCGTCGTGCCCAAACATACATATACATATATACCAAAAGAATAATAAATGGCACCTCCGGAAAATGGAGTGCTCTTCAAATCAGCTAATAGCTCCTATGAGTCTGGATCGCCTCCCTCTCTACCTGTGGGCATGAACACAGCATCCAAAGAAAACAGACGTCAGTACGAACATTGTACTGAGTATGTAATGTTACACCCCAAAAATTTTCCCATTAAGCGTACAGTGAATAGTCTAACAAGGATATAGTGTATACGATGTTGTGGAGATGACTGGTAACGTTCATTTGATTGGTATCGAGGTGTTGAACAATTGTTAAGAAGGTCCCGTAAGGATCGGAGGTGACAAAATAAGACTCACGAATTATACGGTAGGTTATACGGATAGTATAATGGTTTTACGGCCGTATAATGAACCGTTAAAGTGTCACAGAAAGAAGTTGAAGAAAAGTGGGTTTTACGGTAGATTATACGGACCGTATAAAATTATACGTCCCGTCAAATGAACTGTCAAGTTGACAGAGAAAGGGGTGATAACTGAGTCAGTTTTACGGTCAATTATACGGACCGTATAAATTTATACGGACCATATAATGGACCGTATAATGGCATCGGGACTGGTTTTGTGTTTATAAAAATATAATCCAAGTTCATTTTATTCATTTCCCCTTCTCACTCCACGACCCCATCTCTCTCTAGAACATTCCAAACTCTTCCAAACAAAGAATTCAAGTGAAGAATTAAGATCAACTTCATCAATCCACTAAAACCAAGTGTAAGAAACACATCAAAGGGTCATTTAAGTCAAGAAATTCCATAGAAGGTGGAACTAGGGTTTGGTGCAAGTGAAGTAATTCAATTCAAGACTTGTTCAACCATCATCTAAGGTATGTTTCATGACTTTATCATGTTGTTTAAGGTATTAGGAGACTAAGAAGCTTGAATTGTAGAGAGACATGGGAAATGGGTCTTGAATGGGTGAATAGTGTCACCATTGAATGATAGTGGAATTGAATCATGAATGATAGTTTGTTGTGAGTATGAATATGTTATAAATGACATGTAGACCGTGGGATAAGCGTGATACGTGGAAAATACGATAGCGAACCTAAAACCATAAATGCGGGAAAAAGGGGGAGAAATGGTGGATTTTGTTTAGAGTATATAGAAGATGATTGGTGATTGCTATATTGTGATTGTTGTTGTAAGTGTTGGGAGTTGATACGGAAGATGGGAGAAGTATTATAAACAAAGGAAGTGCTGCCCAATTTTCTCTAGAAATAGTAATGCGTTCTTATGGCTAATTGACTAATGTTAGTATGAATCCTCTTCTTGAAGGTAGAGGCGTGACGTTGAAGGAGAATAAGCAAACGCTAAATTGCTTAAACAACAAAGGTATGTGAGGCTTAACTCTTGTTTCAAAAGGCATGAATCCTTCAAGCTTTTCATAAATCCTTCTATAAGATGAAGCATAAGAGCCCTTCCATATATTAAATCCTCTATGAGCATGATAGTGATGACAATGAGCTAGAGTATAGAGATTCAAGAAATTGTGGCATGTTGTTCCTATAATGCTAATGATATTATTACTGTAAACACTCGCCTTATGTTTTATTCCCTTCAAGGCGGGGCATGATACTCATAAATGTCCATAATACAATCGGGGGTTCACGACCTTACGTCACCCCGACATAGTATGGTTGTGTTAAAGCCGAATGAATTCTCTTAATGCTAATGTATGTTATTACAATAAGATGATAAGTAATGCTAACTTGTAACACTATGGGGTACATGGGATACTAAGAAATGATAACATGATGCTATGGCTTGAGATGTATAATAATGACGTGTTATGATGATACGATTCCACCGCGCCTACATGGCCAGGCATGTCACCGCTAATGTGGGCTGCGTATAATTCCACCGCTCCTATATGGCCGGGCATGTCACCGCTAATGCGGGCTGTGTATGATTCCACCACGCCTATATGGCCGGGCATGTCACCGCTAATGCGGGCTGCGATGTTTACACCGAGCCGAGAGGGCCGGGCATGATCACCACTAGTGGGCGGCACATGAGGGTTACCCGGACGCGGGTAACGATACAGATGATGTTGTGATGAGGTATATAATGACGTACGTGATGATGTATGGGATGTGATAACATGGGTACTATGATTGTGTAAACTGTGAAATATGATAATAATACGATTGCCTATGACATGTGTACAAGTTATATCTTTGTCCCATGACTTATGATCTTTCTATTCTGTTTGTTTATTTCATTCCTGCCTTACATACTCAGTACAATATTCGTACTGACGTCCTTTTTTCTATGGACGATGTGTTCATGCCCACAGGTAGACAGGGAGGAGATCTAGCTCCGGATTCTTAGAGGCTGCTAGCTAATCGGAAGCCCTCCATTATGCCGGAGGTGCCTATGATGATTTTTTTGTGTACAGTTGTAGGTGTCATCTCTTAGAGGCTCGTACATTCTCGACGTGGGTCGTGTGGTTTCATGGCATGGTTGTTATGTATATATGTATATGTGTGTATATTATTTTACTAGGCTAAGGGCTCGTATGTATAAAAGCATTTCGTTCTAAATGAAAAATGGATTTTATTATATATAAAGCATGAATCGGATAAATGCCTGATAAATAAGCTTAACAAGCGATGGCACGGGCGGTGCTCGGTGGTTAGTCCCGGGTACCCGTAACGGCCCCTAGCTGGGTCGTGACAAAAGTGGTATCAGAGGAGTTCGGTCCTAGGAAGTGTCTACGAGCCATGTCTAGTAGAGTCTTGTTTATGGTGTGTAGCCCGCCACATCAATAAACAGTAGGCTACAGGGAATTGAACTATGAATATTGAAGTGTTGTCAGTTCTAATACGTTATAAATGATGTTTATATCATGAAACAAGCATTTAAACGCATGAAAACGCAAGGACGAGCTAGAAGTAGAAATAAGGGAAAATTGGAGGAAAATGGTGGATTTTGCCAAATGTACGTAAATGACGATTGTCGATTATGATATTGCGAATAATATTATGAATGTTGGGAGTTAATGTAAAACATGAGAAAAGTGGTATGCGCGAAGGAAGCATTGTCCGACTTCTCCTAGAATTAGTGACGCGTTCTTATAGTCAGTTACTAATGTTGATACGAATTCTCTTATGAAGGTAACGACGTGATATCGACGGAGAACAAGTGAGCGATATCTTAGCTAAAAGACCAAGGTATGTGAGGCTAGTCCTTCTTTCTAATGGCATGAATCTTTTAGCTTGAATCCCTATTCCCTTCATGAGTTCTTGCATTCCAAGAAGTTAAAAGCTTATACCTATGAATGTCTATATGAGATAAGTTATACAATATGATGACACTAGAATGATGATGATGTTATTCCTTGCCTACACTCACCTTATGTACTAGTCCTTTCAAGGTAAGGCAGAATGTCCATAATGGTTCCATAATGTAATCGGGGGATCACGACCTTACGTCACCCCGATAGAGTAAAGTTGATCATGAGTCTTATATACGCATTATGATAAGATAAGTATTTTATGATAAGCATATTACTATGAGTATTTACGTTAAGCATGTCATGATTGCATTCACACCGGGCCTAGTTGGCCGGGCAGATACCTCTTCGGCAGGCGGCGATACGGATACACCACGACCTACGGGCGTGGGCAGACTCCACTAGTGGACGGCATGAGATGGTACCCCGGACGCGGGAGGCCTGGACGCGGGCTAATATTATTGATTATCACACCGACATGGACGGGCAGCTTGCATATGATGCATACATGTCATGATGATGAGTATCAGTAAGATAGCATGCATTACTTCATTTATGATTATCAGTCAGATCCAGATGTCTCATGTTGATGTTATCCTCATATTATTGATGTTTCGTTTCATTATGTATGCCTCTCATACTCGGTACAATATTCGTACTAACGTCCTTTCTTCGGACGTTGTGTTCATGCCCACAGGTAGACAGGGAGGAGAGCTTGGCCCAGGTCCTCAGTAGTTGTCAGTTGATAGATAGCACTCCATTGTTCGGAGGTGCTTATGGCTATTCTTTTGATGTACATTCATATATGCATATTTTGGGCATGGCGGAGTGTTGTTCCGTCTATGTATTCATTATGTTAGTAGAGGCTCGTAGATATGCAGTGTGGGTTAGATGGTCTCACAAGATGTTTTCATATGTATGTATATTATTTTGATGGCCAAGGGGCAAATGTATATAAAGTATTTATATTTTGATTAAATATGATTTTCCTACAATTGGTATGTAAAATTGATAAAAGAGTATTAAATGAGCGAGACAAGCAGTAGAGTAAGCGGTGCTCAGTAATTGCTCCGGGTACCCGTCGCGACCCCTAGCTGGGTCGTGACAGAAGTGGTATCAAAGCAGTTCGCCCTTAGGAAGTGTCTACGAGCCGTGTCTAGTAGATTCTTATTTATAGTGTGTTGCGCGCCACGCTAATAAACAAGAGGATACAGGGCATTTAGGAAAATGACCATCTTTCTTCTCATGAGATCGTGCGATAGAGCCATGTCTAGGATTTTATCATTCCTAAAAGTGCGTTATGGTTTCAGAAAATGCGCCGAAAGGAAAAGCTACAGCTGCCCAGAAAGGCAAAGCTTCGACAAAGAGGCAGGCGGAAAGAGAGACTCCGACAAATGTAGAGGAATGTGAATCGCAAAGTGAGGCCGCGCCCAATGTAGAGGAGCAGGGAGGAGCCTCATCTCCGATCCCTCCACCGGGTGCTTCGGATCAACAAGTGTCCGAGGCCATACATTTATTGACGCAGTTGGTTGCCGCTCAGGCACAACGACAAAATGCGGGCCCAAGTGATCGTTCAGCTAGCACAAGAGCCCGTGATTTCCTTACTCTAAATCCTCCAGAATATTTCGGGTCCAAGCCGGATGAGGACCCACAAGGTTTTATCGATGAGATGTTGCGGACGCTGAAACTTATGCATGCTTCTGAGACCGAATCCATGGAGTTGGCCTCATATAGACTTCGCGACATGGCGGTACTATGGTATAAGAATTGGGTGATAACAAGAAGAGAGAATGCTCCACCTCCAGTGTGGCAAGAGTTTGCAGATGCCTTTATTCGTCACTACTTGCCACCTGATGTCCGCCGAGCTAGAGCGGACAGGTTCTTGAATTTGAAACAGGGAAGCATGAGTGCCCGAGAGTATAGTATGCAATTCAATTCATTGGCCCGGTATGCTCCGACTATGGTGGCTGACATGGGAGACCGAGTCTATAGATTTGTGAGCGGTTTAGGACCACACTTGTTTAGAGATTGTCTGACAGCCTCTTTGCAAGATGCGATGGATATTTCCCTGATACAGGCCCATGCTCAGAACCTCGAGGAACGACAACGACAGCAGAGAAGTGATCGTGAGGGTGACAGAAGACAAGGTAAGAGGGCTAGATCTCTGGGGGAGAGCAGTGAGTACCGAGGGGGACCGAGACAGATGCATTCCAGGCACTCAGGTCAGTCAGCGACCAGTGCACCTCCCAGATTCTCGGATAGGAGATTTGATCGTTCTACTCTGTCAGGCCAGGGACAGAGTTCGAGGGCCTCAGATTCGCAGTCTAGGGGAGACTTTAGCCAGAGGGGACCTTCAGTACCGCAGTGTAGCCAGTGTGGCAAATTACATTCCGGACAGTGTCGTCAGGGTTCGGATGCTTGTTATGCTTGCGGGCAGGTTGGTCATATGATGAGATATTTCCCTTCAGCGAGAGATAGAGCGGGGACTCAGCCCACAGGTTCAGCAGCGGGGTCTTCTTCAGTGCGCCCGACAGCACAGACTCCTCAGACTACAGCAGGCAGAGGCAGAGGTAGAGGGGGAGCATCCACTTTAGGTGCTGTTCAGCCCCGTGTATATGCCTTAGCTGGGCGACATGATCTTGAGTCTTCCCCAGATGTTGTCACAGGTACCTTGACTATATTTTCCCGTGACGTGTATGCTCTGATTGATCCGGGTTCTACCTTCTCATATATTATTCTGTATATCGCTGATTGTGTTGGGGTGAGACCCGAGCCGATTAAACCTTTGAGGTATTCACTCCGGTTGGTGATCCTGTAATAGCGAGGAAAGTATATAAGAACTGTGTAGTCATTATATGTGATAGTCAGACAAGGGCTGATTTGATTGAATTTGAGATGCTAGATTTTGACGTAATTATGGGTATGGACTGGTTGGCATCGTGCTATGCTAATGTTTTTTACCGGACAAAGGTAGTTCGATTCCAATTTCCGGGAGAGCCCATACTTGAGTGGAAGGGTAATGCAGCTTCCCCAAAGGGTAGGTTTATTTCCTACCTTAAGGCGAGAAAGATGATTGCCAAAGGTGATATTTGTCATCTAGTTCGGGTTCATGACACGGAAGCGGAAGTGCCAACTTTCTAGTCTGTCCCGGTAGTGAATGAATTCCTAGATGTGTTTCCCGACGAGTTACCAGGCCTTCCTCCAGAAAGGGAAATCGACTTTGCCATTGATGTATTACCAAACACCGAGCCTATTTCTATTCCTCCGTATCAAATGGCTCTAGCAGAACTGAAAGAGCTAAAAGCACAGCTAAAAGATTTTCTTGAGAAGGGGTTTATAAGGCCTAGTTCCTCGCCATGGGGAGCACCAGTCTTGGTCGTAAGGAAGAAAGATGGTTCGTTACGAATGTGTATTGATTACAGACATTTGAACAAAGTGACGGTGAAGAACAGATATCGCCTTCCTAGAATTGACGACTTGTTCGATCAATTGCAAAGTGTTAAATGGTTCTCCAAGATAGATCTGAGATCGTGTTATCATCAGGTGAGAATTAGGGAAGCAGATATTCCCAAGACTGCCTTCAGAACAAGATATGGTCACTACGAGTTTTGAGTAATGTCGTTCGGGTTGACGAATGCCCCGGCAGTGTTTATGAATTTATGAATAATGTGTTCAGGCCGTTCTTGGACCTCTTCGTGATAGTATTTATCGACGATATTCTGGTGTACTCTCGCACAGAGTCAGAACATGCAGATCATCTAAGGATTGTTCTTGGCGTTCTTCGAGATCGGGAATTGTATGCAAAGTTTTCGAAGTGCGAGTTTTGGCTTAATTCTGTTGCATTCCTGGGTCATGTTATTTCAAATAATGGTATCCGAGTCGACACTCAGAAAATAGAAGGTGTGAAGACTTGGCCAAGACGTACGACGCCTACAGAAGTTCGTAGTTTCCTTGGGTTAGCAGGATACTATAGAAGATTTGTAGAGGGCTTCTCATCTTTTTCAGCCCCATTGACAAAGTTAACCCAGAAGTCGGCTAAATTCCAATGGAGTGATGCCTGTGAGCGTTGCTTCCAAGAGCTGAAAAACAGGTTGACCTCAGCGCCAGTGCTAACACTTCCAGAAGGATCAGATGGCTATATAGTATATTGTGACGCCTCCGGTGTGGGATTAGGATGTGTATTGATGCAGAATGGGAAAGTTATTGCATATGCTTCGAGACAGTTGCGAAAGCATGAACAGAATTATCCCACTCATGATCTCGAGCTAGCTGCGGTCATTCATGCGTTGAAAATGTGGAGACACTACTTATATGGTGTGCACGTGGACATTTATACGGATCACAAAAGCCTTCAATATATTTTCAAACAGAAGGAGTTGAACCTGCGGCAAAGGCGATGGTTAGAATTACTGAAGGATTACGATGCGAACATCCTATATCATCCAGGAAAGGCGAATGTAGTAGCAGATGCACTTAGCCGCCGATCGATGGGTAGTTTATGCGGAGTTCCTTCGAAAAAGCGAGAAATGGTTCGTGAGGTCCATCCGTTAGCAAGTCTCGGCGCACGACCAATTGATTCAGGAGATGCAGGTATTAGCGTCAATGACCCCACGGTTTCATCATTGAATCTAGAAGTAAAGGAATGGCAATATGAAGATCCTCAATTAAGCCACTACCGAGAACTATCCCATGGAAAGGAAAAGTCTCCATTCGAAGTTTCCATAGAAGGGGTTCTTAGATATCGAGACAGGTTATGTCTACCGAATGTAGCAAACTTGCGCCAACGGATTTTAGAGGAAGCACATTATTCCCGGTATTCTATTCATCCAGGTGCAACCAAGATGTACCACGATCTCAAATTGATATATTGGTGGGATGGCATCAAGCGAGACATATCAGAATTTGTAGCACAATGTCCAAATTGCCAGCAAGTGAAGGCCGAGCATCAAAAACCAGAAGGCTTATTGCAAGCAATGGAAATTCCTATATGGAAATGGGAAAAAATTAACATGGACTTTGTGGTAGGATTACCCCGTACGCGAGGGAAGTATGATTCTATATGGGTGATCGTGGATAGACTCACGAAAGCAGCTCATTTTCTCCCCGTTAGAACCACATATTCAGCGGAAGATTATGCTGAATTGTATCTCAAGGAGATTGTACGACTTCACGGTATTCCTTTGGCCATTATCACAGACAGAGGGGCACAGTTCACAGCCAACTTCAGGAAGTCCTTTCAAGAAGGTCTAGGTACTCAAGTGAAGCTCAGCACGGCGTTCCATCCGCAGACCGACGGACAAGCCGAGCGTACTATTAAGACCTTGAAAGATATGCTACGAGCGTGTGTACTGGACTTTGGTGGTAGTTGGGATGAGCATTTGCCTCTTATTGAATTTGCCTATAATAACAGCTATCATTCCAGTATTCAAATGGCTCCATACGAGGCCTTATATGGAAGAAAATGCAGATCTCCAATTGGATGGTTTGAAACCGGAGAAGTACAATTGATAGGCCCCGACTTGATCCAGCAATCAGTTGAAAAGGTTAAAGTGATTAGAGACCGACTATTAACAGCTCAAAGTCGCCAAAAGTCTTATGCAGATAATCGCCAACGAGACTTGGAATTTCAAGTGGGCGATTGGGTGTTCCTGAAGGTATCGTCGATGAAGGGAGTGATGAGATTTGGCAAGAAGGAAAAGCTAAGTCCCAGATATATCAGACCCTACCAAATCATTCGTAAGGTGAGTCGAGTAGCCTATAAATTAGACTTGCCTTCAGAGCTCGAATCCGTGCATCCAGTATTCCATGTTTCAATGCTCCGCAAGTGTATTGGAGACCCAACAAGAATAGTTCCGGTTGATGATGTGCAAGTAACAGAGAAGCTAACATACGAGGAAATGCCCATTGCCATTTTGGATAGACCAGTACGAAGGCTTCGGAATAAAGAGGTTGCTTCAGTCAAAGTTCTATGGCGGAACAATGATCGGGAAGAAATGACTTGGGAAGCGGAGGAGAAGATGAAATCTATGTACCCCCATTTGTTCCAATCCCCAGAAGAGATTCAAGATGAGACGTTGATGGTGTAAGGTATGTATGTTTTAATTTTATATTTTTGGTCGTGTGTGGCCATAAATGTGTTGATATTGTGATATAGCCCTGTGAGGCGAAGATATCGTGGGTTGTTGTAATGGAAAGGTAGTGTCCAAATTACAAAGGAAACTCTGGCAAAAATTTTCTAGAATTCCCAAGTGTCGAACATTCGAGGACGAATGTTCCAAAAGGGGGGAAGAATGTTACACCTCGGAAATTTCTCCGTACTTGTATGATGAGTGGAATGATGAAGAGTTTGAGCGAATGAAGTTTTATTAAGTCAGGAATGGCTAATTAAGAATTTTTGGAAATAAAAAAGTTGCGGAAAATTTTTTCAGCCCAGTGGTCGTATATGGCACTATACGGCCCGTAAAGTGATTTACGGACCGTATAGTGCAATCGCCCTCCAGCTTGTCAAAAATCCCAACTTTCTGTAAATTGTGAAAATGGTTAAAAACGACTTGGAGGACGGCCCGTAAACTGGTTTACGGCCCGTAAACTGGTTTACGGACCGTAAACCTTAGTCGTAAATTGCCATAATCCCCAGCCAAACTTTCTGTTTCTGGGATGATTAAAAACGACCATGGAGGACGGACCGTAAACCACAATACGGTCCGTAAACTGCAATTTACGACCACTGTTCATCCCGAAAATTTTTCATTAAAGACCAGATTTTGAATTGTTAAAAGGGAACTTAAGCCCATTTCACGTCATTTTTCATCCAAATACTTCAAGAAGGCTCTAGAGTGTTCTTCAACACTTCAACTCTAATAATATCAAGGAATCCAAGGAAACCTAAGATTTTCAACACCAAATTCATGAAATCAAGTGTAAGAACACAACAAAGGATCATCTAAGTGAAGAAATTCCCAAGAAGGTGGAACTAGGGTTTTGGCTAATTGAAGTATTTCAACTTAAGGATTGCTCAACCATCATCCAAGGTAAGTTTCATGATTGTTCCATGTTGTTTGAAGTATTGGAAAGCTTAGACACTTGAAATGTAGAAGAACATAGAAATGGGTCATTATTGAGTGAATAGTGACATAAGTTAATGATAGTGGAATTGAACTATGAATATTGAAGTGTTGTGAGTACTAATACGTTATAAATGATGTTTATATCATGAAAGAAGCATTTAAACGCAAGGACGAGCTAGAAGTAGAAATAAGGGAAAATTAGAGGAAAATGGTGGATTTTGCCAAATGTACGTAAATGACGATTGTCGATTATGATATTGCGAGTAATATTATGAATGTTGGGAGTTAATGTAAAACATGAGAAAAGTGGTATGAGCGAAGGAAGCGTTGTCCGACTTCTCCTAGAATTAGTGACGCGTTCTTATAGTCAGTTACTAATGTTAATACGAATTCTTTTATGAAGGTAACGACGTGATATCGACGGAGAACAAGTGAGTGATATCTTAGCTAAAAGACCAAGGTATGTGAGGCTAGTCCTTCTTTCTAATGGCATGAATCTTTTAGCTTGAATCCCTATTCCCTTCATGAGTTCTTGCATTCCAAGAAGTTAAAAGCTTATACCTATGAATGTCTATATGAGATAAGTTATACAATATGATGCCACTAGAATGATGATGATGTTATTCCTTGC
Organism: Lycium barbarum; assembly: GCF_019175385.1. Classification (NCBI taxonomy): domain Eukaryota; kingdom Viridiplantae; phylum Streptophyta; class Magnoliopsida; order Solanales; family Solanaceae; genus Lycium; species Lycium barbarum. The sequence continues at coordinate 32,733,524 of NC_083337.1, forward strand.
CTACACTCACCTTATGTACTAGTCCTTTCAAGGTGAGGCATAATGTCCATAATGGTTCCATAATGTAATTGGGGGATCACGACCTTACGTCACCCCGATAGAGTAAAGTTGATCATGAGTCTTATATACGCATTATGATAAGATAAGTATTTTATGATAAGCATATTACTATGAGTATTTACGTTAAGCATGTCATGATTGCATTCACACCGGGCCTAGTTGGCCGGGCAGACACCGCTTCGACGGCCGGCGATACGGATACACCACGACCTACGGGCGTGGGCAGACACCACTAGTGGGCGGCATGAGATGGTACCCCGGATGCGGGAGGCCTGGACGCGGGCTAATATTATTGATTATGACACCATTCCGACATGGACGGGCAACTTGTATATGATGTATACATGTCATGATGATGAGTATGAGTAAGATAGCATGCATTACTTCTTTTATGATTATCAGTCAGATCCAGATGTCTCATGTTGATGTTATCCTCATATTATTGATGTTTCCTTTCATTATGTATGCCTCTCTTACTCGGTACAATATTCGTACTGACGTCCTTTCTTCGGACGCTGTGTTCATGCCCACAGGTAGACAGGGAGGAGAGCTTCGCCCAGGTCCTCAGTAGCTGTCAGCTGATAGATAGCACTCCATTGTTTGGAGGTGCTTATGGCTATTCTTTTGATGTGCATTCATATATGCATATTTTAGGCATGGCGGAGTCTTGTTCCGTCTATGTATTCATTATGTTAGTAGAGGCTCGTAGATACGCAGTGTGGGTTAGATGGTCTCACAAGATGTTTTCATATGTATGTATATTATTTTGATGGCCAAGGGGCAAATGTATATAAAGTCTTTATATTTTGATTAAATATGATTTTCCTACAATTGGTATGTAAAATTGATAAAAGAGTATTAAATGAGCGAGACAAGCAGTAGAGTAAGCGGTGCTCGGTAATTGCTCCGGGTACCCGTCGCGGCCCCTAGCTGGGTCGTGACATTCATCCTTGGATATGGAAGTGAAAGAACGGCAGTGTGAAGATCCTCAGTTATGTCATTATAGAGACACATCTCATGAGAATGAAAAGTCCCCGTTTGAAGTTTCTATTGATGGGATTCTTAGATAACGAGGCAGGTTGTGTGTGCCGAATGTAGCGGATTTGCGCCAACGAGTTTTAGAGAAAGCACATTATTCCCGGTATTCTATTCATCCAGGTGCAACCAAGATGTACCATGATCTTAAATTTATATATTGGTGGGATGGCATGAAGCGAGACATAGCAGAATTTGTGGCACAATGTCCGAATTGCCAGCAAGTAAAGGCCGAGCATCAAAAGCCAGGTGGTTTATTGCAAGCAATGGAAATTCCTACGTGGAAATGGGAAATCATTAACATGGATTTTGTTGTGGGATTACCCCGTTCACGTGGGAAGTATGATTCTATATGGGTGATCGTGGATAGATTGACTAAAGCAGCCCATTTCCTTCCAGTTATAACCACGTACTCAGCAGAAGACTATGCAAGGCTATACCTCAAGGAAATTGTGCGACTCCATGGTATTTCATTGTCTATTATCATGGATAGAGGAGCACAGTTTGCAGCTAAGTTCTGGAAGTCTTTCCAAGAAGGTTTGGGCACGCAAGTGAAGTTTAGCACGAACTGACGAGCAAGCCGAGCGTACCATTCAAACCTTAGAAGATATGTTACGGGCGTGTGTGTTGGATTTCGGTGGTAGTTGGGATGATCATTTGCCACTAATTGAGTTCGCATATAACAATAGCTATCATTCCAGCATTCAGATGGCTCCATACGAGGCTTTATATGGAAGGAAGTGTAGATCTCCAATTGGATGCTTCGAAATAGGAGAAGCACAATTCATAGGCCCCGAATTGATTCAACAAGCGGTGGAAAAAGTTAAGGTGATCCGAGATCGATTACTAACAGCTCAAAGCCGCCAAAACTCTTATGCAGACAATCGCCGACGAGACCTGGAATTTCAAGCTGGCGATTGGGTGTTTCTGAAAGTGTCACCGATGAAAGGGGTGATGAGATTTGGCAAGAAAGGGAAGCTAAGACCTAGATATATCGGACCCTATGAAATCATTACTAAGGTGGGTCAGGTAGCCTATGAGTTGAAATTTCCTTCGGAGCTTGAATCAGTCCATCCAGTATTCCATATTTCGATGCTCCGTAAGTGTAACGGAGATCCCACAAAATTTTTCCCCATAGAGGATGTGCAAGTTACAGAGAAGCTAACATATGAAGAGGTGCCTATTGCTATTCTAGATAGGCAAGTGCAAAGGCTTCAGAATAAAGAGGTAGCATCAGTCAAAGTTCTATGGCGGAACAACTATCGGGAAGAGATGACTTGGGAAGCAGAAGAGAAAATGAGATCCAAGTACCCCCATTTGTTCCAACCCCCAGAAGAGATTCAAGATGAAGCGTCGATGATATAAGGTATGTATGCTTTATTTTTATGTTTTTGGTCGTGTGTGGCCATAGATGTGTTGATATTGTGATGTAGCCCTGTGAGGCGATGATATTATGGGTTGCTGTGACAGGTCAGTAGTGCCAGATTACAGGGGAAACTCTGGCGAAATTTTTATAGAATCCCGAGTGTTTAACATTCGAGGACGAATGTTCCAAAAGGGGGAAGAATTTTACACCCCGGAAATTTTCCCGTTAAGTGTACAGTGAATAGGCTAACAAGGATATAGTGTATACGATGTTGTGGAGATGAGTGGTAACGTTCATTGATTGGTATCGAGGTGTTGAACAATTGTTAAGAAGGTCCCGTATGGATCGGAGGTGACAAAATAAGACTCAGTGAACTGGCGAATTATACGGTAGGTTATACGGACCGTATAATGGTTTTACGGCCGTATAATGAACCGTTAAAGTGTCACAGAAAGAAGTTGAAAAAAAGTGGGTTTTACGGTAGATTATACGGACCGTATAAAGTTAAACGGCCCGTCAAATGAACAGTCAAGTTGACAGAGAAAGGGGTGATCACTGAGTCAGTTTTACGGTCAATTATATGGACCGTATAAATTTATACGGACCGTATAATGGCATCGGGACTGGTTTTGTATTTAAAAAAATATGATCCATGTTCATTTTATTCATTTCTCCTTCTCACTCCACGACCCCATCTCTCTCTAGAACATTTCAAACTCTTCCAAACCAAGAATTCAAGTGAAGAATTAAGATCAACTTCATCAATCCACTAAAACCAAGTGTAAGAAACACATCAAAGGGTCATTTAAGTCAAGAAATTCCATAGAAGGTGGAACTAGGGTTTGGTGCAAGTGAAGTAATTCAATTCAAGACTTGTTCAACCATCATCTAAGGTATGTTTCATGACTTTATCATGTTGTTTAAGGTATTAGGAGACTAAGAAGCTTGAATTGTAGAGAGACATGGGAAATGGGTCTTGAATGGGTGAATAGTGTCACCATTGAATGATAGTGGAATTGAATCATGAATGCTAGTTTGTTGTGAGTATGAATATGTTGTAAATGACATGTAGACCGTGAGATAAGCGTGATACGTGGAAAATACGATAGCGAACCTAAAACCATAAATGCGGGAAAAAGGGGGAGAAATGGTGGATTTTATTTAGAGTATATAGAAGATGATTGGTGATTGCTATATTGTGATTGTTGTTGTAAGTGTTGGGAGTTGATACGGAAGATGGGAGAAGTAGTATAAACAAAGGAAGTACTGCCCAATTTTCTCTAGAAATAGTAATGCGTTCTTATGGCTAATTGACTAATGTTAGTATGAATCCTCTTCTTGAAGGTAGAGGCGTGACGTTGAAGGAGAATAAGCAAACGCTAAATTTCTTAAACAACAAAGGTATGTGAGGCTTAACTCTTGTTTCAAAAGGCATGAATCCTTTTGAACACTCGCCTTATGTTTTATTCCCTTCAAGGCGGGGCATGATACTCATAAATGTCCATAATACAATCGGGGATTCACGACCTTACGTCACCCCGACATAGTATGGTTGTCTTAAAGCCGAATGAATGCTCTTAATGCTAATGTATGTTATGACAATAAGATGATAAGTAATGCTAACTTGTAACACTATGGGGTACATGGGACACTAAGAAATGATAACATGATGCTATGGCTTGAGATGTATAATAATGACGTGTTATGATTGATGTTATGATGATACGATTCCACTGCGCCTATATGGCCGGGCATGTCACCGCTAATGCGGGCTGCGTATGATTCCACCGCGCCTATATGGCCGGGCATGTTACCGCTAATGCGGGCTGCGTATGATTCCACCGCGCCTATATGGCCGGGCATGTCACCGCTAATGCGGGCTGCGATGTTTACACCGAGCCGAAAGGGCCGGGCATGATCACCACTAGTGGGCGGCACATGAGGGTTACCCGGACGCGGGTAACGATACAGATGATGTTGTGATGAGGTATACAATGACGTACGTGATGATGTATGGGATGTGATAACATGGGTACTATGATTGTGTAAACTGTGAAATACGATAATAATACGATTGCCTATGACATGTGTACAGGTTATATCTTTGTCCCATGACTTATGATCTTTCTATTCTGTTTGTTTATTTCTTTCCTGCCTTACATACTCAGTACAATATTTGTACTGACGTCCTTTTTTGTATGGACGCTGTGTTCATGCCCACAGGTAGACAGAGAGGAGATCTCGCTCCGGATTCTTAGAGGCTGCTAGCTGATCGGAAGCCCTCCATTGTCCTGAGGTGCCTATGATGATTCTTTTGTGTACATTTGTAGGTGTTATCTCTTAGAGGCTCGTAGATACTTGATCTGGGTCGTGTGGTTTCATGGCATGGTCATTATGTATATATGTATATGTGTGTATATTATTTTGCTAGCCTAAGGGTTCATATGTATAAAAGCATTTCGTTCTAAATGAAAAATGGATTTTATAATATATTAAGCATGAATTGGATAAATGCCTGCTAAATAAGCTTAACAAGAGATGGCACGAGCGGTGCTCGGTGGTTTGCCCCGGGTACCCGTCACGGCCCCTAGCTGGGTCGTGACATGTAAGGCTTAAAAAATAATGAAACATCAATGAAATGAGGAGGTATCAAATGAGGAGCAGTCTGTCACGACCCAACCCCGTAGGCCGTGACTAGTGCCCGAGTTGGACACTCATATCCCCTGTTAACTATAATCTTTTATAACCAGCATATTATGAACTTATTTGTATAAAAAGGCAGGACGTTATTTTAAAGCTGTCACAATTCTGTATGTCGTAGGCACCTGTCTCCTGAGGAGTTACGATCTTCAACAACAACATATATATATATATATCTACACAAGCCGACAAGGCTGCCACTACACGCAACATCCCAAACATATATATATATATGCAAGCCGACAAGGCTGCCATTACGAATGGGTACGCCCCAAACATAAGTCGTATTCATACAACACAACATCAACTATATACAGACCCACACATGTGTCCACAGACCTCTAAGAGTAATGACAGAATCATATGATGGGACAGGGCCCCGCCGTACCCCAACTAAACACATACATATACAACAAAAGGGAGTTATACCACAAGCTAGGCTCCGGAACAAAGGATCACTTCAAAGTAGCTGATAGATATCCTAGGCTGGCGGATCTCCGAAACGAGCGTCTGTACCTGCGGGCATGAACGCAGCCCCCGAAGAAAAGGGGGTCAGTACGGAATATCTACTGAGCATGTAAAGCATGAAATATAGTAATAGACTCATACTGAGACAAGGTGTGTAGGACCCAATGCAACAAACAGAATTTCATAAAACTTGCCTTTGAACATATTTCATCTGTATCGTTCTCATATCAATATCAATATAGAGTTTTGTAACCAAGGCTGAATAATCATTCTGTATATAACATATATAGCGTGTCCCGGTGCTTTAGTGAGGGACTCGGTAATTATAATCATTGCATCATAACATAAACATATACGTGTCCCGGCCCTCTAGTGAGGGACTCGATAATAAGGAATATATGCCCTCCTGGCCGCCATCTCCATTTTATCATGTCATCATATCATCATCATATCATCATATCATCATATATATATAACGTGTCCTGGCCCGGGACTCAGTGAAGGATATAGCGGTAAGCACGAGCAGAATAATAAGCAACCTCATACACGTGAATCATCTTTTGAGACTCAATAGATAAGTAACTGACCAGCTCTAAAGTGTCAGGATTATAATCATATTCAGTTCCTTTTAAATCTCATTACAAGTTATAGCAAGGAACGTTTCAAATTTCATGTACATGTATCAATTTGATATGGTGTAACTTTTGATAGTCAAGTATGCCTCTAATTATGCAATTCTTTAAGAGTAGGAACTTCTATACATCATTCATTAGTCAATCATATAGTAGGCTCGTGACCATAACATTACGGAATGAATAGAATCATAAGTCATGCTTGGAACTAGAGAGTAGAATTTACCCCAAGGTTCATATCATTTCTTACTTACGTCTAGAACATGCCAAAAGAAAGAAGGAATAGGCTTTACATACCTTTAGCGTTTAGTCGTATTATAACTTGTACTTGCTGCCCAATAGTACTTATCCTATATCAAAATATCAAGAGCTACGATTAGTCTACGAGGGAATTCAATATGTATTTTAACGTTAACAACCCCTTTCCAACATTTAGACGACGTTTCGTTCGCATTCAAACCAACTAGTACTACAAGCTAATATTGTTAGTCATTCTTTCATGTATCAATCCGAACTTGTTTAAACATGACTTAAGGGAACCTTGGGACAGTCCGTACATCATTTAAAACAGGCCCTTATCCACGGCCAAACAACACACACAACATTACCATCTTCGCTTCGCTATTTTCCAACTTCAACTACAACGACAACACACGTTTACAACATTACTTATACGATTATTGGAACTGTTTTAGCATCATATTAACTCTTACAACAGCCCACAAACCATTTCAATTTCAACTTTAGTCATTAAACTTCACTTTCACTATACGTTCATAACAATAATCAACATTCAACATACACTAGTTCACTCCAAACATTAAAACAGTCCACGGTTTGGACTGTTTTCCCCCTTCAACATGATTCATTTCTTTAACACCTCAATTCACATATTCATAATGCATACAATACACCACAATGTCCATAACAACAACAATCAAAACATGACACAAAAAAGTCCATAAATTCCTCTAAAACAGCCCCCTACACGGCTTCAACACAACTACAACAACTTCATGATTTTCATCCATTTATCCACACTACAACACATTCAATTCATTCCCAATACATGTACAAGAAGATTAAGCATGATTCCATTTAAGTCTACAACACACGGCCCACTTCAACTTCAAGAAAAACAGTCCAATACCAACATGCAACATCATAAACATACTTCTACAAACTTTGTTCATTTACATATGTTGACACACGTTCAACCTATCAACAATACATGCAAAATGAGACCAACATGGCTTCACCCAAGCTCACGGCTCACCTCAACTTCAACCACAACAACAAAACAACAACAACATGCACGGATTATACCTTCAAATCATCATACAACACAAGAAAAATGATCATTCTTACGTTGTAACTAAACACTTCAATCGGCTAGCCCTTCACTTTCACTTCTTGAATTTTAACACTTGTTTTTGCTATTCCAATGAATGCTACACGTTAATACACCTTTAGGGGAGTTAAATTGCCTAAGAAACTGATTTTTTTGGAGAAATTTGGAACACCTCACTCTCGGCCAGCTTGTAGCCGAGAGCTTCCCTCTCTATCACTATGTGTTCTTGACTTGTAAAGATGACAATGATGTAGTTAGTTGATAGTGAATCAACATTTGTGTTATATATATGCATTACAAGATTTGGACATGTGTCCCACTTAAATTTTGGGTCAATTATCTTTGACCATCCCACTAAACTACACGGCCAACTATGGCTATTTTTAATGGACTGATTTAGTTTTCCAATCCCACTTAATAATCTAATCATGGTTAATTTAATCCCAATTTTCCATTAATGCTTCTATACCAAACGAAATTTATAGGTAACTTGTAACTTGAAACGAAACCAGAAGTTAAAGTCTCTACTTCGTATCTTAAAATAGTCTTGTCTTTAACTTGTCGCGTTTAGTTTAAAACGTCCCAATGTATGAAAATATGGGATATAACATCCCCCCCCCCCCTTTAGAACATTCGTCCTCGAATGTCGATTTTATCCCGTCGATTTCTATAAGAGTCTTGGGAAGGGTTTTCCGTATCGCTAACATATAGACTGACCAGTCAATTAACACAATCAACCAAGGGGGTTTAGATTACCTGTAGGCGTGGAAAACAAGTGAGGATATTTCTTTTTCATCTCCTCTTCAGCCTCCCAAGTCATCTCCTCCCTATTATTGTTCCGCCACAACACTTTCACCGAAGCCACGTCTTTAGTTCGCAGCCTCCTGATTTGTCGATCAAGTATGGCTATAGGCTGCTCTTTGTATGATAGCTCCTTTGTTACTTGGACATCATCTGCAGGAAACACCCTGGAAGGATCGCCTATGTACTTCCGAAGCATTGACACATGGAAGACCGGATGTACTGCTTCTAAATCCGCTGGTAGATCTAACTCGTAGGCAACTTGGCCTACCTTACGGATAACTTGATAAGGTCCAATATATCTCAGGCTCAACTTCCCTTTCTTGCCGAATCTCATAACACCCTTCATAGGTGACACCTTCAAGAACACCCAATCTCCAACCTGAAATTCCAAGTGTCGACGTCGATTATTTGCATATGACTTCTGCCGACTCTGGGCTGCCAGTAATCTTTCCTGAATAAGCTTCACCTTATCGACAGCCTGCTGAACCATATCTGGGCCTATTAGTTTAGTTTCGCTCGCGTCAAACCAACCTATAGGTGATCTGCACTTCCTGCCATACACAGCTTCGTACGGTGCCATCTGAATGCTAGAATGGTAGTTGTTATTATAGGCAAACTCGATCAGCGGCAAGTGATCATCCCGGCAGCCCCTAAAATCAATGACACAGGCCCGTAACATATTTTGTAGCGTCTGAATGGTACGCTCGGCCTGTCCGTCAGTCTGAGGGTGAAATGCTTTGCTGAGACTCACCTGTGTCCCCAATCCCTCCAGGAAGGATTTTCAGAAGTTAGCTGTAAATTGGGCCCCTGTATCAGAGATAATAGCTGTGGGAACCCCATGAAGTCTCACTATCTCCTTAAGATATAATTTGGCGTAATCCTCAGCTGAATACGTCGTCCTAACTGGAAGAAAGTGGGCTGATTTTGTCAATCTATCAACGATGACCCAGATAGAGTCATATTTCCGTGGAGTGCGAGGTAGACCCGTGACGAAATCCGTATTAGTTACCTCCCATTTCCAGGTCGGAATCTCCATCTCTTGCAGTAATCCTCCAGGCTTCTGGTGCTCTATCTTGACCTGTTGGCAATTCGGACAGTGGGCCACGAATTCTGCTATGTCCTTTTTCATACCATTCCACCAATACAAACACCTAAGGTCATGATACATTTTTGTTGATCCTGAATGAACAGAATAATGAGCATAGTGTGCCTCCCCCATAACCTGTTGCCTTAATCCTGCAACCTCAGGTACACATAATCTGCCTCTGTATCGTAGTACTCCGTCAGATGAAATCTTGAATGGGGTCTCGTCCTTCTGAAATGTTGTATCTCTGTAATGTACAGGAATAGGATCCTCATACTGACGTCTCTTCACCTCTTCTATAATAGAGGACTCAGCAACACCTCGCACAAAAATTCTACCATTATCAGAATCATCCAAACGAATTCCAAGACTAGCTAGCTGATGAATCTCACGAACTATTTCTTTCCTTCCTGGCTGTACACCTACCACACAGCCCATAGATTTACGGCTGAGTGCATCTGCCACAACGTTAGCCTTTCCTGGGTGATATAGAATATCGACATCATAATCTTTCAGCAACTCTAGCCACCTCCTTTGCCGCAAATTCAACTCCTTCTGCTTAAAGATATACTGGAGACTTTTATGATCTGTATAAATATCAACATGAACGCCATATAGATAATGTCTCAATATCTTCAAAGCATGTATCACCGCCGCCAACTCGAGGTCATGTGTAAGATAATTTCTTTCGTGCTATCTGAGCTGTCGGGAGGCATAGGCCATAACTCTACCGTGCTGCATCAACACGCAACCCAACCCAACACCGTAAGCATCACAATAAATAACATAGCCATCTGGCCCCTCGGGAAGAGTTAGAATTGGAGCTGTAGTCAACTTATCTTTCAATAGTTGGAAACTCCGTTCACAAGCATCAGTCCACTGAAATTTAGCTGCTTTCTGTGCTAGCCTTGTTAAAGGCGCTGAAATCGAAGCAAACTTTTCTACAAATCTCCTGTAATACCCTGCCAGCCCCAGAAAACTACGTACCTCAGTAGGCGTCGTAGGTCTAGGCCAAGTCTTCACTGCCGCAATCTTCTGCGAGTCTACCCGAATACCGTCTGCTCCAACAATATGCCCCAGAAACGCTACTGAAGTTAACCATAATTCACACTTAGAGAACTTAGCATATAACTTCTGGTGCTGGAGTATCCTGAGTACTGTCCTCAAGTGATCTGCATGCTCTTCTTCCCATCGGGAATAGACCAGAATATCATCAATAAATACAATCACGAACAAGTCAAGAAATAGCTTAAACACTCTGTTCATTAAGTCCATAAACACAGCTGGAGCATTGGTCAACCCAAAAGACATCACTTTAAACTCATAATGTCCGTATCGGGTCCTGAATGCAGTCTTTGGAATGTCTGCTTCCTTTACCCGCACCTGGTGGTAACCTGACCGCAAGTCTATCTTTGAAAAACACTTAGCACCCTACAACTGGTCAAACAGGTCATCAATTCTGGGAAGGGGATATCTATTCTTTGTCGTCACCTTGCTCAGCTTCCTATAATCAATATCAATACACATTCGCAGCGACCCATCCTTCTTTTCATGTGCTCGCTTTCATTTCCGGCACCGTATACTCTTTAGTCTGGATTTTCCTATAGAACTTCATAAATCTTCCTCATTCATCCTATATTCTGCTTTAACATATCACATTTGCCTTTATACCTTAGTCACATAAATCATGTCATATTCTTTAGTCGCCTCCTCACAAGGCTTTACTCATTCTTATCACAACACTTGTTATATTCACGTAATATCTTGTCCCTAACCAAGCCTATAGTGTAACACTTCTTGGCCATATTCACGACTCTTACTATGGTTTAATTACACCCGGTGGAGTAGGCGTACTCAACCTTTGGTCAATCTTACCCATAATATCTCACAAGCTGTCTTATCAATACATTCGTGTTTTTCATAATTCTTCCTCCCTTGCACTCTTGTCTCAATCATCCTATTTTTTCTTTTAACTATAAACTCGTCGTAATTTACCCCTGCTTATCAGTTCCGTCGATACCTCAATATAACATTTTATTAAGATTTTGTCGGCCCCTTCTAAATCATCCTAGCATTTCTTTTTACCATACTGATACCGACCTCATAATTACTATTACCATCATTTCATCGGTTAATATTTATCTCTCAAAGTCAGACGCACTTGCGACTTAGTCAAACCTTATCGTCACTGTTGGCGCGACTTTCCAAAAATATTACGAACTTATACGTCATTTCTTTGTTATTTCTCAGAAAATTTTGGCAGAGTTTCCTCTGTATTTCTTACTATCCCAAAACCTGCACGCAGGAAATACCAACAACGCCTCACAGGGCCAACATACACACATATATATTATATCGTATCGTAGCCGCACAGGGCTTCCTATATCAGTCACAAGATGAAAATGACGAGCTTGCCTCGTGTATCCAACCCAAACTGTACCTGTTACCCTTTCCTGTTTATTTTTCCTTTCCATCTTTAACTGCAGGTTTCAAACATACCTGCAGCATTCATACTATGTCTAACATATATTCTGCTTACAGTTACTGATGCTTTTGATTTCCGCTTGCCGCTATTATGTAACAATCTATAATAATTGCACATACATAGGAAATTTCGATAAGATCTCATATACCTGTAGTCGATCAGTCTCTAGTGTGATCCGGTGATCTAGAAAGTGAAGTGTGCTCCTCGTCATCGTCTGCCCGCCATCTACTCGTCTAACCTTCATCGTCTTCTTCATCTGAATCCGCGAAATGTAGATAGTCGGGCAACTCCTGGTTTACCGATGACCAGGACAGGGGGCTGGAATAATCTGTAACACTTACCGGGGTGGCCAGTCTGACGTGGTGCCCTGCCATAGGAGCAACTGGCATGGCTTCAGGGACCGCCTCCCTGGATATCAAAAACTTTGGAGGAATTGTCGTTGGGTCCTCCGAGGGGTCAGTCTCGATAGAATAACTGAGGCTCCTCCTGCTCGGTCCTGGAGCCTGGGGTCCCGGACTTACCCTAGGGGCCTTCTTAGCATCCCCGCTATCAGAAGCTGGCCTCTTCATCTCTCACAATTCTGCACCTACCTACAGGAAAGACGTCGGAAACCAATCTTCCCTAAGTCCAGGCTCTATCGCACGATCTAAGACAGAAGGAAAGAAAGATGACACCCTAAATGTCCTGTAGCTTCCTGTTTATAAATGTGCTGCAAAACACATCTATAAACAAGACTCTACTCGACACGGTCTGTAGACACTCCGAGGATTGAACCTGGCTCTGATACCACTTTTGTCATGACCCAACCCCGTAGGCCGTGACTAGTGCCCGAGTTGGACACTCATATCCCCTGTTAACTATAATCTTTTATAACCAGCATATTATGAACTTATTTGTATAAAAAGGAAGGACATTATTTTAAAGCTGTCACAATTCTGTATGTCGTAGGCACCAGTCTCCTGAGGAGTTACGATCTTCAACAACAACATATATATATATATATATATATATATCTACGCAAGCCGACAAGGCTGCCACTACACGCAACATCCCAAACATATATATATATATATGCAAGCCGACAAGGCTGCCATTACGAATGGGTACGCCCCAAACATAAGTCGTATTCATACAACGCAACATCAACTATATACAGACCCACACATGTGTCCACAGACCTCTAAGAGTAATGACAGAATCATATGATGGGACAGGGCCCCGCCGTACCCCAACTAAACACATACATATACAACAAAAGGGAGTTATACCACAAGCTAGGCTCCGGAACAAAGGATCACTTCAAAGTAGCTGATAGATATCCTAGGTTGGCGGATCTCCGAAACGAGCGTCTGTACCTGCGGGCATGAACGCAGCCCCCGAAGAAAAGGAGGTCAGTACGGAATATCTACTGAGCATGTAAAGCATGAAATATAGTGATAGACTCATACTGAGACAAGGTGTGTAGGACCCAATGCAACAAACAGAATTTCATAAAACTTGCCTTTGAACATATTTCATCTGTATCGTTCTCATATCAATATCAATATAGAGTTTTGTAACCAAGGCTGAATAATCATTCTGTATATAACAGATATAGCGTGTCCCGGTGCTTTAGTGAGGGACTCGGTAATTATAATCATAGCATCATAACATAAACATATACGTGTCCCGGCCCTCTAGTGAGGGACTCGATAATAAGGAATATATGCCCTCCTGGCCGCCATCTCCATATTATCATGTCATCATATCATCATCATATCATCATATCATCATATATATATAACGTGTCCCGGCCCTCTAGTGAGGGGCTCGGTGAGTAATATAGTAAATATGCGCACGAAAACGTGTCCTGGCCCGGGACTCAGTGAAGGATATAGCGGTAAGCACGAGCAGAATAATAAGCAACCATATACATGCAAATCATCTTTTGAGACTCAATAGATAAGTAACTGACCAACTCTAAAGTGTCAGGATAATAATCATATTCAGTTCTTTTTAAATCTCATTACAAGTTATAGCAAGGAACGTTTCAGATTTCATGTACATGTATCAATTTGACATGGTGTAATTTTGATAGTCAAGTATGCCTCTAATTATGCAATTCTTTAAGAGTAGGAACTTCTATACATCATTCATTAGTCAATCATATAGTAGGCTCGTGACCATAACATTACGGAATGAATAGAATCATAAGTCATGCTTGGAACTAGAGAGTAGAATTTACCCCAAGGTTCATATCATTTCTTACTTACGTCTAGGACATGCCAAAAGAAAGAAGGAATAGGCTTTACATACCTTTAGCGTTTAGTTGTATTATAGCTTGTACTTGCTGCCCAATAGTACTTATCCTATATCAAAATATCAAGAGCTACGATTAGTCTACGAGGGAATTCAATATGTATTTTAACGTTAACAACCCCTTTCCAACATTTAGACGACGTTTCGTTCGCATTCAAACCAACTAGTACTACAAGCTAAAATTGTTAGTCATTCTTTCATATATCAATCCGAACTTGTTTAAACATGACTTAAGGGAACCTTGGGACAGTCCGTACATCATTTAAAATAGGCCCTTATCCACGGCCAAACAGCACACACAACATTACCATCTTCGCTTCGCAATTTTCCAACTTCAACTACAACGACAACACACGTTTACAACATTACTTATACGATTATTGGAACTGTTTTAGCATCATATTAACTCTTACAACAGCCCACAAACCATTTCAATTTCAACTTGAGTCATTAAATTTCACTTTCACTATACGTTCATAACAATAATAAACATTCAACATACACTAATTCACTCCTAACATTAAAACAGTCCACGGTTTGGACTGTTTTCCCCCTTCAACATGATTTATTTCTTTAACACCTCAATTCATATATTCATAATGCATACAATACACCACAATGTCCATAACAACAACAATCAAAACATGGCACAAAACAGTCCATAAATTCCTCTAAAACAGCCCCCTACACGGCTTCAACACAACTACAACAACTTCATGATTTTCATCCATTTATCCACACTACAACACATTCAATTCATTCCCAATACATGTACAAGAAGATTAAGAATGATTCCATTTAAGTCTACAACACACGACCCACTTCAACTTCAAGAAAAACAGTCCAATACCAACATGCAACATCATAAACATACTTCTACAATCTTTGTTCATTTACATATGTTGACACACGTTCAACCCATCAACAATACATGCAAAATGAGACCAACATGGCTTCACCCAAGCTCACGGCTCACCTCAACTTCAACCACAACAACAAAACAACAACAACATGCACGAATTATACCTTCAAATCATCATACAACACAAGAAAAAGGATCATTCTTACCTTGTAACTAAACACTTCAATCGGCTAGCCCTTCACTTTCACTTCTTGAATTTTAACACTTGTTCTAGCTATTCCAATGAATTCTACACGTTAATACACCTTTAGGGGAGTTAAATTGCCTAAGAAACTGATTTTTTTGGAGCAATTTGGAACACCTCACTCTCGGCCAGCTTGTAGCCGAGAGCTTCCCTCTCTATCACTATGTGTTCTTGACTTGTAAAGATGAAAATGATGTAGTTAGTTGATAGTGAATCAGCATTTGTGTTATATATATGCATTACAAGATTTGGACATGTGTCCCACTTAAATTTTGGGTCAATTATCTTTGACCATCCCACTAAACTACACGGCCAACTATGGCTATTTTTAATGGACTGATTTAGTTTTCCAATCCCACTTAATAATCTAATCATGGTTAATTTAATCCCAATTTTCCATTAATGCTTCTATACCAAACGAAATTTGTAGGTAACTTGTGACTTGAAACGAAACCGGACGTTAAAGTCTCTACTTCGTATCTTAAAATAGTCTTATCTTTAACTTGTCGCGTTTAGTTTAAAACGTCCCAATGTATGAAACTATTGGATATAACACAGTCTGTAACTGACTGTGAATCATAAAAGAAATAATGCATCTGGCTTACTTTCATAATCATCATCATCATCTCATGTGTGCGTAAATATATATAAGCAGCCCGACCATATAGGTACGGTGTGATAATCAATAACATTAGCCTGCGTCCAGGCCTCCCGCCTCCGGGGTACCATCTCATGCTGCCCACTAGTGGTGTCTGGCCATGGTGTATACATTGCCCGCCTTAGCGGTGACTGCCCGAACATATAGGCACGGTGTTATATCATCATCATAATATGCTCATCATAGTATGCTCATCATAATACATGCATAAAGACTCAAGGACAACTATACTTTATCGGGGTGACGTAAGGTCGTGATCCCCCGATTTCATTATGGAGCATTCATTGACATTCTGTCTCACCTTGAAGGAATTAGCATATAAGGTGAGTGTATACAATAACGACATCAATGGGTTATAGATAGTATCATTAGCTTTATAGGATCATCATATCATGGATTCTAGATTCTTTAGACTCAAACATATCATCATCGTTATCGTACTCATAGTGTATCTCTTATTTCATATGGCTATTCATGAACACACTCTTCATTTTCTTGAAGATAGGAAATTCATGAAGAAGGAGAAAATTCATACCATAAGATTCATGCCTTAGAAAGAAAGGACTAGCCTCACATACCTTTGTCGTTTAACTACTCTATTGCTTGCTCATTCTTCTTTAATGTTAACTTCTTTACCTTCAAAAGAATTCACATTAACATTAGCTAAGCGATTATAAGAACGTGCTTACTAAAGCTAGAGAAAATTGGGCAGCACTTCCTTTGTTTATATGACTTCCTCCATATTCCATATCAAATCCCAAGCATCTGTAACATCATTCATAATATCATAAATAACAATCATCATTTATCTACATTATCCACATTTCACAATTTCACTTCAATTTCCCCATAATCATGGTCATAATTCACTATTACGTTCTTGCACATATTATGCTCATTCCATGTTCTAAATGTCATTCATAATCTCCTTACAATCACAACATATTTATATCCATGATTCATTCCAAACTACTACTCAACAATAGCACTATTCCCACATTTATGACCCATTTTATATATTCTTATACAATCCAAGTGTTTCAACTTCTCAATATCTTAAGCATCATGAGAATATCATAAAACTTACCTTAGATATTGTAGGAACAAGCCTTGAGTGGTATTACTCTTCTTGCACCAAAACCCTAGTTCACCTCTCTTGAAATTTCTTGGCTTAGATGACTTTAATGTGCTTCACACTCTTGATTTTTGCTGGTTTGATGAAGTTGATCATTAATTTCCTTTGGTTTCTTGTGGATGAAGAGAGGAGAATACTCTAGAGAGTTCTTGACTTGTGTAGGAGAGAAATAAAATAAATGAACTTGGGTCTCCTTTTAATAACTTAAAATCTAATTCCGTCGAGCAATTATACGGACACTTATATGGTCCGTATAAGTGACCGTGAAATGGACCCTTAAGTTTCTCTTCTCTGTGACCATTATACGGCACATTATACGATCCATAGAAGTGACCGTATAATCCCACCAGTGAGGGACCTTCACTGTGATGGTTCTGCGGTCTATTATACGGACCGTATAACATTATACAGACCGTATAATCGACCGTATAATCCATTAGTTCACTGAATCTTATTCTCGACACTTCGTTTGATCTCCGATCCTTATGGAACCTTCTTAACACTTTTTTAGCACTTCATTAACAATCTAAGGGTCGTTATAACTCTTCTCCAAAACGTCTTTAAACTCTCATTAATGCGATACTCGAAATTCTTGCCCGACACACAACATATAACTTGCTTTCCTTAACAACTTTCTTCCCTTACCTTAAATGTCTTTGAAATCTCGATTAGGGTCATCAAATGCTATTTCTTACTTATCAAAACATCGTATACGTCATACCCTTCATCGGCCTATTCACTGTACGCTGATGGGAAATGTTTTCGAGGTGTAACAGCATTATACGGTCACTTATACGGACTGTATAAGGGCCTGTATAATCCTCATCCGGTAGCTTTTTAATTTTTATAAAAGAGACCCCAAGCCCTCATTTTTCATTTCATTCATTCTCCACACCTCAAGAAAGCTCTAGAACATTCTCCATACCATTTTAACATATACCCAAGAGAAATCAAGGGTTAAACATCAAGAGTTGGTAGAATCAAGAATATGAATGCTCACTAGGGTTGATACGTGTCAAAAACCTCTTTAGTGTTGGAGTTGGGGTTTTTCTCAAGTGGAATATCTTCAGTCAAAGTCCATTCCTACATATTCAAAGGTGAGTTTTGCACTTATTTCATGTTATTAGAGGTATTGAGTGGTTGAAAGACTTGGATTGAAGAATAATATAGAATACGCGCTCAAATATGAAAATAATGGTATTTTGAGTAGTAAGTTCAATTGAGTCATGATTCTTAGCATTAAATAAGAATAGTTTTGTTATGAATGATGCTAATGTCGTTGGGGGAGTATTACGTGAAAAATGAATATGTTGTTGTATTGTAGTAATGGGTGTGGATGATTTGAAAGTGAATTGTGAGGATTGAATAATGCCTAACTTGAAGAAGTTATTTGCTATGATATTATTGATGTTTAGGAGTTGTTGTATCATATGTAGAAATATGCAAAAATAAAGGAAGTGCTGCCCAATTTTCGTTAGCCCTCAGTCGCCTTAGTTTAGCTTCAAGCATGTTTTCGGTTATCTAACCTTAGTACGAACTCTCTTGAATGTAGAATTGTGAGTAATGTAGGGGAGCACTTAGTCGGTAAAGCTAGAGCGACATAAAGGTATGTAAGGCTAGTCTCTTTCTTCCAAAGGCATGACTTCTTTTCCATATTTCCATCACAGTGATAGTGATAATGATGCTATGATGAGCTTGACATTCTTATCTTTATGATTCCATTGATATAATTTCTTGTTGTTACCTCATCTCATGATATAGTTCCTTTGAGGTGACATGTAGTGATGAGGAGTATTCCATAATGCAATCAGAGGTTACCGACATTAAATCACTCCGATAGAGTACAATTTCTATTTGAGCTCTTATGCATGCTTCATGATAAGTATATAACGATGATTACACCGTGCCTAGATGGCCGGGCAGCAGCGCTAAGGCAGGCGGCTTACTACACCATGTCTATATAGCATGGGCAGACACCACTAGTGGGCGGATTGATATGTTTACCGGCCGAGACCCGGGCTAATGATGATCACACCGTATCTATATGGTCGGGCTGTTATATATATATATATATATATATATATATATATATATATATATATATATATATATATGTTTATAGGATATGATGTTGATTAATATAGGTTACCATGCATGACTCCGCCTTAAGAGGCAATCACTTACAGGTTATCCCTTTATCTTATATTCTTGCTTCTCTTTATCATGTTATTGTCTATGCCTTACATACTCAGTACATTGTTTGTACTGATGTCCTTCCTTTTTATGGACGCTGTGTTCATGCCCACAGGTAGACAGGGAGGCGGGCCAGATTCTTAGGAGCTATACCAGCTTACACAGGAGCACCCCACTACTCCAGAGGTGCAGCTTATTGATGCATTCTTTTGTGTGCATATTTGGGTATGACGGGGTCCTGTCCCCTCCTTGTGTCTCAGTACTCCATTAGAGGCTCATAGATACGTATGCGTGGGTAGTAGTTGTCTCATGAATACACCAGTGTATATTTGGTATATCATGTTTTGTAGCCTCATGGGCTGATGTGTATATATATATATATTTATGTTTTGTAAATCTTGATGACCATCTTATGATAAGTTTCGTATTGGGAATAATGTGTATTAAGGTTGAGTTTGATGGCAAGTATGATAGGTGGTGCTCGATAGGGTAGCTCTGGGTACCCGTCACAGCCCCTAGTCGGGTCGTGACAACTCTGCCGATATCTATTCCTCCTTAGAGAATAGCGCCTGCTGAGTTGAGGGAATTGGAGGAACAGTTGAAGGAATTGCTTGAGAAAGGCCTTTGTCAATCCTAGCATATCTTCGTGGGGAGCACCTATGTTGTTTTTAAGAAAGAAAGATGGCTCGTTACGGATGTGTACAAACTTCAGGTAGCTTAATAAGGTGACGATAAAGAATAAGTACCCGCTTCCAAGGATTGATGATATATTTGACCAGTTGCACGGTGCCAAATATTTTTCAAAAATAGATCTGAGGTCAGGCTACCATCAGGTTACGGTCAAAGAGAAGGACATTCCTAAGACAGCTTTTAGAACCAGATATGGTCACTTCGTGTTTCGTGTGATGTCATTTGGTGTGACTAATTCCCTAGCAGTATTTATGGATTTGATGAATCGTGTATTTAGACCTTTTTTAGATCAGTTTGTAATAGTATTCATTGGCGATATTCTAGTCTACTCTCGATCAAAGGCTGAGCATGCAAATTGTTTGCTTGTCATACTCAAAGTTCTTCAGGATTAAAAGTTGTATGCAAAGTTCCCTAAGTGTGAGTTCTGGTTGAACACTGTGGCTTTCTTGGGGAATATTATATCAGAAGAGGGTATCAGGGTTGATACACCGAAGATTGAAGCCATGAAGAATTGTCCTAGACCCACAACACCAATAGAGGTTCGTATTTTTCTGGGTTTCCCTGGTTATTATTAGAGGTTTGTAGAGGGTTTCTCTTCTCTTTTAACGCTTTAAAAAAGGTTTACCCAGAATACAACTAAGTTCCAGTGGACAGACGCTTGTGAGTGGAGTTTCCAAATATTGAAGGATAAATTGATTTCGGCACCAGTCCTGACACTTCCAGAAGGATCTGAGAGCTACGTTATTTATTGTGATGCTTCGGGCGTCGGGCTAGGTTGTGTGTTGATGCAGCACGGTAAGGTTATCGCTTATGCTTTGAGGCAGTTGAGGACGCATGAGAAGAATTTCCCGACCCACAATCTAGAGTTAGCCGCAGTGATTCATGCGCTGAAAATATGGAGGAATTATTTATATGGTGTTCATGTTGATATATATACAGATCATAAGAGTCTTCAGTATAGCTTCAATCAGAAGGAGTTGATTTGCGTCAAAGGCGATGTTTGGAGCTATTGAAGGATTATGATGTCAGTATCTTGTATCATCCAAGGAAGGCAAATGTAGTGGTTGATGTCCTTATATGTAGATCAATGGGTAGCCTATCTTATTTGTGGACAGATAAATAGGGATTAGCCTTTGAGCTTCATTAGTTAGCTTCCTAGGAGTCCGATTATTAGACTCAGGTGATGCACAAGTTACTATTCAGGATTCAGCAACCCCATCATTAATAGCCGAGGTCAAAGAGTGCCAGTACAAGGATCCCATGCTAGCTCATTATGAAAACACAACCCCTCAGAGGAAGAAGTCACCATTCGAAATTTCTAAAGACGGAGTTCTCAGATATCGAGGTATATTGTGTGTTCCAGATATTGCAGGGTTACGCTGACAGATTACAGGAGAAGCTCATCATTCTCATTACTTTATTCATCCAAGCACAATGAAGATGTGTCATGATATTAGGGAGGTCCATTGGTGGGACGGAACGAAGAAAGTGTCACAACCCAAATCGATGAGTCATGACGAGTGTCTGACCTATACTGATTAGACACCCTCACACTTGTACCTGGAGCTTGCTGAACAACAGGGTGGCCCATGTATGACTTATAACTGAACTATACTGTCTCCTATATGAACAACATAATAGTCTCTGTGTCAAGAACACATAATCAACATATATACATACAACTATCTATAGACCTCTAATGGAATACAAAGTTTTAGAATGGAGGGACAGGGCCCCGTCCTACCAATATATACATATATGAATGGCATACTAAAATGGAATGCATCTCCGATCCAAGTGGAGCGCACTGACTACTGCTGAGTGGACGTCCTACTGAGCTGGACCACCTGTCTGTCTTCCTGAACCTGCAGGCATGAATCCAGCCCCCGAGCAATAGAGGAGTCAGTATAAATAATGTATCGAGTATGTAAGGCATAAGAACAACATTTGTATAAGAATCATGAAATACATCTGAAACATGTAAGCTAATCTCAATATATACTCTGAATAACTGAAAGTGCCTCTGCGACGTATGATATGCATGCTTCCTTTCATAACTATATATACAAATCATAGTATAGCTGCTAGTGCTGTGAAACGTACAGCCCGATCCATATATCATGTCATCTCGCGTCCGGGGTAATCTCATAATCTGCCCATTGCAGTGGTATGCACATCTACGTGCCTGCCCGACCGACTATAGCGCGGCACGGTGTAAGAAAATAGTTGTACATATACACATGCTTGAACGACTCGTAAAAGGATACTCTGAGCTCCTTTGAGTAATATAAGAGCTAGTATGTCTAATATGTCAATATGATAAATCTCTGGAAACTGTAAATATGGAACATATGAAATCAAGGGTACAATGGATCCTATCTTGTCTAGGAATAGAGTCTTTGGAACTCGCTCGTTTACTTCTTCCGTTCATATTATAAGGATCATGCCAAAATGAATAAAAGGGATAGCCTTAAAATACCTTAAGTCGCCAATACGAACCCACAATGGACTCGTCGTAGTACTTATGCCAATCCTATAATAAGGGAATACGTGTATGAACTTAGACGACGCTAGTGTATCATATATATCAAATGATAAATTGATTCTAAAATGAAACGGACAGCATTTCCCCCATTCTTTAATCACTACAGTGTAACTAGTAGCTCAAAACAATAACAACAACCTCATTTAAGTCCCCTTGAACTCAAATCATCCATTTTCAAGGATATACGTCTAAACAACCCGATATACGCTTCGTATACGCTACTTTATACACTTCTTTCCTCCAATTTCATGAGGCATATCAATAACAACACAACAACATCATCTACTATCCATACACAATAAAACTACCTTCATATCACAACAATAAAAAGTTCTAAGACAGCCCATAAGATCAACACGAGTTTTAACACAACTTGATCTCTTCTTCCACAAATTCAACATCCGAAAAGTTGTATAAAGACCAAACAACCTCAAGAACGTGTAGGAGGGATGAAATCTTACCTTAATCTTGAGAAATGAAGAGACCTAACAACCTTTCTTTTTTTTTTTTTGCTAAAATGAGTAATAAAGTGATGTACACCTTAAAGTTTTTCCTGAACAAAGAGTAAAAAATTCACTAAATTTAAATCTCCTTCACTGATGTTTTGTTAGCTTGCTGCTCATACTTTGTGAAGAGGTGTTATATTCTCAAATGAAATCCCAACGTATTTAGCTTGATGCTCCTTCACTAATGTACTGCTTTAACTTGCTTCTCATATGAATGAAATTGTATATACTCAAATGAAATCTCACGTTCTTAGCTTGCTGCACATATGAAATGTTATATTTTCTTGCTTAGTGGATTTTGGGGCCCACATAGTCATTATCTAATTAAGAAAGGCTTGGATATGGAGAATACACCAATGCATACACATGCAATCTATAATGAGTCATTTGTTGCTATTTTTAGCAACCCCCACGTGGAATCCACAATTATTCACTATTAAGTAACTTGTCTTCAACTAATTACACCTCTATGTTTAACTAATTTCGTGCATAATTAATTTTTAATACACTTCATATAGTCATTGTCATGATCAAGTCCATAGCCCCTTTTGGTACACACAAAATATTATTTCCGATCACCGTCATTCCACTTTCGATTCTTAAATAATTTTGGGACTTCATCCTAACCACCAATAAGCTTGAGGGTAACCTCATTTCCCCCTATTATATCATTTAACTTGCAGGCTTTCTAATACTTGTTATACTTGAACTTAACTATTCATGTACAAGAATTATACTTGTCTAATATCCCATAACCTTGAAGGCAAATCTTAAAACTCGAGGCCGAGGTGACTAACTCACTATAGACTAATGACGTACCAAAATGGGAGATGTAACACTCTCCCCCTTTAGGAACATTCATCCTCGAATGTTTAGCCGTTAGAGATTTATAAATTTTTTGGCAGAGTCTCCTCTGTCACTATAGCCATCTAACCTATACACAACAACCCAATACAATGCCACACAGGACTACATGTCAAAATATACAATATCATGGCATCATACGACCAATCATAGGGCTACAAAAACAATAGTAATCATGGCCTCACACGACCGAATTACGATAATTATAAATATATCATATACCTGAAGTCTGAACTGCCTCGGAAGGTGAGAATACGTGTGGATATCTGGTCTTCATATCAGTTTCTACTTCCCATGTCATTTCTTCAACATTATTATTCCTCCAGAGCACCTTAACAGAAGCCACATCCTTAGTCCGTAGCCGACGGACTTGCCTATCTAATATAGCCACAGGAATCTCCTTGTATGATAACGGCTCAGTCACCTGAACATCATCTACTGGTACAACTCTCAAGGGATCTCCTATGCACTTACGGATCATGGACACATGGAATACTGGATGTACAGACTCTAGATCAGAAGGTAGCTCAAACTTATATGCTACCTTACCCACTGTACGAATGATTTTGTATGGTCCACTATATCGAGGGCTCAACTTACCCTTCTTGCCAAATCTCGTCACTCCCTTCATAGGTGAGATCTTCAAGAAGACCAAATCAACTGCCTCAAATTCTAAGTTATATCGTCGATTATCTGCATAAGATTTCTGTCGACTCTGTGTTGTTAGTAATCTTTCCTGAATCACCTTCACCTTTTACACCGCTTGTTGTACTAAGTCTGAGCCTACTAGCTGATTCTCTCCCATATCAAACCATACTATAGGTGATCCACATCTCCATCCATATAAAGCTTCATAAGGAGCCATCTGAATACTAGAATTGTAACTATTAATATAGGCAAACTCAATAAGAGGCAAATGATCATCCCAGATACCTCGAAAATCAATTACACAAGACCTTAGCATATCCTTAAGTATCTGTATAGTACACTCAGCTTGACCATCTTTCTGCGGGTGAAATGCAGTACTAAGACTCACCTGAGTCCCCAATCCATTCGGGAAAGATCTCCGGAAGTTAGCTGTAAACTGCGCCCCTCAATATCAAATAATGGTTGTAGGAAGACCATGAAGTCGTACAATCTCAGTAAGGTAGAGCTTTACATAGTCCTCAGCTGAATAAGTAGTTTTGACAGGTAGGAAGTGGGCTGACTTTTTAAGTCTATCAACTATGACCCATACCGAATCATACTTTCGCTAAGTACGGGGCAAACCTGTAATGAAATCCATATTAATTACCTCCCATTTCCATATCAGAATCTTAATAGCCTGCAATAAACCTCTGGGCTTCTGTTGCTCTATCTTAACTTACTGGCAATTTGGACATTGAGCGAAAAACTCCGCTATGTCTTTCTTCATACCATCCCACCAATACACTTCCCTGATACCATGGTACATTTTTGTTGTGCCCGGATGAATAGAATAGCGAGAATTATGGGCTTTCCCCAGAACCTGCCGACGAAGCCCTACAACATTAGGGACACATAATCTACCTCAATACCTGAGTACTTCATCCCCTGTAATCACAAAAGGCGTCTTTTCTTTCTGAGGAGCCGTATCTCGATAGTGAACTAAGATAGGATCCTCGTACTGACACTCTATTATATTAGACGCCAAATATGACATCGCTGTATCCTGAACCGTAACTCCTGTACCACCTAAGTTTGTTAATCGATTGGCTAGCTGACAAACTTCACGGGCTAGCTCCCTCTGCTATGGCTGCAAATATGACAAGCTACCCATGGATTTATGACTAAGAGCATCGACTACTACATTGGCCTTCCTATGATGGTACAGAATATCAACATCATAATCTTTTAGCAATTATAGCCATCGCCTATGTCGTAAATTCAAGTCCTTCTGCTTAAAGATGTACTGGAGGCTCTTATTGTAGGTGTAAATATCAACATGGACACCATATAAGTAGTGCCTCCACATTTTTAAGGCATGGATCACTGCATCCAACTCAAGATCATGGGTTGGATAATTCTTCTCATGCTTCCTTAGTTGTCTGGAGGCATAAGCAACAACCTTACCGTGCTGCATTAATACACAGCCCAATCCAATACTTAAAGAATCACAATAAATCACACAGTCATTTGTTCCCTCTGGAAGAGTCAAGACGGGTGCGGAGGATAACTTGTCTTTCAATATCTGAAAACTCTGTTCACATGCATCCGTCCACTGAAACTTAGCTGATTTTTGAGTCAGCTTCGTCAGTGGGGCTGAAAGAGAGGAAAACCCCTCTACGAACCAACTATAATATCCTGCCAGACCAAAGAAACTACGTATCTCTGTTGGTGTCATAGGCCTTGGCCAATCCCTTACAGCCTCAATCTTCGGAGTATCCACTCTAATGCCTTTATTTGAAATAATGTGACCAAAAAATCCACAAAGTCAGCCAGAACTCACACTTAGAAAATTTCGCATACAATTCCCTATCATGAAGAACGCTAAGCACTGCGTATAAATGATCTGCATGCTCAATCTCTGACGGTGAATAAGCCAGAATATCATCTATAAATACAATCACAAACAAATTTAAAAAGGGCTTGAATACGCGATTCATCAGCTCCGTAAATACAACTAGAGCATTAGTTAACCCGAATGACATAACGCAAAACTTATAGTGCCCATATCTAGTTCTGAAGGCCATCTTTGGAATGTCTTCCTCCTTCACCCTAACCTAATCATACCCTGATCTCAAGTCTATGTTCAAAAAATACTTGGCACCCTGCAACTGATCAAATAAGTCACCAATCCTCGAAAGTGGATACTTACTCTTTATAGTCACTTTATTCAATTGCCTATAACCAATACACATTCACAAGGAGCCATCCTTCTTTCTTACAAATAACATCGGTGCTCCCCACGGTGAGGTACTGGACCTAATAAAGACTTTCTCGAGCAAATCATTCAATTGTTCCTTCAACTCTTTCAACTCTACAGGTGCCATTCTATAAGGAGGAATGGGTATTGGCTGAGTATCTGGTAATAGATCGATAGTGAAATCAATCTCCCGCTCAGGAGGAATGCCTGGAATCTCATCTGGAAACATATCTGGGAATTCATTAGCCACAGGGACAGACTGAAGGGTCGGTGACGCAGCTTGTGTATCCTAAGCCTGAAACAGCTGATAAATATACCATTTTCTGATCATCTGACTTACCTTAAGGTAGGAAATAAACCTACCTCTCAGCGAAGCAGCATTACCCTTCCACTCTAGGAACGACTTGTTTGGATACTGGAACTAGACTACCTTTGTTCTACAATCAACATTAGCATAACAGGAAGCCAACCAATCTATACCTATAATAACATCAAAATCAATCATATCTAACTCAATCAAATCTGCTATAGTATGACGACTACACACTATAGCCACACAACATCAATATACTTGCATACCTATGACAGAGTCACCAACTAGTGTAGACACCTCAAAATGTTTAATCGACTCAGGCTCTATCCCAAACTTACCAGCAACAATTGGAGTAACATATGACAAAGTCGAACCTGGGTCAATCAATGCGTATACGTCATAGGCGGAAATAGATAATATACATGTAACAACTTCAGGAGATGACTCACGATCCTATCTACCAGCTAATGCATAAATGCGATTCTGAGGACCGCTCGAACTAGATGCTCCACCCCTTCGTCTCCCATGTCATGCTAGTGTCTGAGAACCTTACCCAGAAGGGTGTACAGATGAAGAAGAACCAGCTAGGGACCTTGTAGGCTGAACAATACCTACACCGCCCATCGACGGATACTCCTTTATCACATAACCTGGTTAGCCACAAGCATGAGAAGCATCTGATCCTAATCGACACTGTCCAACTGTCACGACCCAACCCAGTGGGCCGCGACTGGCGCCCTTCTGGGACACCCCAAACGAACTCACACCCAGACCATCGCAATCAGACTCGTCCAAACTCAACGTACGTTATTCAAACTCAACATCGTAATCAGACATCTACCGAACACTTATCCTAAGCAGTCGCCCGTACAGATCAGACAAATCACAAATCAGAAAGGAGGCGGAATATACATCGCCAAATTTCACACACACACATCAGAAGGGTGGCGGAATGCACATCGCCCCCAAGTACATACACATACATACAAACTCAGAGGCCGACTTGGCCATAGCAGCGTACGGGCCGCTTAAGATCGCAAAACAGACTCACATACAAACACACCGGACCCACGACCCACAAATTTGACTACAAGCCTCTAGACAAAACAGAACCTAAGAACATAGGACGGGACAGGGCCCCGCCGTACCCACTCATCCAAATATACAGAATACAGACACAACAAAAGATATGTACCAAAAGTAGGCTCCGGATCAAAGGGGAGCTCTCCAACACAGCAGAATGAGTAGCCTAAACTGGAGGACCACCCAAACGAGTTTCTGTACCTGCGGGCATAAAACACAGCCCCCGAAGAAACGGGGGTCAGTACGGGAGAAGTACTGAGTATGTAAAGCAGAAGGTACAGAAATCACAAACACAGCTGGAGTCAGAAAGAACAAACACACCGACATCGCAAACAAAGCAAACCTGTGTGGGAGGCGAACGTACAAATGCAAATCAAATCATGTATAGGGTTTAGGAACGTGGTCACCCCCCGACGCTGGTGCCACAACACATCATAACTCCAGAAGTTTTCAAATCTCCGTACAATCTCCAGACACATCATATCACACACACATCACATCATCAGAACATATCAAATGCCATATCACATCATAACTCCATAAACGGTAACCGGCCCTATGGCGAGGCCTCGGAAACCGTAACACATCATAACTCCCGAATATATTATAGCGCGCACGATCACAAAGTCGGCCCGGGTACCGACGAACGAAGTCATAGCAGACAGCACGAACAGAGTAGTGCAGAAACCATATGCATATCAAAAATAATTTGTCGGACTCAACATATAGTTTACATGTAGGTATAAACTGACGCCAGAAGGCTCGGAGTAGGAATCAGATTGATCAAAGTATGCGTATAAAAGTTACGAAGTTCCAAACTGTCAAATTCGCAAGAAAAACTGTTCAGAAGTCGTTTTCCGAAAATCTCACATCATTCAAAGTACAGAACGTACGTTAATGGCATAGGAAGTTTCAAACACATCCTTGGGTCATAAACAGACAATCGCAGATCATAACGGACACAAACGGACCAGACAAACCGAATAAGGGGAGCCTCGGGGCTCGCGGGCCCACCTCGGGTCAAATTGAGGCGGCGGACACAAATCACAGGCTTTCGGCTCCATAGAGCCATCTACGAAAGTTTCGAAGAGTTTCGGACACAACAGCACAAGTTATGGAGGTGCGAACATTCTTTTAACCAAATGCGACAAAAAGGGTTCAATCGCGCTGAGTGAATAGTGCTCGAACTTGAACCTCGATCCCCAAGAGTAGGATTATTCCCGAGGGGCCGATCTTAACCTAGTATGTCTAGGACATGCCAAAAGAATGATAGGTAGGCTTTACATACCTGGTTGGCGCCTTACGCTCCTCAAATGGCAATTCCCGTTTCGTCCAGAAACTGCAAATGGTCACTTTTACCAGTTACTATTCATGAGAATTAACATTTTAGTCTTTGGGCTATATTTGGCTACCGAAATTTCGGCAGCACTTCCCCTATAAATCTAACACCCCCGAGACTTAGCTCGGCTCAAAATACAACAACAACAACAGCCCAAACGTCATTAAACCATACAAACCACAATCATACTACATTAACTTCAAAATTTCACTTTAATACATAAGTTGGCAAATTCTTGATTCAACTTCAAAATTCCAAATCTATTTCCACATTAGTCCATTCATTCACTCATTTCCAATTATTCAAACACACTACATACAAGTTCCAAACCACATACAAACATCCCCAAAGTTCACTACTTTCCAATTTTCATTCAAAACACCAAAAGTTACGACGAACGTTCTAACTTGCGTCGTTTCATTCCAAATTCGTTATCATCAACCATAAATCTTATTTAAGGTCTTTAGTGTCATAAATATACTATGATATACACAACTATACCAAATGTATACGCTTTCCGATAACGTCCGAAATTATTTTCTAGCACCAACTCAATTCTTTAATCGATCCTTTACGACATAAAGATCACAACAACACATTATTCAAACTAAACAAGATAAAATTCTTATGGCTTGCGCCACATGGAACTCACGGCCAAACACACCCTTTTTACACACACACACCATGCACAAACACAACCTCATCCCTCAATCTTCACACTAATCCAATCACTAACACATATATATCCATTTCATAACATTAAAACATAAAAATCTTACCTTTTTCTTGAATTTCCGACTTGTCGCAAACGTCGCTCTTTCTCCAAACTACTTGTATCACGTCGGAGAGCGTCTTGAGTACTCCACAACTATGTAAAACTTGAGATTTTTGGATCAACAATCAAGCTTGGAAATTTTTCTTTCTTTTTCTCTCTAGTGGCCGAAACCCCTCTTTCTTTGTGTTCTTGAATTTTTTGATTAAATTCTTGATAATTCCAAGTGTGCTTGATATATATCCACTCATAGGTCATGTGCATAGCACATGACCTTAATGAAATGGGCTTGGGCTTGCCCCCCCTTGGCCGGCCTCTTCAAGGACTTGGGCTTCAATTCCTTGTTGTCCAAACTTGGCCCAATTCGTGAAATGTCCCATTTTGTAATTCCCGAAACTAATTTCTAAAATTCCAAATTTACCCTCGGCCTTCCCCGAGGTCTTGACATCAATGATTTCATAATCAACATGAGCATAGCAACTTGAATCAAATTATTTCCTCAACACACACAAGTCTTATTTATTTCTTGATTTCCCGTTATACGAAAATACGAGACATAACACCAACATGTAATCTACCGTACTTGGCACACCGTGGCAAAGGCAGCCTCATCTGGCCTGACTCCTATCTATACTGAGAACCCAAAGCTCCAGAACTCTGACCTACTCCAGAATAAGAAGGCCGATGAAATTTCTAACTTGAAAACCGCGAAGGCACACGCTTCGCTGAATGAGATAGATATCGGGAATAGTGCTATCCCTGCCCTCCTCTGAACTCACCAGCAACATCTAAAGATCTATCCCTCTTACCATGTCTCTGATCACACTCACTCTCTGTCCTCCGCTGACGCTTACGATCCTTTAGATTCTGGGCTTATGCCTATATGTGAGAAATATCCATACCTGGCTGTAACGCAGCTGTCATACACTCATCAATCAAATATGGCCCTAGAACGACCACAAAACGGTGAACTTGATTCTCTATCTCAGCCACTACAGTTAGGGCTTATCTAGCTAATGAATCGAAGTGCACACTGTACTCTCGAACACTCATACTACCCTGCTCAATATGCAAGAATCTATCTGCTCAGGCCCGTCGAACTTCTGGCGGTAAGTAATGACTGATAAAGGCCACTGAAAACTCTTGCCAAACTACTGGAGGGGCATTCTCTCCCCTAGATAGCTCCCAAGTCTGGTACCGCTGCACTGCAACATCATGGAGCCTATAAGAAGCCCACTCCACTGACTCAACCTCATTAGCATGCATGACCCTCAAAGTCCTCTGCATGCCATCGATAAAGTCCCGAGGGTCCATAATTTGCCTCACCTCAGAAAACTCTGGGGATCCAAACCAAGAAATTCTTTGAGCCTCACACTGACAGCTTGGTCTGCTTGATCAACACCAACTCCCTGACGCCAAGCCTGAGCAGCTACGAATCTAACAAACAACTGTATATCATCCCGCATATCCTGACCCGGTGCATCTGGCTGACGGACTGGAGGCACTAAGGCAGGTGTTGGAGCTGGGGTTGGCTCCCGTCTGAGCTCTTCTGGCATAGGCGGGGTACGTGAATTCTGAGATGGTGTCTTACTTTGATACTTGCCCCGATCCGTGGTAGTCCACCGAGTACGGCTAGTATCTTCACCAGTAGCTCTTTTGCTCTTCTGGGCAGCTGTAGCTTTCTTCGGAGACATCGCTGAAATGAGAACAAGTTATTAGAAGGCGAACTCTTACCACACGGTAGTATCACACGATTTAAGAGAGAAAGAATGACAACACCCTAAATGCCTGGCAGCCTCCTGTCTATAAGTGTGGTGCACAACACACCCATAAATAAGACTCTACTAGACACGATCTGTAGACAACCATAGGATGGAACTACGTAGATACCACTTCTGTCACGGCCCAAACCGGTGATCCATGATGAATGCCTAACCTATACTGATGAGACACCCGTACACTTATCCCTGGAGCTTACTGAACAACAGGGTGGCCTATGTATGACTTATAACTCAACTATGCTGACTCCTGTAAGAACAGCATAATAGTCTCTGTTACACCTCGCACTTTCAGATCATGAGTATGCCACGTACTTCATCGTATTAATGTACTATCAGAGACGTCTCATAAAGTTTTGGAAGGTACAAGCCATGGGAAGTACGTAACATTGAAGTAAAGGATGAATTACAATCTCGTAGGTCGTAACCGGGAAGGACAAACTTGGAACCAAAGGCAATGACTATAATCAAGTATGAGCAATGAAAAATATCATGTATGGAGAGGTTTGGAAGATTCC
The DNA here is from genome assembly GCF_019175385.1 of Lycium barbarum. Classification (NCBI taxonomy): domain Eukaryota; kingdom Viridiplantae; phylum Streptophyta; class Magnoliopsida; order Solanales; family Solanaceae; genus Lycium; species Lycium barbarum. The sequence continues at coordinate 32,766,191 of NC_083337.1, forward strand.
AGGACCAAGAAAAGTGGAGAAAATAAGTTTGTCAAAAATTTGGAAAGAGTTCTGGGCAGAATTTTGGGTCAATTTTGGAGGGGTATATATCTGGCTATATAAGGAGTTTTATGGCGTTTTAAAATCCTAAAATGAAGTTTTTTGAGTCTAGTTTCCAACGCAACAAACCGTTCCTCAATGTGATATCGGAGAAGGGAGTTATGGACGTTACAAGTTAGGCGGACGGAGCGGAAAAACGTTGCCGCAGTACCCGGGTGGTACAGTAACCCGACCCAACACACACCTTTAAATACCCCTCTAACCCATTAATTTTCATCATTTTCACCATCTTCTCATCCTTCATATTTCTAAAGAATTCTTGAGAAGTCTTGAGGGTTCTATAACCTTCCATAACTCTTCATAAATTTCCATAAACTTCCATAATACTCCATAACCCTCCATAATCTTCCACAACCTTTCCATATCATCAAGAGAGAATATCAACATCAAAATCTCAAAGAAAATTCATGGAAGATGATTGTTCTTGTTTCTCTTCAAGGTGGTGATGAACTTAGACTTGGAAAGGAGTGAGTAAAGTGAAGTTCTTCCACAATAAGGTATGTTTTTTCTACAATTATTTACATGATTGAGATGATGTAAAGGTTTATCAATTTTTTGAAAGGAAAAAATCATAGGAGAAAAGTCATAAAGAGTTGAATTGAAGTTCATGGCCATGAGGTGAGTTTGAAAGAGAATTCTGGATTAATTTGAGATTAAATTGAATATAATTCTTTGATTATGGTATTATGGATGTTGTTATGGTTGGTCTGAAAATTGGAGAAACATAGTGTGGGATGTTTTATGGAATATATTGTTATTGATATTATTGTGCATGTTTTTGGTATTATTTGGGAGTTGTTTTGGTATTTGGAGGAGGTAAATAATATAGGGGAGATGCTGCCCGAATTTCGACAGATTATAAATAGATTTCATTTGAATGCTTGAGACAAGTGTGTAATATTGAGCCTAATGATAATATGGATGGTTTACGTGTAGACTTGCGAGCTTGGAATAATAAACGTTGAATGACTAAGGCAACTGAAAGGTATGTTAAGGCTCGTCCCTTTCTTTCAAAAGGCATGATTCCTATGCTATGATTCCATATATGTTTCCATAACCTTCTTACCTCCAAAAGTTAGAAGTTCATTATTCCTAAAAGCTTCTTATGATACTAAAGATGGTATGTTTTCTATGATGAACATGATGATGATGATTTTAATTCTAGAAATTCCAGAGCTTATGATTTTAATGCTAAGATGAGATTACTGAGCTTATTTCATGATTTTCTTAATTCCACTCATTATTGTTGATCTCACCTTATAATCATTGTTCCTTCAAGGTGAGGGAAAGCGATGATAATTGTCCCATAATATAAATCGGAGGCTACCGACTTTACATCACTCCGATAAAGTGATAACTTTTACTTGGGCTCTCATGCATGCGACTTATGTTATATATGTATATGTTATATATATATATATATATATATATATATATATATATATATATATATATATATATATATGTGTGTGTGTGTGTGTGTGTGTGTGTGTGTGTGTGTGTACATATGGGGTAAAGGGAAAAGGTGAGGTGTTATATACGCATAGCCACCTGATTTGCTGGATATCGTCCCGGACGCCGGATGCCCGAACGCTGGATATATGGGATAAATGGATCGGGCCGTTCGTTTCGCGACAATATATATGCAAGATGATGATATGATATATGGATCGGGCTGCACGTTCCGCAGCACTATTATTTATTTATGGATCGAACTGCACGTTCCGCAGCACTATTATTTGTGTATGTATATATATGTGTGTGAGCAATGTTTTGTTTTAAAAGAAACCTAAGCATGCATGGTATTCGCCTTATGAGGCAATCGGATATACACGTTATCTTTATTTCATGTTATGTTCTATATTTCCTATTAAGTTGGTATTCATGCCTTACATACTCAGTACATTGTTCGTACTATCGTCCTTTCTTGTGGACGCTGTGCTCATGCCCGCAAGTAGATAGGTAGAATGTTCTAATCTATAGGAGCATCAATAGCGGAATCTCAGGAGCGCTCCACTTACTTCGGAGCTGCAGTTTATTGGTATTGGTCTCCACGACCACTTGTATCCTATGTAGAGGCTCGTAGACATGTATGTACAGTTAGACGTTTCATAACCCTACCGATTCATATCATTGTGTAACATATTAGTAGCCTTGATGGCGGGTAATGATGGGCATAATTGTCGAAGACTATACAGGGATGTGCTGTTATATTGCGATATATGTCTTTACATATTATGATATCTATGAGCTATCTTTATGGTCGACCCAAAAATGATTATAAGATATATGTTTAGAGGTGCTCGGCGTGTTAGCTCAGGATGCCCGTCATGGCCCTCTAGTTGGGTCGTGACAAAAGTGGTATCAGAGCAGTTCGTCCTAGGGAGTGTCTACCAGTCGTGTCCAGTAGAGTCTTATTTATCGGTGTGAAGCACGCCACACTTATAAACAAGAGGTTGCAGGGCATTTAGGAACTATTGACCTTTCTTTCTCATCTTAAATCGTGTCGTAGAGCTAAACTATAGGATGTGATGTCCCTGACTCTAATCCTAAGTGGTTTGGTTACGGATAAGTAGTTGATTTTGCCGCTATGAGGTGCCACTCTATGATTGATCCACGCTATTAGTGTGCCTCCACAGTTTTCAGGCTAGAGATTTGATTGATCCACTCATTCCGGGCCGAGTCAGAGCTTTTCGGGGTCTCAGTTCAGAGGTGATTCGGGTCAGGTGAGGCCACCCGTACCACGATGTTCCCAGTGTGGGAAGTTACATTGGGGTCACTGCCGATTGGGTTCAGATGTTTGCTATTCATGTGGTCGATCAGGCCATATTATGCGTGATTGCCCCTCAGTTCTTGGTAGAGGTAGGACCCAGCCTTCAGGGTCGGTAGCCGGATCTTCAGCATCTATACGCCCTATGGGGCCAGGTTCACATGCGCCAGTTGGCCATGGCAGAGGCAGAGAGAGAGCTCCCATTTCTAGCGGTCCTCAGCACCATATTTATGCTTTGGCTGGATGTCAAGATCTTGAGTCTTCTCCTGATGTTGTCACAAGTATATTATCGGTATTTTGACACGATGTATATGATTTGATATATCCGGGATACACATTGTCATATGTTACTCCATATATTGCGGGTCGATTTAGAGTCAAACCGGAGTCAATCAAACCTTTTGAGGTGTCTACACCCGTTGGGGAATCGATAATAGCTAGTCGGGTATATAGACACTGTATAGTTGTTATTTGTGACCGTCGTACTATGGTTGACTTGCATTAGCTAAAAATGGTAGACTTTGATGTCATTATGGGCATGGATTGGTTGGCTTCTTGCTATGCCAATGTTGATTGTAGAATGAAAATGGTTCGTTTTCAATTTTTTAGAGAAGCAGTTCTAGGATGGAAAGTGACTATTGCGTCACCAAAAGGTAGGTTAATTTCCTATCTAAAGGAAAGAAGAATGATCACGAAAGGATTCATTTATCATCTAGTTCGGGTTCAAGATGTAGAAGCTGAATTACCAACTCTTCAGTCAGTTCCCGTGGTGAATGAATGTCCGGATGTGTTTCCAGAAGAGCTTACAGGCCTTCCTCCCTAACGGGAGATTGATTTGCTATTGATGTGTTGCCGGACACCAAGCCTATATCTATTCCTCCATATAGAATGGCTCCCGTAGAATTGAAAGAGCTGAAGGAGAAATTGAAAGACTTGCTTGAGAAAGGCTTTATTAGGCCTAGTTCATCCCCGTGGGGAGCACCCGTATTGTTTGTCCGACAGAAAGATGGCTCCTTGATAATGTGTATCGATTATCGGCAATTGAATAAGGTGACGATAAAGAAACAATATCCTCTTCCGAGGATTGATGACTTATTTGATCAATTACAAGGTGCCAAGTGATTTTCAAAGATCGATTTGAGATCCGGGTATCATCAGGTGAGAGTTAGGGAGAAAGATATCCCTAAGACAGCCTTCAGAACAAGATATGGCCATTTCGAGTTCCGAGTGATGTCGTTTGGGCTAACTAATGCACAGCAGTATTTATGGATTTGATGAACAATGTGTTCAGGCCCTTCCTAGATCTATTTGTGATTGTATTCATCGACGATATCTTGGTGTATTCTAGATCCGAGGCAGAACATGCGGATCATTTGCGTACTGTCCTTCAAGTTCTTCAAACTCGAGAGTTGTTTGCAAAATTTTCTAACTGTGAGTTTTGGTTGAACTCAGTGACGTTTTTGGGGCACATTGTTGCAGCCAATGGTATTCTAGTGGATAGCCAAAAGATTGAGGCCGTGAAGACGTGGCCAAGGCCCACGACTCCTACGGAGGTTCGTAGCTTTCTGGGCTTAGCTGGTTATTACAGGAGATTTGTTAAAGGTTTTTCTTCTATTTCTTCACCACTCACAAAGTTGACCCAGAAATCAGCAAAGTTTCAATGGACAAATTCTTGTGAACGTAGCTTCCAAGAGTTAAAAGGTAGATTGACTTCTGCCCCAGTCCTGACACTTCCATAGGGATTGGAAGGATATGTTATTTATTGCGATGATTCAGGCACTGGGCTAGGCTATGTGTTGATGCAATATGACAAGGTGATTGCGTATGCTTCAAGGCAATTACGGAAACATGAGAGGAATTACCCAACACATGATCTAGAATTGGCTGCAGTGGTTCATGCATTAAAGATATGGAGACATTATATATATGGTGTCCATGTCGATATTTATACAGACCATAAGAGTCTTCAGTATATCATCAAGCAGAAAAAGTTGAATTTGCGGCAACGACGATGGTTGGAACTGCTAAAGGATTATGATGTTGATATCTTGTATCACCCCAGAAAAGCGAATGTTGTGGCTGATGCTCTTAGCCGTAGATCGATGGGGAGTTTATGTGGTGTACGACCAGAGAAGAGAGAAATGGCTCGTGAGCTCCAGCAGTTAGCTAGACTAGGAGTTCAAGTAGTGGACTCAGGTAACAGGGGAACTACTATTCATAATTCGGCAGTCTCGTCGCTAGTAGCGGAAGTGAAAGAGCGACAATACGAAGATTCCATGCTAATGCATTACAGAGATACCCTCCCTCAGAAAGAGGAGTAATCATTTGAGCTTTCAGGAGATAGAGTTCTCCAATGCCGAGGTAGATTATGCGTTCCTGATGTGGCAGGTTTACGCCACCAGATATTGAGAGAAGCTCATTGTTCCCGTTATTCTGTTCACCCCGGTGTGACGAAAATGTATCATGATATTAAGTCTATATATTGGTGCAATGAGATGAAGAAGGACATAGTGGAATTCGTGGCTCAATGTCCCAACTGTCAACAAGTGAAAATCGAGCACCAAAAGTCGGGCGGATTGTTGCAAGCTATAGAAATCCCAACTTGGAAGTGGGAAGTGATTAACATGGACTTCATTACAGGCTTACCCCAGTTCTCGATGTAAGTATGATTCTATATGGGTGATTGTGGATAGACTCACCAAGTCAGCTCATTTCTTACCAGTCAGAACGACGTATGTGGCAGAAGATTATGCAAAGCTTTATGTTAAGGAGATAGTGCGACTTCATGGTGTTCCAGTATCTATTATCTCAGACAGAGGAACTCAGTTTACAGCCAATTTTTGGAAGTCTTTCCAAGAGGGTTTAGGGACCCAAGTGAGCCTTAGCACGACATTTCACCCGCAGACTGATGGACAAGCTGAACGTACCATTCAGACTCTTGAGGATATGTTACAGGAATGTATGTTAGATTTTAGAGGTAACTGGGATGATCACTTACCACTCATTGAGTTTGCTTAAAATAATAGTTATCATTCTAGCATTCAAATGGCATTGTATGAAGCGTTATATGGGCGAAAGTGTAGATTTGAAATAGGAGAGACTAAGTTGATAAGGCCAGACTTGGTCCAGCAAGCCATAGAGAAAGTCAAACTCATACAAGATCGGTTATTGGCAGCTCAAAGTTGTCAAAAGTCCTATGCGGATAACCGTCGAAGGTACTTAGAGTTCCAAGTTAAAGATTGGGTATTCTTGAAAGTGTCGCCAATGAAGGGTGTTATGAGAGTTGGCAAAAAGGGGAAACTTAGTCCCTGATACATTGTGCCTTATGAAATTGTGCGCAAAGTGGGAAAAGTGGCTTACAAATTAGATCTACCTCCGGACTTGGAGTCAGTCCATCCAGTTTTCCATGCTTCGTAAATGTGTTGGAGATCCTACTAGGATCGTGCCAGTAAATGATGTTCAAGTGACGGAAAAGCTGACTTATGAAGAGGTACCCATTGCCATACTAGATAGGCAAGTACGAAGGCTTAGAAACAAAGAAGTGGCCTCAGTTAAGGTTTTATAGAGAAGGAGTAAGCGAGAAGAAATGACATGGGAAGCGGAAGAAATTATGTGATCCAAGTACCCGCACTTATTTCATCCCCCGGAAGAGGGCCAAGATGAGACATCAAGGTCACAAGGTATGTATGTTTTCCTTTTTATGCATTTGGGTCGTGTGTGGCCAAATTCCATTGCTATTATGTTGTGGCCCTGTGAGGAATTGTTATTATCGGTTGTTGTGACAGGGTGGTAGTGCCATATTATAGGGGAAACTCTGGCAAAATTTTTATAGAATCTCCGAGGACTTTAACATTCGAGGACGAATGTTCTTAAGGGGGGAAGAATGTTACACCTCAAAAAACTTTTCGTTGATGCACAAGTGAATAGACTAGTGAAGAGCGTGAGTATATGTTATTTCAATAAGTAAGAAATGACATTCGATCACCCTAGTTAAGATTTCAAGGATGTTTGAGATATGGGAAGGAAGTTGCCAAGAGAAGGCAAGGCATACGATAGGTAACGGAAAAGAATTAAGAGTAAAGAGTTAATGAGGATTTAATGATGTCTTGGAGAAGAGTGATAACATCCCTTAGATTGGTATTGAAGTGTTAAACAAGTGTTAAGAAGGGTCCATAAGGATTGGAGATCAACGAGTCGACGAAAACGAGCATCAGAATCACTGGGGATTATACGGCCAAACATATTGGCCGTATAAATTATACGGTCCGTATGTTAGGACCGTATAATCAGCCCAGAATGGCATACTTCTCTGGCCCAAACATACGGCCCGTATAAAATGTACAGACCGTATGTTGGTCCGTATATCTGGTTGGGGACAGTTTTGTTCATTAAATAAGGGATTCAAGATTTATTTCATTTCATTCCTATATCACACCCCTTCTCTCTAAAACATCTCTCTACATTTATTCCACAAGAATTCAAGAGGTATTATTGATCAACAACATAAACTAAGTGAATCAAGTGCAAGACAACCCATTAAGGATCATTCAAGTCAAGAAATCTCATTGGAGACGAACTAGGGTTTTTGCTCAAGTTAAGTATTACAAACCAAGGCTTGCTCTTACAACATCTAAGGTAAGATTTATGGTATTTCTATGTTTTTAAGGTATTTGAGAGTTGAAATACTTGGATTGTAGAAGGGTATAGAAAAATGGGTCATGAATGTGGAATAGTGCCATTTTGAGTAATAGTTTGAATTGAGTCATGATTCTTGATGTGTTGTGATATAAATATGTTACAAATGATGTTGAGGACATGGGATAGTCAATGTATGTGAATGAACGTAGTCGGGTGTTATGACCATGGATATGGGTGATTGAAAGTGAATTGAGAAATGTGGATAATGTGAATGAATAAGAACTATTGTTATGATATTGTGAATGTATTATTGACGTTTGGGAGTTGAGATACACTATGGAGGAATGTCGTATAAATAAAGGAGATGCTATCCAATTTTCTCTAGTTTTAGTCGTGTATGCTAGCTATCGATTCTAATGATAGTGTGACTTTAATGAAGGTAGAAACGTGAGCTTCGGAGGAGAACGTGCAAGTGGTCAATAGTTGAACGGAAAGGTATGTAAGGCTAACCCTTCTTTCATAAGGCATGGTTCTTTGGCCAATCATCTAAACCTCCTATAAGATTATGATATCCTTCAAATTATTCTATCTTTCGAGCTATTGAGCTCATGATCCTCGATACGTATTACTATTGTACTAAGTTCCTTATATGACGAGTAATCCTATAAGGATAGATGTAATGAACAACGATGATAGTGATTACGATATTGACAATGATGATAATAGCGATGACGATAATGATGACGATAATGATAGTGATGATAATAATAAGATGCTTATGAGCTATTATATATGTGTATCTATGTACGATTATTATAGAACCCCGAGCTTATGAGGCCGAGTAGGATATGTGTCTATTTACGTAACGCGCGCACACCTCTGCAGATGGTACAGATAACCCTGAAGCCTTCGTAGGGCCAGGTAGATGTAACCCTGAAGCCTTGGTAGGGATAGGTATGTTTAACCTTGAGCCTTGGTTGGCCAATTATGTATGAAACACCGAACCGTCGTGGTCGGGCATGCTATGTAAATGTTATGTCTATGATATGGTTATGTATATTATATAGATATGAGTATGAATACGAATACGAATATGATATGGATATGAATACGAATAAGACTATGTATATGAATATGATTATGGGCACAATGTAAATGAATACGGATATGAGTACGGATACGGATATGGATGTATGTACACGAATACGCACTAGAAATGGAAAGTCCCTATGACAAGCAAGTAAGTGCTTATGACTTTGATACTGTTGTCTCCCGACCTATGTTATTTCTCATATTGCTTATTATGCTTCTATATTGATGTTGATCATGCTTTACATATTCAGTACATTCTTCGTACTGACGTCCTTTTGTTTGTGGACGCTGCGTCATGCCCGCAGGTGCCCAGGGAGACAGACTTGATCCATAGCTACAGTCTCAGAGACTACATAGCAAAGCTCCACTTCATTCGGAGCTATAGCTTTTCGGTACTTATTCTTTTGTGTACATAATTATGGGCATAACGGGGTCCTGTCCTGCCTATATGTTATGACATACTCTCCTTAGAGGCTCGTAGACATGTGTATGTGGTTAGATGTGTTTGGCCTTGTCGGCCTATATTTTGTTTATCATTTTGTTAGCCTTGTCGGCTTATGTACATTGATACGGCATCGATGCCAATGATGATATAAAGGTATTGTCGTCCAAAGGGACTAGCATGATAGATCAATAGAAATGTATGTATTATTATGTAGGCTCACCTAGATGTAAGTGTAAAGGTACGCTAAGGGGGTGCCCGAGTGGGCTAGCACCGGGTGCCCGTCGCGGCCCTTAGTCGGGTTGTGACAGAAAGCTAAGCGTGCATGGTATCCGCCTTATGAGGCAATCGGATATACAGGTTATCTTTATTTCAGGTTATGTACCGTATTTCCTATTATGTTGGTATTCATGCCTTACATACTCAGTACATTGTTCCTACTGTCGTCCTTCCTTGTGGACATTGCACTCATGCCCGCAGGTAGACAGGTAGATGGTTCTGATCCATTGGAGCTTCAACAGTGGAATCTCAGGAGCTATCCACTTACTTCGGAGCTACAGTTTATTTGTATTAGTCTCCACGGCCACTTGTATCCTATGTAGAGGCTCGTAGACATGTATGTACAGTTAGACGTTTCATAACCCTACCAGTTCATATCGTTGTGTAACATTTTGGTAGCTTTGACGGCAGGTAATGATGGGCATAATTGTAGAAGATTATACAGGGATGTGTTGTTATATTATGATATATGTCTTTACAGATTATGATATCCATGAGCTATCTTTACGGTCCACCCAGAAATGATTATAAGATGTATGTTTAGAGGTGCTCGGCGTGTTATCTCCGGGTGCCTGTCATGGCCCTCTAGTTGGGTTGTGATAGTCTCTTTGTCAAGAACTCATAATCAACATATATACATACAAGATGAAGATGATAGTGCAAGCCGATTAGGCCGCTACATATACTATACAACAAAAAGGAGCCGACAAGGCTACATAACATCCCAACTACATACAACTGTCTACAGACTTCTAATTGAATAGAAAGCTGTAGAATGGACAGGACAGGGCCCCGTCCTACCCATATATATATATATATATATAATAATGGCATACCAAAATGAACTGTAGCTTCGAACTAAGTGGCGCGCACTGACTACTGCTGAGTGGACGTCCTACTGAGCTAAATCGCCTGTCTGTCTACCTGAACCTGCGGGCATGAACACATCCCCCTAAACAATTTGGGAGTCAATACGAATAATGTATCGAGTATGTAAGGCATAAGAACAACATGTGTATAAGAATCATGAAAGACATCTAAAACAAGTAAGCTAATCTAAATATATACTCTGAATAACTGAAAGTGCCTCTGCGGCGTATGATATGCATGCTTCCTTTCAAAGCTACGTATTTATATATATATATATATATATATATATATATATATATATATATATATATATATATATATATATATATATATATATATATATATCATAGTATATCTTCTAGTGCTGTGGAACATACAACCCAATGCATATATCATGTTATACCGCGTCCGGGGTAATCTCATAATTTGCCCACTACAGTGGTGTGCACATCTACATACCTGCCCGGCTGACTATAGCACGGCACGGTGTAAGAAAATAGTTGTACATATACACATACCTGAACGACTCGTAAAAGGATACTCTGAACTTCTCTGAGTCATATAAGAGCTAGTATATCTAGTTTGTCAATATGATAAATCTCTGGAATCTGTAAATATGGAACATATGAAATCAAGGATACAATGGATCCTATATTGTCTAGGAATAGAGTCTTTGGAACTCGCCCGTTTACTTCTTTCATTACTATTGTAAGGGTCATGGCAAAATAAATAAAAGGGGTAGCCTTAACATAGCTTAAGTCGCCAATATGAACCCACTATGAACTCGTCGTAGTGCTTACATCAATCCTATAATAAGGGAATACGTGTATGAACTTAGACGACGCTAGTGTATCGTGTATATCAAACGATAAATTGATTCTAAAATTAAACGGACAACATTTCCCCCATTCTTTAATCACTACAGTGTAACCAGTAGCCTAAAACAATAACAACAACCTCATTTAAGTCCCCTTGAACTCAAATCATCCATATTCAAGGATATACATCAAAACAGCCCGATATACACTTCGTATACGCTACTTTATACACTTATTTCTTCCAATTTCAAGAGGCATATCAATAACAACACAACAACATCATCTACTATCCATATACAATAAAACTACCAACATATCCCAGCAATAAAAAGTTCCAAGACAGCCCATAAGATCAACACAAGTTTTAACACAACTTGAGCTCTTCTTCCACAAATTCAACATCCGACAAGTTGTATAAAGACCAAAAAACCTCAAGAACATGTAGAAGGGATGAAATCTTACCTTAATCTTGAGAAATGGAGAGACCCAACAACCTTTTTTTGCTGAAATGAGTAATAAAATGGCGTACACCTTAACGTTTAGCCTCAACAAAGAGTGAAAATTTCACTAAATTGAAATCTCCTTCACTGACGTTTTGTTAGCTTGCTGCTCATACTTTGTGAAGAGGTGTTATATTCTAAAATTAAATCCCAACATATTTAGCTTGCTGCTCCTTCACTAATGTACTACTTTAACTTGCTTCTCATATGAAATGGTATATACTCAAATGAAATATGACGTTATTAGCTTGACGCACATATGAAATGTTATATTTGCTTTCTTAGTCGGTTTTAGGGCCCACGTAGTTATTATTTAATTAAGAAAGTCTTGGATATGGAGAATACACCAATGCATACACATGCAATCTATAATGAGTCATTTGTTGCTATTTTTAGCAACCCCCACGTGGAATCCAAAATTATTCACTATTAAGTAACTTGTCTTCCACTAATTACACCTCTATGTTTAACTAAATTCCCGTGTAATTAAATTTTAATACACTCCATATGCTCATTGTCCTGATCATGTGACATAGCACTAGTCCATATCCCCTTTTGGTATACATAAAATATTATTTCCGATACCGTCATTCCACTTTCGAGTCTTACATAATTTCGGGAGTTCATCCTAACCACCTATAAGCTTGGGGGTAACCTCGTTTTGACCTATTATGTCTTTTAACTTACATGCTTTCTAATACTTGTTATACTTGAACTTAGCTATTAATATACAAGAATTATACTTGTCTAATATCCCATAACCTTGAAGAAAAATCTTAAAACTCGTGGCTGAGGTGACTAACTCACTATAGAATAATGACATACCAAAATGGGAGATGCAATAGAAAGATATAGTAGGGTTTGTAGCCTAATGTCCTAACTGTCAGTAGGTGAAGATTGAGCATCTGAAGCCCGGTGGATTATTATAGGCTATTGATATTTTGACTTGGAAGTGGGAAGCAATTAACATGGATTTCATTATAGGTTTTCCCCGTTCTCAGTGTAGGTTTGATTTGATATGGGTGATTGTAGATAGGCTTAAAAAGTCTCAGGACTACTTATTCCGCCGAAGATTATGTGAAGCTATATATTAATGAGATAGTGCGACTTCATGGTGTTACAATATATATTATTGCAAATAGAGGTGCGCAATTCACAGCTAATTTTTGGAAATATTTGCAGAAATAATTGGGGAAGCAAGTGAGTCTTATCATAGCATTCCATCCCCAGACAGACGGACAGGCTGAACGTACGATTCAAACACTAGAAGATACGTTACGGGCATGTGTGATAGACTTTGGAGGTGGTTGGGATGATCATCTACCATTATTGAGTTTTCATATAATAATAGTTACCATTATAGTATTCAGATGGCTACATATGAAGCCTTATATGGACGAAAATGTAGATCACCAATTGGATGGTTCAAGGTTAGAGAATCTAAGTTGATAGGACCAGATTTGATCTAGCAACCAGTTGATATGGTTAAGCTTATTCAGGAAAGGTTGTTGACAGTCCATAGTCAGCAAAAGTCTTATGCAGATAATCGGCGATGAGATTTGGAGTTTTAGATAGACGATCGGGTGTTTCTAAAGGTATCACTAACGAAGGGTGTTATGAGGTTCGGCAAGAAAGCAGAGCTTAGTCATAGATACATTAGACCTTATAGGATCATACGAAGAGTGGGCCAGGTGGCCTATGAGTTATATCACCATTCAGACTTGGAGTCCGTACATCCGATTTTCCATATGTCCATGCTTCGTAAGTATATCAGAGATCCTTCTAGAGTTTTACCTATTGATGATGCTAATATTACCGAGCAACTATCATATGAGAAAGTCCCTATTATCATCTTGGATCAACAGGTTCGTAGGTTGAGGACCAAGGATGTGGCATCGGTAAAGGTGCTATATAGAAATAAGAATGTTGAGGAGATAAGTTGGGAAGCTGAGAAAGATATGAAGTCTAGATATCCGCATTTATTTTCGACTCCAGAGCAAACGCAGACTACAACACAGTAATCTTCAGGTATGTATTATTTATCAGTTACTCTTATTGGTCGTGAGGGGCCATTGTTGTTATTGATTGTTGTGGCCCTATGTGGGTTTGTATGGTTTGGGTTGTTGTGTGGCAGGTTGGTAGTGGTACAGTTATAGAATAGACTCTGCCGAAATCTTTGTAGGATTCTTGAGATTTTAACATTTGAGGATGAGTGTTTCTAAGGGGGGGAGACACCTTGTAGATTTATACATTTAGATTTGTCGTACGTTAGTTGTCTTATTCTTAGACATCGAAATTTGTCTTCAAGGTCATACGAGGTTGGACATGCTTAACTTATGCTTATAAAGGTTTAAGTTCATGTTTGGTAAGTTGCGGAAGGATTAGAGAATAAGTGAATCAAAGGGGAAAGGGTCATCAAAAGTAGTTTCTGGGAAATATAGAATATGGATTGTATAATTGAGAAATGGTCTGTATTTTAAGATATGGACCGTATTTAAGGATTTTAAAAATTTCCAAACAAGACAGTTTTGAGGTGGAAAAATAAGGCCCAATGTAAGGACCACATAATTTTATACGGCCAGAAAGTTGGCCGTATAATGTCATACGACCAAGGATATGGGCCATATTTTGTAATGGCGGTGGAACTTTTCAGATTTTATATATCACGACCCCTTTTCATTTTAAGTCATTTTTAACATAACCCCAAGTCCAAGAAAGCTCTAAAAACCTCTCTCAACATATTCAAACACTTCTCCAACCATAAATCAAAGATCAAAGTGAGAATTAAAGGGATTAGGGTTTCAAAGAGTGGTTGAAACTTGTCTCTTCTTCTTGGAGAAGTCTAGGAGGGTATTTCAAGGTTAAGTGACTACGAAATTGAAGTGTTTTTCAAGTTCTTCAATCTATAAGGTATGTTGTTCATTCTATTTCTTATGTTGAATTGATTTGAAGGTTTAGCAAGCCTTAAAGGTGGAAATAGTTATGGAGGAAAGGTCATAAGATGTTGTGTTGAAGTTGTTACTATGGATTGATTATGAAAGGAAGTTTTGGGACTCTATTGAGTCTAGTTTGAATATAGTCTCTTGGCTATGGTATTGTTGATGTTGTTATCAATGTTTTGGAAGTTGCTTTGGAGTTGGGAGGAAGTATATGATATAGGGGAAATGCTGTCCAATTTTCGTTAGCTCACCTATTAGTTTAACTTGACCTTATAAGTGTTTCAACGACTAAACCTTAGTATGGATCGTCTTGAATGTTGATGTGCTAGCTCGGGATGATAGACGTTGAGTGGTTAAGTGGACGACTTGAGGTATGTTAAGGTTGTACCTTTCTTTCTTTCTTTTTGGCATGATTCTTATGAACAAGACGTATACGTAACGTTGATCCATAATGGTTCTATTGTTAGAGTTAGACATGATCTATTTGATTCATGTTCTATAATGTATCTTCAGAAGGTCTTCTTTCAGATTCAGTATGATCTTTAGAGTTACTAGTACTCTTATCATGTTTTGCACTGCATTTTATTTATATACATATGCATATACAAACCTGTGACTCCTCAGGCATTATATACGTGTATATTATGCATTATATATATATGGGGTATGGGGAAGGTGACGGCGTTGTATACGCACTACCACCTGATCAGCTAGTCATATAATGATAACGATGATGATGATGTTGACAATGATGATGCCCACAGAGGCTGATATGATATGATGGGATGCCCACAGAGGTTTGACAGATGTTATATACTTATATATACATATGTATGACCTCATGCATGCATGCACAGTATTTGTATATATCTTTCGGGAGCGCCACCAATTTTGAAGGGGCCAGATTCAAAGAGATACATACAATTGCTGTTCCAACCAAGCGCAACACTAAAATTGATCTGACTCAGCTCCTGGAAGATATACAGTTGCCTCCTAGGCTATACATAAAAGTACAAGACCTGACTCAGCTCCTGGAAGAAATGGAGCTTACATCATCTCACTGAACATCTGTACCATCTAGAATGCACGCCTGCCACTGGGTAATCCTGCTCTTGCAATGTAAAACATAACAAATGTAGTACCCCCGACCAATGGACGTCAGTATAGAAATATTGTACCGAGAATATAAGGCAGATATGAAATATATACAATAAAATAGAATCTTAGAAAGAGAAACTAAAAGGCAATTAAATCAAACCATCACTGAGGACTCTGAAATTTTCTATGGAAACATATCTAAGATCTTACTGCACTTCTTTCTCTCTGAATCTTCTTAGAGTCTTTTTGATGATATCCTTTTGGGTCACTATATGGAACTTCGTTCTGGGATCGTTCACTGTAATACTTGGGATCACCGTTCATTAGATGTTTTCTTTACTTTCCTGTAAGCCCTACTTAGCCAAATGAATACAACATATGATATCAATGTAATGTAGTACATATGAAATGCTCGAGGTAAAACATATATGTATCATAGCCTGTCTATAGGAATCACTTATATACCATAGCTCCGAAGGCAACAGTATATGTATAGCACTGAAGGAAAGTGTATGTGTATAGCCCCGAAGGCAACATTATATATGTATAGCCCCGGAGGCAACTGTATGTGCATAGCCCTGGAGGCAACTCTATAAGGAAAGTGTATATGTATAGCTCCGAAGGAACGTGTCTATGTATAGCCCCGAAGGCAACGATATATGTGCATAGCCCCGGAGGCAACTATATGTGCACAGCCTCGGAGGTAACCGTATATGTATAGCCCCAAAGGCAATTGTATAGATGTATAGCCCCAAAGGAAACTGTATGAGCATAGCCCCGAAGGAAACTATATATGTACAACCCCAAAAGGCGACAATATATGTATAACCCTGAAGGCAACTGTATATGCATAGCCCCGAAGACAACTGTATAACTGTGAGCCTATGCGTTTTATAGTCCGTCCATAGGGCATAAATTTCTCTGAACATGCAATGAACGTGATGAAATGCAATAAAATAACTTCTAATATGACATGCATAATATATATACGTTAAGAATTCTGGGAAACTTACCCTCTAGCTTTTGGGAGCACGAAACTTATTCCTTATAAACTGATCACCCCTGAAACTGTCTTTCTATCTTATGTGGGACTCATGATAAGGAACAATACACGACTCAACTACATGTCTAGGGATACGATAAGGACTTACACTCTTACATTCTTTAATTCTCATTTGGTATTTGACAACCTTATATTGTAACTCTCTTAAACACTTCACTCTCGGGGAGGATTATGCTAACTATATCACCTTGGTTCCTCTTTACTTACATTCTGGCCCCATGGATTGCTAAACTCTCATAAGGGCTCGTATACCTCTGTATTAGCTTAACTCCTCCCAAAGGATACTCTATGACTCAATAGGGCAATATGGGTTCTGCTAATCTGTTCACCTTACCTTACGCTCTATCTCCCATGACAACTTCATAGAAATTGGCCACATGGCATCATTTATCTTAAGCGCCATTCATTTTTTATAACGCTCTATAATCTCCTTCTATATACTGCTAGGCTATCAATGCCATCTTACTTAAGGGAAACTCTAATCCCACCATAACAACTTAGAAATCGACTCTATGAGTAAAACGCTTGAGTACAGCTGAATATGGACATATAACATTTCTTAAAATGACTCATAAGGCTTGTAACATGGATTTAACAAACTTATAAACTCTAGGCTTCATGATTCATATAGGAAACAATAAATACACGTCGTGCCATAGCAGCGAGTCAAGGAATAGCCTTATGTACCTCAAATCCATCTTTGAATGACTACGATGAGTCAATCCTTCTGATAAACATTTAACCTACTTAAGATAGCTAATATCAACAAAACCAACAACCCAACAACATACTACAGCTATACCAACACTATCGTCAAGCAATCAAAGAGCGGTGAGTTCCCGAAGCTACATACAATGGTGTACTACAGACCCGACCTCCTTTTAACAACATACAAGTTCGACACGAGCTACCAAACCCCTACTATCCCTCATACAACATAAGACAGCTCTTTAAATCAATTTATACAAATATGTCAACTCAAACGCATGGCTTCCGATCACCATCCTGTGAGTTCTTACTAAATACATTAGATGCTCATACAAACTTATAGATGAAGATAGAAGGAAGGTGTTACATACCTTGGGTGCTAACGGTAGTCCCCCGGGTTCTACACGACCAAAAAATGCTAAATTCTTTCCATGCTTAAAACGTTCCATGCCAAATTTAGGGAAGTAATAAAAAAAAGATATTTGGGTGTACCCTTATGTCACGACCCAACCCCATGGGCCATGACTAGTGCCCGTGCTGGACACTCGTATACATACCTACTAGATATAGTCAAACTGAATCTATGAACAATATGGAAACTTGCGAAAGAACTCCAAAGGTTCATAACGTCATCATATATATATCCAGATAAACCGTCTCCTGAGGAGTCCACTAATCAAATCATAAAATGATACGCAAGCCGACGAGGCTGCCACTACATATCAATATCATATGCAAGCCGACAAGGCTGCCACTACAGACGAACATCATATCATAGCACATCGTAGAGACACAGCTGAACAAAACTTATACACAACCCACACATATGTCTATAGACCTCTAAGAGTATCGATAGCGAAATATGATGGGACAGGGCCCCGTCTGTCATGACCCAGCTAGGGGCCATGACGGGTACGCGAGGCTGACCACCGAGCACCCCTTATTTCCTCACTGGTCATAGTCATTTACGCTTCTTTATCATTCATAATTGTATGAAAATCATTTTCCGGTGGAAAACACAATAAGTCTATATATATATATACAAATTCCTCATTAGGCCATCAAAATGATATATATATATATATATATATGCATGCTGTAATAAACTTGTGAGACCATCTAACCCACACTACGCATCTACAAGCCTCTACTAACATACTATACATGTAGACGGAACAAGACTCGTTATGCCCCAAAATATACATATGTACCAAAAGGATAATCATAAGCACCTCCGGACAATGGAGTGCTTTTAATCAGCTGATAGCTCCTAAGAATCCGGATCGAGCTCGCCTCCCTGTCTACCTGTGGGTATGAACACAGCGTCTAAAGAAAACAGACGTCAGTACGAATGTTGTACTGAATATGAGAGGCATGAACAAAAAGAACACATCAAGAAAGTAAAGGAGGCATCAAGTATGGAGCAACTGTACCTGACTGGGAATCATATGAAAAGTAATGTATGCTGACTTACTTTTATGCTTATCATCATCTTATGTATACATATCATATGAATATATATATCTAAACTGCCCGACCATATAGGTGCGGTGTGATAATCAGTAACATTAGCCCGCGTCCAGGCCTCCCGCGTCCGAGGTACCATCTCATGCCACCCACTAGTAGTGTCTGCCCATGCTAACTGTCCATGGTGTATCGTATAGCTGCCCACTTTCGCGGTGACTGCCCGGCCAACTAGGCCCGGTATGATGCAATCATGACATGCTCATCATAAAATATTTATAATGATATGCTTATCAAAATATACTTATCATCATACATGCGCAAGGACTCTAGAACAATTGCATTCTATCGAGGTGACGTAAGGTCGTGAACCCTCGATTCCATTATGAGCATTTATGAACATTCTGCCTCACCTTGAAGGGATTAGGATATAAGGTGAGTGTATACAAGGAACAACATCATTTACTTTAAAAGAACGTCACATCATATATCTTGACTCATGTAGCTATGCATGATCTTAGGCTCTTGGCTTTCCGGGATATAGGAGAATCATGAAAAGGGAGAAGAATCATGTCATGGGATTCATGCCATAGAAAGGAAAGTACTAGCCTCACATACCTTTGTCATTTAGCTAAGCTATCGTTCACTTGTTCTCCTTCAATATCACGTTGTTACCTTCACGAGAGAATACGCATTACAGTTAGTCAATCGACCTTAAGAACGCATCGTTATATCTAGAGAAAATTGAGCAGCGTTTCCTTTGTTTCTACTACTTTTCTCATGTTCTATTTCAACTCCCAACATTTACAACAACACTCACAATATCGTATTAACATTCATCACTTATCTATATTTAGCAAAATCCACCACTTTTCTCCAATTTCTCCACATTTAATGGTTTTAGCTCATCATCATAATTTTTCTTACTTCACACCTATTCCATGGTCTATACGCCATTTATAACGTATTCATCATCACAACATATCAACGTTCATGATTCCATTCAACTATCATTCAATTGTGACACTATTCACTCAGTAATGGCCCATTTTCTATGTTCTTCTACATTTCATGCATCTTAGCTTTCCAATACCTTAAATAACATGATAAAGTCATGAAACATACCTTAGATGATGGTGGAACAAGCCTAGAGTGGAATCACTTCTTTAGCACCAAAACCCTTCTTCACCTCTTTTGGAATTTCTTGAAGGAGATGACTTCCAATTAGGTTTCATACACTTTGTTTCATAGATTTGGTGTTGATGATCATTGATTTCCTTGATATTCCTGTGGTTCAAGTATTTGGAGTATTCTAGAGATTTCTTGAAGGTTATAGATGAAGTATGAATGAAAATGAATGAGAAAGTCACTTATAATAATCACAAAATCTGATTTTTAATGAACAGTCGTCGAGGTGTACAGTGGTCGTAAACCACAATTTACGGACCGTATACTAGTTTACGGGCCGTATAACGTGGTCGTATTTAAGCATATCAAAATCGAAAGGTATGCTGGAGGTCATGATGGTTTACGGCCATAGTTTACGGGCCGTATTTCAGTTTACGGTCCGTAAACTGGGCCGTATTTTACCATTTAAACTTTGAACAGAAAGTTGAAATTTTTGGAACGTTGGAGGACGATGGCAGTCTACGGTCCGTAAATCACTTCACGGGCCGTATTCTGTTTTACGACCACTAGCTGAATTGAAATTCTACAACTTTCTTATTTCCAAAAAAATTCATGAATCGCCATTCCCTACTTAGTAAAATGTCGCACACTCATACCCTTCGTTGGTCTATTCATTGTACATGTACGGGGACTTTTCCGAGGTGTAACACCGTCCTACCCCTGGAAAAACATATATATATATATATATATATTGTTATATCCCGCAATTCTGCACATTCGAAAAATTTGAAACAATTGTGACTTGTAAGGAATGAGGCTATATTTTAATTTCATTTGATATATATGTTGTTGCGTATGACAATATTGACGCGAAAACATCGGGGAAGGCTAAGGGCAAAATTGGAATTTCAAAAATTGGTTTCATGAATTATAAGAATTAGCCACAAAGTGATTGGGCTTGGAAAATTTAAAGAAAATAATAATAGGGCCCAAGAGGGGTGGCCGGCCAAGGCCATGGCCCAAGGTCCATATGGACTAATTTTCCATGTGCTTAATATGACTTAAGAGTCATATATTGACCATAACCTTTAAAACTTTCAAGAGAAAAAAAAAAAAGAGGAGAGCAACAAGAGAGGAGTATATTCGGCCAAGAGAGGAGAAAAAGAAGACCAAGAAATCTTGTTCAAAAAAATTGTTTCTTCATGTATTACTACTAATTTGAAGGCCCTCTTCAACATGGTATGATTGTTGGAAGGAGAGAATCACTCTTTGGAGCAAAATTCCAACCCTAGCTAAGTGGAGAAGTTGTGAAGAAAGGTAAGATTTCATCCCCTTTTATATGTTATGAAGGTTTTGTTTATGTTGTAGTATGTAGAAATGGATAGAATTCATGAGAATATGGAAGTTTGCATGGTGGGTGTGTGTGTGTGCATGTGGCCGTGTGTGTGTGCTGTTGTATGGGTAAGATGAGTTGAATTTTATGTAGTATTCTAGTTGTAGTTATTGTGGACTTCAATTGAAAATGAAAGTGGAATGAATTTGGTTGAAGTTGGAAATGTTGGGTTTGGCCGTGTGGTGTATATGATGTGTAGGAAAGATGAAGAAATTTCTATATAGTAATTTGATTGTTGTTGATATGTATTCTATGATGGAAATGAGAATTTGATGATTTAAATTGATGTTGGAAATGTTATGGGTTGATTTGGAAGCCAATATGATGTTAGTATTGTTTCTTTAATTATGAGAATAATGTTGTTAGAATGTGTGTTGTTGGGATAGTTCATGAACTTGGAAGCAAGAAACGCATTGAAATTGTTCCTAGGGAAATTGGGGAGTTTTCGGGTTGAATATGGAATTGATGGAATTGTTGAATATTGTATAGATTTCTTAGAATGTTCTTGGTCTATGTTTGAATGATCTTAAATTAATATATGAAAATGAAAATGTTGATATTGATTGGAAAATGTGAAGTTGGATTGGAAGCTATTGCACTATGTAGAAAAGAAGACTACGTGTGTTAGAATATGTTTTGCATTGATTGTTGATGTTATTGGTATTGTTGTTGGTATGGTTGTTGATATTTGGGCCGAGTTAAATCTCGGGGATGTTGTATGTATAGGGGAGATGCTGCCCAAATTTCCGTAGACAAGTATTGGTTTGAGATTGAATTCTTAAAGCTTGATAATTAATATTTGGTAAATGTGACCTATTGTAGATTTTGGAGTAAACGGGATTTGAATTTGGAGTAGCGTAAGGAGCGGAAAAGGTATGTAAAGCTCCACCCTTCCTTCTTTTGGCATGTCTTAGACATAATAGGTTTGGATACGAGCCTCGGGGACGATTCTATTCCTAGAAATCCGAGTTTGAATTTGCCCTTTTTCATTCAATAGAATTGAATTAAGTTTTGTATGTCTTGTCGAAACAATTGCTTAAGTATCTATAACTTGACCAAATGAAACCGAATGACGCTAAAACTTTCATAAGTGACTTCCTAAGGCTTAATGTACATAATTTGTGTCCGTCACCTCGGTTGACCCGAGGTGGGCCCACTATTTCCGAATCCACCCCTATTGTGATATTGATTTGTCTTGAGCAATAATTAAAGGAAACTCTTAGCTACTCCCTCAACTACTAAACGACAAGTGTTTTGACTATTCCTTGAGTCTTATGACATATTTTGAAGCGTAAAACGAATCTAGAAAGATTATTTTGACGTAACCCATTATGACATCCGCAAGACATACATTATGATCGTCGTCCGAATTCTTTTATACGATTTATCACTTAACTTGTTCTATCGGGTTCCTCAAATGTCTTATGCGATATTTTCGCACGGTATTCCAAGGGAACTTTTGATGATTGTTCCGTTTATCAAACGGTAAGTGCTGTAACTATCCTAACGAGTCTTATAATATATTTTGATATGTAAAATGATTTCTTCGAACTGCT
Organism: Lycium barbarum; assembly: GCF_019175385.1. Taxonomy (NCBI): domain Eukaryota; kingdom Viridiplantae; phylum Streptophyta; class Magnoliopsida; order Solanales; family Solanaceae; genus Lycium; species Lycium barbarum. The sequence goes on from NC_083337.1 coordinate 32,789,048, forward strand.
CTGTCATTTGGATTTTCTTTGAAATGTTCGCAAATGCTCTGTGGTAAAAATGTCCATAACTTTCACATATTGGCTCCGATCGACTCGGAATATGTATATGATCCTTGAGTATCAATAAATGTCTGTATCTGTCGAGTCTGGATGTGTGTGCATATGGTTTCTCACTGCTCTGTTCGTGCAGACCTTAGTATGTTATTCACTGCGCCCGGGCCAGGTTCTGTTATGTTATCGTGCATCTTCCTCCGTATTGTTCACCGCGTCCCTCTCCCCTGCGGGCCGGGTTCTGTAATATATATATATATATATATATATATATATATATGTTTATGATGATATGGGGCGGTGGCTAGGATGGCATATGATATGTGATTCACCGCATCCCGCAGTAGAGGGCCGGGTTCTGTTACATGTATACGTGACATATGATTTATCACGTCCCTCAGTAAAGGGTCGGGATCTGTTATCTGCATATATGTTATAGGATTCCGACATGCATTAATAGTTCTATACACCGCGTCCCTTACTAAAGGGTCGGGATCTGTTACATGCATATACGATATCTGTCTTTGGCATCTGACGATTTTGTCCACCGCGTCCCTTACTAAGGGTCAGGATCTGCTATATGATTATGTCCACCGCGTCCCTCACGAAAGGGTCGGGATCTGTCATACGCACATATATGATATACGACTCCGATAGGCACGGTCTGTGTTTGGAAAGTAAGCTCTCTGGTATTCGGTATCCTCTGTACTCCTTCTGACCTATGATATTGATATATGACCTGGGTCTGAGAAACAAGCATTCTGATAATCTGGATTCGTACTTCTTCTGACATACGACTTCGGCTCATATGATCTGTATTTGGGGAATAATTATTCTGATTTTCCTAGTCTGCACTTTTCTGACATGTGACATCTGTATGCGTGATTAGAGATCGGGAAATAGCACTTTGATAATCTGGATAGTGTATTTACCTTTGTACTGTTGATCCGGTATGTTCTGTTTCCTGTATTCCATGCTTTACATACTCGGTACATATTCCGGACTGACCCCCTTTCTTCGGGGGCTGCGCTTCATGCCACGCAGGTTCAGACGCTTAGGATATCTGTTCTGCTGTCCGGAGTGCTCCTTTGATCCGGAGCCCACATTTTTGGTACCGATGTTTTAGTTGTACATATCTTTGTGTTTATGACTATTTTGGGTACGGCGGGGCCCTGTCCCGTCATATGATTCCGTTGTCTGTATTAGAGGCCTGTAGACATGCATGTGGGTCATGGGTCATGTTTGTTCAGTGAGGTTTATTTGGTTTGTGTCCGGTTTTCACCTACGCTACGTTAATATGATCAATTTATATGTTATGACATAAGTAACGATTTAAATGTTATATGTATATGATTTTATAAGCACGAGGTTCATAATATGTAAGCGCAAGTGTGATTTGGTTAGTAAGTATGTACAACTGTCCATGTCGGGCACGAGTCGCGGCCTACGAGGTTGGGTCGTGACATATATCATAAGATCTGTACCAAAAGTCTAAACTCCGGAACAACGGAGCTCTCCAAGACAGCTGAGTAGGAGTCCTAAGCCGAAGGGTCACCTAACCGACTATCTGTACCTGCGGGCATGAAACGCAGCCCCCCGAAGAAAGAGGGTCAGTACGAAATATGTACTAAGTATATAAAGCATGAAATACAGTAAAGAGAATCATACTGAAATAGAGATTACCAGAAACAAGTATGACTTTTAAAACATCAATACACTTGCTTTATAAAATGAAAATCATGCATATCAATATCATATATCATATCCGGCCCATTATGGGACTCGGTGAATAAGGTCGCCACATAGCATCCATAAACACATCATAACACCATCACATCATAACACCATTATATATATATATATATATACCGTATCCCGGCCCTCTAGTGAGGGACTCGGTGAACAATGCAGTGAAACTGTGCACGAAAACGTATCCTGGCCCGGGACTCAGTGAAAGATATGTTGAAGCATGCACGAGTAGAGTAGTGAGCAACCATATGCAAATTAAATCATATTTGAGACTCAATAGAATAATCAAAACGAACAATCATTTGAAAATCAAAACAATAGTCACATCAAATACCTTTCGAATGTCACTGTGGATTATATCAAAATAGAACTTCTGGAATCATATACACGTATCAAGACATAATGAATTAGCTTCTGGAAATCAAGAGCGTTAGCCATCCTAGTGGCTCTAAGAATAGGAACTTCTTTGGAATCATATACACATCGTCTGTTCCTTTCATAAAGATCATGACAAAAAGAAAGAAGGGTTAACTTTACATACCTGTTAAAGGTTAATCGTAATCACGTTCGCTTCGTCGCCCCTTTAGCCTATTTAATATGAAAGTAACGCTATCGTTAGTAAACTATACTTCCTAGCTCATAAATCTGTAACCAATCGCTTATAGGACGCATTGTTTAATTTATACTTTCTTGATTAGGATTTTCATTAGTTAAGAACTTAACGGAAATCGGGCAGCATTTCCCCTATATACTCGCCTAACCCGAACTTCCAATTAACCTCCTGTTATCACAGAAATACCAACAATGACAGTAATAGAGATATGCATATAAAACCCTTACAATTCAGCCGACAAACAACTCTAACAATCCAACAACCCTTCTTAATCCTTTTCCAATCAAAATCGTTAACGTTTTAAGATTATACACCAAACAACCCAGCACACGCTTTGTATGCGATACGTTATACACTTCTTTCTTCCAAATCTAGAATCCACATCGACGACAACACGACCACAACACGAATAACAACATATGAACATAAATCATACTTTTAATCCTTTCAACCCACAATTTCATATAACAACAATTTCATGCAATTTCTTACTTCCAATTTCACCCAATCCAATTTTAATCCTTCCATTACAACACCATTAATACAATTATACCACAAAATAAGAAAATCTTACCTTAATTTACTCGGAGGAATTTCTACACTTATTTGCTCCAATTTCACAATTTCTTCTTCCTCAATTCAATATCCAATGTTGCTATCACCTCCTTGAACTTGTAATTCACTTGGAACTTGATCAAGATATGCAACAAAACAACTTTTCTCAACAACCATGGCTGGCCGAGAGGTTGGCAGCCATGGAAGTGTTCTTCTTCTCCCTTATTTTTTCTAAGTTTTAATTTGTAAAATGAAATCAATTGCTAAATTGTTCATCACTCAATTGTATATATATATAACTCGACGTATAGAAATACGGGATATAACATCCTTCACCCTTTTAGAACATTCGTCCTCCAATGTTAAACTGGTCCTGAACTCCCAATATTTTTTTCAAGTGTTCTCTTATTTAATTATGCCCTTCACATGCCTCTTTCATTTGTCGATTCACTATAATTCACTATAACGCATTCCAGGTCTCTACATAGTCCTTGTCGTAATACTTCCTCCTTCTGTTGCTTCTCGAGGTAATTATTCCACGTCGCTGTCCTTAATCTCCTCTTTATTTCGCAGTCGGTTGTCAGTTGTATTGCGAGCTCTTTTGTTGAAGTGTTACTCTTTCTCTTGTCTCACACTGTGCAGTTGTACTGTCACTGATTGATTTGGACTTGTATTCATGGTGCACTTAGTCATAACTCGACTCTTTCTTTTCCTATAGTTATTCCCTTATGATGATATATTGTTCACTTCACTTCACCTTCTAATCTTTAAATAAGATCTTGTAATGCGCAGACATCCCTCATCGGTTTATTAGACTCTGCAATCCTTGGAGTATTTATACCTCTGGTAACGTACAGACCCTTCGTAACTTTACGAATAAAATGAAATTTTCCAAGGTGAAATTTTACTTCAATGACCTTATATTGCCCTGCTATTCCAATCTATATTCTGGAATCTTTATCCTCAAGTATCACTTCTCGACTTTCTTTTTAACTGCCATTTTGCTTTCAGCTCTTAATATTGATCCTTAGAGTTGGTTACCAAATAGCGCTAGAGTTTCCTCATTTTATAACTTCACATAGCCGCTCTGTGGTATGTCTATTATCAATCGGTATAACTCCGAAAGAGTTCTTGATTTGACATATAAATTCACTGTCTTCTAGTCACCAGCTCGTCCTGCTCGTCTCACTTAAGCTATTCCATAATTTCTCTTAGTCCAACTTGTAACACTTTAGGCATATTCAATTACCCTTTTGCTCAGGTTTTGTTTTTATTTTTCCTGTCACACATTATGTTGCAATCCTTACAAGAATATACGAAGGTGCTCAAATACCTTAGCGTCGTTCACTAGTTTTTATGCTTTACCTCGCATTCTCTTCTTGTATCTCTCAATCGGTGTCGGGGCTCAACTATGGCCATGTCCTATTTGCCCTCCATACAAATTCTATCTCGGTACTTTGACTCAAATCATCTTACTCCTTTTCTTAATGTATCAAAAATTTCACAACCACATTATCATTACTAAATCCTTACTCTTCTCATCAAGTACTCACTTGGTCACATTCCCACCATACAAATATTCGTAGGTTGCATAACTATTTTTGTACAACTTGCACAAATTGTATCCAGTCTTAGTCATAATCTTTCCTTCTCCTGGTTCATTATACCTTATATAACTCATCCATACTGAAATTCGCTCGTAGCCTATCTCGTCATACTCCTTTCCCTTCCTTTATTCACCCCTTTGACTTTCTCACTTCCTGCTATAGGAGATTTTCTATCCCTTCACCTTGTTCCTTATAAGTCGCAATCTCATTAGTGCATAACCCTATTGCCAAAGCCTAACCTGTATTCTAGTATAGTATTGTTGTCCTTCATAATACCTCTTAAGTTACTCGTTACCATTCTCTTGTCGTACTCTTTCTTTTTATAAGCACCCACTTTTTAATGCCATATCATTTAAGATCTTTACAGATGCTTCTCTGCACCATGTCAAATACCATCCTGACTTCTATCCATTCAGTGTTGGCTTCTGGATCTTACTAACTTGTCCCTATTTCCAATCTCAATTTCATTTGATCTCTTTTCTAATTCACTTGGTATATTGTACCATACTCAGGTCTTTCTTTATAATGTATAACTTTTATTATCCACACACGAACCCTTAATCAAAATCAAGGAACGACGAGAACCTTTCGATATATAGTACAAAATCTTATCTGATGGTTGGTACTCGAGTAATGTAATTAGTGTAGCAATTTAGCCAAAGCCACATTCCATTTATTCTGATCAATAATTAGCTAGTGCTTATAGTCGTTTCAAATTGTCAATTAGGTAGCACTTATATTCTGATGATAAGTGTCCCAAGCTTTCTTATAACAATATCTTTATCCTAATGGATATCATCTGTTTCTTTTAATAAATTCACTATACATTAGTTGTTTCGCAAATTCACAATGCTTGTCCTTTAAGGATTTCACTATTTTCGAGGTGAAGTCACATACACGTAGTACTCCTTTATGCCTCATGCTCTTTCGCCCTTGTTGTATACCCAGCGCTAACTTCTAACTTATTCAAAATCATATCAAATTCGTCTTAACAGTGGTCTTGTCTTATCACCTTCTCGTCGTACTACACCTTAAGTTCGTAACTATATTTTTCCCTTTTATTTTATACTCGTACTCAATTAATTATGTCCATCCTAGGTGCTTTCTTTCGTGTTCCTTTCATTTTTTTCCGTCTATGTCTATCTTTTATTTTGTGTACGAGGGATCTCGTGCTACTCCTGTATCCTTCGGAAAATACGACTTCTCATAACCCCTCCCTCTATTTGTTTTCTTCCTCCAAACGTATCCTGTTCATCCCTGTTTGTTCTTGTCATTCCAGTCATTTCTGGCACTCATTCTGCCTCGTTCCTCATCTTCCTCTAATTTGGTCTTTCACAATTCTGTCACTTATATTACTCGTGCTCTGAGCTATACATGTCATAGCCTATTACTGCACTGTCATTTCGCTCGCTGCCTTCTTATCTCCCTCTTATAATTACCTCCTTCTTTTCGTGTGCTCGCTTTCATTTCTGTTACCACATATTCTTTATTCTGAACATTCCCTATAGAACTTTATGAGTCTTTCTCAATCGTTCTATACCCTGACTTTCCATTTCATATTTGCCTTTATACCTTAGTCACATAGATCACGTCATATCTTTTAGTCACTTCCTCACTGGACTTTACTCATTCTTATAACAATCTTCCAAACCACCATAAGAAGGGGAACTAGAATCCGACTAGCATCATGGGGCTCCTAATGACTGATTTACATAGTTTACCTCCAGATTTTTCCTTGGGTCGTGAGCGAACCATTTAGTTCATAAATTACTTACCGTATGCTTCATACTCTTCGAATAAAAGTGAAACTTAACTGCTAGACGTTTTTTCTCTTCAACACGAACTTTTTATGAGGTAAACTGTGGCTTGAAAGTATCCTGGTCCGTTCAAATGAATTCCAAACTTCTCTGCTCATATTTGCTTCTTTGAAATCAAATTTTTTCAAATAAGAATGGTGCCTCTTACGGATGACATGGAGGGTATCTCTTCAAGATTTAATCCGACATAATGAATTTACCCTATCGGTATCGACTTTCAAGACATATTATGAACTTATATCTCATTCTTTTTTTCTATTTCTGGGAAATTTTTGGCAGAGTTTCCTCTGTACTTCTTACTATCCCAAAACCTACACGCAGGAAATACCAACAATGCCTCACAGGGCCAGCATATATGCGAAAATATCATATCATGTCATAGCCACAAAGGGCTCCCAATTTTAAGTAAAAAGTATAAAGGTGTTGGAACTCACCTCACATATCGCACCTCGAGACGTACCTGATCCTTTAACGATCTGTCCTGTTATACCGTCCTATCTACCTCCCCTTCCATTCTTCAACTTTACATGGCAATCATACTCCAACATTCTTACCTTACCCGACATGCCTCTTTCGCACCGTGGCTTACCTGTGTACTGTGTAGCTTCTAATATCATCAGTCACTTTCTTCTGTCGATGTCGTTCTTCAGCTGAAATCAAAGGTTAGTATAAGGAATTTCATTTCCTATGGCTGGGCCCTATCGCACGATCTAGGATAAGAAGGAAAGATAACATCCTAAATGTCCTGTAGCTTCATGTTTATAGATGTGGTGCACAACACACCGATAAACAAGACTCTACTAGACACGGTTTGTAGACACTCCGAGGATGAACTACTCTGATACCACTTTTGTCACGACCCAACCCCATGGGCCATGACTAGTGCCCGAGCTGGACACTCGTATACATACCTACTAGATATAGTCAAACTGAATCTATGAACAATATGGAAACTTGCGAAAGAACTCCCAAGGCTCGTAACGTCATCATATATATATCCAGATAAACCGTCTCCTGAGGAGTCCACTAATCAAATCATAAAATGATACGCAAGCCGACGAGGCTGCCACTACATATCAATGTCATATGCAAACCGACAAGGCTGCCACTACATATCAATATCATACGCAAGCCGACAAGGCTGCCATTACAGATGAACATCAGATCATAGCACATCGTAGAGACACAGCTGAACAGAACTTATACACAACCCACACATATGTCTACAAACCTCTAAGAGTCGATAGTGAAATAAGACAGGACAGGGCCCCGTCGTAACCCTGGAAAAACATATATATATATATATATATATATATATATATATATATATATCATAAGATCTGTACCAAAATTCTAAACTCCAGAACAACGGAGCTCTCTAAGACAGCTGAGTAGGAGTCCTAAGTTGAAGGGTCACCAAACTGACTATCTGTACCTGCGGGCATGAAACGCAGCCCCCCGAAGAAAGGGGGTCAGTACGGAATATGTACTGAGTATGTAAAGCATGAAATACAGTAAAGAGAATCATACTGAAATAGAGATTACCAGAAACAAGTATGACTTTTAAAACATCAATACACTTGCTTTATGAAATGAAAATCATGCATATCAATATCATATATCATATCCGGCCCATTATGGGACTCGGTGAATAAGGTCGCCACATACCATCCTTGGCGCCATAAACACATCATAACACCATCACATCATAACACCATCACATCACAACGCCATCACATCGTAACACCATCACATCATAACACCATCATATATATATATACCGTATCCCGGCCCTCTAGTGAGGGACTCGGTGAACAATGCAGTAAAACTGTGCACGAAAACGTATCCTGGCCCGGGACTCAGTGAAAGATATGTTGAGGCATGCACGAGTAGAGTAGTGAGCAACCATATGCAAATTAAATCATATTTGAGACTCAATAGAATAATCAAAACGAACTATCATTTGAAAATCAAAACAATAGTCACATCAAATACCTTTCGAATGTCACTGTGGATTATATCAAAATAGAACTTCTGGAATCATATACACGTATCAAGCCATAATGAATTAGCTTCTGGAAATCAAGAGCGTTAGCCATCCTAGTGGCTCTAAGAATAGGAACTTCTTTGGAATCATATACACATCGTCTGTTCCTTTCATAAAGATCATGACAAAAATAAAGAAGGGTTAACTTTACATACCTGTTAAAGGTTAATCGTAATCACGTTCGCTTCGTCGCCCCTTTAGCCTAGTTAATATGAAAGTAACGCTATCGTTAGTAAACTATACTTCCTAGCTCATAAATCTGTAACCAATCGCTTATAGGACTCATTGATTAATTTATACTTTCTTGATTAGGATTTTCATTAGTTAAGAACTTAACGGAAATCGGGCAGCATTTCCCCTATATACTCACCTAACCCGAACTTCCAATTAACCTCCTGTTATCACAGAAATACCAACAATGACAGTAATAGAGATATGCATATAAAAACCCTTACAATTCAGCCCACAAACAACTCTAACAATCCAACAACCCTTCTTAATCCTTTTCCAATCCAAATCGTTAACGTTTTAAGATTATACACCAAACAACCCAACACACGCTTTGTATGCGATACGTTATACACTTCTTTCTTCCAAATCTAGAATCCACATCGACGACAACACGACCACAACACGAATAACAACATACGAACATAAATCATACTTTTAATCCTTTCAACCCACAATTTCATATAACAACAATTTCATGCAATTTCTTACTTCCAATTTCACCCAATCCAATTTTAATCCTTCTATTACAACACCATTAATACAATTATACCACAAAATAAGAAAATCTTACCTTAATTTACTCGGAGGAATTTCTACACTTATTTGCTCCAATTTCACAATTTCTTCTTCCTCAATTCAATATCCAATGTTGTTATCACCTCCTTGAACTTGTAATTCACTTGAAACTTGATCAAGATATGCAATAAAACAACTTTGCTCAACAACCATGGCTGGCCGAGAGGTTGGCAGCCATGGAAGTGTTTTTCTTCTCCCTTTTTTTTCTAAGTTTTAATTTGTAAAATGAAATCAATTGCTAAATTGTTCATCACTCAATTGTATATATATAGTGCTCCTTATATTGACACGTATTGTCACACCCTGATCTTACTAGGGTGTGATGGGCACCCGACCCCATATTCGGAGCCGAGCGAACCCGCTGACTCTTATTACACACATAATCACTTTGGACTCCTTAAATCAAATAAAGATAAAATACATAATAAGGATTTGCAGAATTATCCTTTTCATCGTTCCCGAATCAAGTCAAATCTGTAATCATATAAAATTTGTAACATGTAGCATAATAACACATCGGCTGGTGGAGCCGCTTACAAGACTGACATTCTATACCCACGACTCTGTCTGCAAAGTCTCTAACTTCAACCAAGACATCATAGCATAATACTCTAACCCGGCAACACTCCAGGGCCAAATGTAGCTTGCCAACTTCACTAGAACATCTTCTATAATGGCTTCTACTCATCTGGGTGTACCTGCGTGGCATGAAACGCAGCCCCCGAACAAAGGGGGTCAGTACGAGCAATGTACTGAGTATGTAAGGCATGAATAGTAACATAGTAAGGGATGTAAAGTTTGAATAATAACAGAATGGACATATAGGGCATACCGTAAGATAAATGAGTAACCTGTACATATGAATGCCTTTTTGGCGGTACCATGCATGCTTAGTGCTGCGGAACGTGCAGCCCGATCCATTTATATATTATATTGCTGCGGAACGTGCAGCCCGATCTATTTATATATTATATTGCTGCGGAACGTGTAGCCCGATCCATTTATATATTATATTGCTGCGGAACGTGCAGCCCGATCCATTTATCCATATATCCGGCGTCCGGGACGATATCATATTATACCAACTGATCAGGTGGCTATGCGTCTATAGCGCCTCACCTTTCCCCTTACCCCATATACATATACATATATCATGTTCATGTATCATATACATATATCATATACATATATCATGTGAGTAGCATGCAGTAGAGCCCAAAGAATGTTATGTCTCTATCGGAGTGACGTAAGGTCGGTAACCTCCGAATATATTATGGATTAATCATCATGGCTTTGTCTCACCTTGAAGGAACAATTATTATAAGGTGGGACTAGTAACGAATAACAGCGTTAAGAGAACATAGAATAAGATCATAAATCTCATAAGGCGTCGCTTCATATACATATGCACATAGAATAATTTTTTTAAAACTCAATGGGTACGTACATAAATTGACACTTGAGAGTCATAAACACGTTTCAAGTCAATCCGAGTTAGTATGAAAAAGTTATGGACGTTTTAGTACAGAACCTTCTATGAACGTTTTAGAAGCTATTTTTGGAAAATCAAAGCAATAATCATATCAAGTACCTTTCGAATATTGCTATGGATCAAATCAACATAGAACTTTTGGAACCACACACTTGTATCAAGACATAGCAAAATAGTTCTTCGGAAGTCAAGAGCATTAGCCATCCTAGTGGCTCTACGAATAGAAGGTTCTTTGAAATCATACATATACTTTGTCTGTTTGTTTCACAAAGATCATGCCAAAAGAAAGAAAGGGTAAGCCTTAGATACCTGCTCCACGTCCTATTAGCTACGCTTAATTGTCCAAGCTCGCTATCGCTAGTCTACATTCAAGAAGATTGACGCAATCATTAGACTCATCATCATATACTTGTCTTAATCATTCAAATGAGTTCATTTATAATCCGCCGAAATTTCGGCAGCATCTCCCCTGTAAATACACCATCCCCGAGAATCTAACTCGGCCAATTTATCAACAACAATCCGAGAATTCGACTCGGCCAAATTATCAACAACAATACCAATAGTATTTACATCATTTCCAATACCAACGTATGCCATAGAACAGCCCACACACTGTTTTCTAAATTTCTCAACCAACCAATTTGCGGTATAACTATTTAGTAATTTTATTTCCGAAGAGAAGCTGAAATCAACACCAATAACTTTAATAACAACATCCTACAAGAAATATATATATTTTATCCAAAGTTCTCCTCAAACTCAAACCATAATTCAACAACATCAACAAACGAATTTATATCGATATTTTCTACGTTCTAATCCGTTAAAACTTTAAATAAACTTGTTAACAATGAAAAGGGATCGTAATCTTACACCAAGTGTGCAGCCATCACGTCCATCCTCTTTTTCTTGATTGATTTTTAGCTCATATTGAAGAAAACACAGCGTACAACACTTTTCCCTTCATGGGCTTCGGGATTCGAGGCTTAGATTTTGGTCAAAATTGGTTTTTCTTCTCTCTAAGGCTCCTCTTTCTCTTTTTCCAGAGTTTTCTGGCGTTTTGGTATGAAAATTGAGGAGAAAAGGGCTGAAGTTTCACTTAAATAAACATGGGTCATGGGCCTAACCCGGTTGGGCTCGGATTGGTCCTAGCCCACTGACCTTTGTGCCTTAAAACGTCCATATATCCTTGTCCCGACGTCACCTGTGGACCCACGACCTATGGTTGGAAAGATAATTCAATTATCTACAACTTCTATTTCTTGGTATGGTTCCGAATTCCAAACTTACAATACAGTGTTTTCCCCTCGACGTCAGGACTTCCACTTCGATTTGGGTCAAGGGTCCTTCTTGAGTTGTGTTTAACGTCGCATATGTGCTTCATATAATTTGTAACATGTCCAAAAAAAATCTCGACGTGCGGGCCCCACCTCAGCTTATAAATAATCCGACGTACTAAAATACAGGATACAACACTATCAACATGAGTTTAAATTATGTAGCAACAACATAATTGTCAATCATTTTTTTTTTTTTGAGGAAGCACGTGTCATGCTCATGCTCTGAAAATGCGGGATATAACACGTGCCCCCCCCCCCCCCCCTTAATGACTCACCAAATGATTTCTTGAATTATATATATATATATATATATTTTGGGTGGGGCCCACAAATAGTAATTAAATTAATTAATTTTGATTAATCATTAATCCTTACTTAATAATGTAATCATAATTAATTAGTCCCTAATTTCCAATAATATTTTTACACTAAATAAAATTTATAAACAATTTGTGTACTAATTAAAATTGAAAATTAAAAGTTCCTATTTCATATCCGAAAATTATCCCGTCTTTAACTTAAGTCTATTAGCTTGCGAATAACTCAAAGTATAGAAATACGGGATATAACACCTTACTTTCATAGCAGTGACTTGTTGGTCTCTGTTCTTGCTTACAAGAATTGTCCCATTGTGTGCTTTTATAAAGAGGAAAAGAATGAAGTCGAACTACATCTAAAAATGAAGATCACGATCTGAATATATTTAAGTCGGCTAAGGAATTGTAATATTGCTAATTGAATGATCCACATTAGTCCACGTAGCTATTTACTAGGTCTATGCCAAATGAATTATGGTAGACATATATCTTGAACTGGCAGCTCTATTGGACCCAAATTTAGTTAGTCCGTCATTATATGAAGTCTCTTCTACTACAATTCAATTATGATAATATATAATGATGCATATCTTATATAATTATGATGGTGGGTCAATGAGTATGGATCTAGCATTAATGATAAATGGATAAACTTCTACCTCTCTTAATAAATATATTATGTCCTAAATATCTTTTACAAAAGTAAAAAATATATTAAAGGAACATGAAGGCATCAAGATAAGATATTTCATCAAATTCTAATTGTTCCAACCCAATATCAAAAGTAGAAATTTTGCACTATAAATTCTCAAAATGGGAAAAGATAACTTTTCTTATGAGAAAATAATTTCTATTCTTGTAATAAATAAAATCTCATTTATAAAACCCCTTTTGTCATATTTATAATTTAAAGTATATTCGAGAAGTAGTAATGACAGTAACTATATAAAATCATACTTATCAAATTCATTTACCGAAGGTTTCACTTAACAGAATGTATATATCATATCAAGGCTATATATAATGAATTTGAAATTCGTCAAACTTATCAGGCCCTACATCTATAACTACATGTATGACCTTAATCCCTTCCAACTCATATGGTTTTACTACAACGCATCCTAACGCTAAGGTACGGGATGTTACAACTCTTTACTTCCTAGGCATTCAATTAATTCTTTTGAAATGCTTGCATATGCTTTTATCAAGGCACACGCTGGAGCAAAGAAGGTATCAGCAAGAAAGGCCGATATCTTCAAATAGCTCAGGAACACACGAAATTGTTGTGGGAATTTGTAATAAGATTAAAAAAGGAACGTATGATGTTGCTGATCACGCCCAACTCTAGTCTATAAAAAGGATATGCGGTCACTGCAAATATAATCCGGTCTAAGAGTCCAGAATCGAATCCCGCAGAGAACTAACGCTAGCTATAACCATTCAATATTACTAAGAAAATAAGTTCAAACAATATTCGAAATTATAAAGATTAAGATTTCTATTTTAAAATGCTTAACTATTAAATAATAAAGCAGTAAAAATTATCAATTAAAGAAGATAAAGTTGGAGACAAGATGAAGGAGGTCTAGGGTTATGATTTTCCCAATTATCATAATCCCTCTTGCTACGTTACCTACAATCTCACCGCTTCATTCTCTACGGATCATGAGCACTCAACTTACCGTAATTATCTCTTGAGCAATGACAATAATTTATTAGACGTACTCTCTCAAACTACTCTAACTACTAATTTCTCACCGCTCACTGTGACCACGTCAAAGCTTCGTTATCTCTAATCTCGCATTTAAAACCACAGTATTGATATGCCTAGGAGTGACGCTGTTCAAAAACAACCTAAATATGCATTCTTTCTCATGCAACACATAATAAATAGGCATGGTCAATCGATGGCCATTCAATCAACTGAAATAAGCATGTAGTTGAACAAGCAAAAAAATTCAACGGTTTAATTATATAAAAACATAACAAGAATTCATCCTACAAAAGGTTCCATCAAAAACCAAGATAAGGAATCTAGCTACTCATAATATTTTTTAAGAACATAGCATAGAATTCCATAAAACACAAGTAAAAGAATAGAAGAAATTGGAACTCTAAGCTGAATCCTATCACTTCCGCTCCGTGCTTGTTCTTGCCTCCAAAATTATGCGTTCCTGTTTTGTGGCCGTCCTCTGTTCATCTCTCCTCCCCTCAAAAATGCATATTTAGGGGTTTATATATGAGCTAGGTTGTCTAGGATATTGTTCAAGCCTATCCAAAGTCTGACAGGAAAAATTGAAGTCGCACGCTTGTGGGCTCGCTAAGTGAGGAGGTTTACGAGCACCTCTTCGCCAAGATTCAGCAAGTTGCACGCTATGGAGGATGCTTTTGGCATGACTTCACCAATTATTTTCACTGCCAACATCACCGGCACACTTGCTTGGCTCGCGAGGCAAGCAAATTGGCCTCCTTGCATTCACTTCAATTATTATTGCTTCGATTTCGTGGAAAATCATTCCTTTAAAGCTCTTTCCATCCAAAACACTTCATACACACATAAAACACGTATAAGTTTAAAGAAACCAAATAATATATAAACCGCAGAAATATAGTTAAGATATGAGGCGATAATATACTTGAAATATAGATTATTTAGCCGAATATCACCACCCCACACTTAGACTTTATCTCTTCTTCGAGCAAGTTTATAATTCATCACAGTAGCAAGGAACACTTTCAAAACTCATTCAAGCAACACACCAATAACAATGGCTTATAGCGGCCCTTAGAACCCAGCATATGCACTATTGGCAATTTTCCTCAGGTTGTAATGCATGCCAAAACTATTTAAAATTTTCAAATGATCTCTCCTAAAATCTTAGCCTCAAAGATTGACTTTCCTCCTATTCAATTATTGACTTGCATTTCTATGCCAACTTAAGAACCAAGTACCTCGCAAATCTCTTGTGAATCATGTGCCCTCACCAATCAAAGAGAAATCAGTCCACACCCTCAAATAAACTTCAAATGTATAATGACTCAAAATAAAAATCCTGTGCCTCCCAAGGCAGTATCATAGACTTGCACGTACTGTAAGATTCAACTAATTTAAGCCTGTCAAATCTAAGATCAAGTAGGACTTTATATGATGTAATGTAGGCTAAGGGACAAGTGGGATATATTTAGGGAAATAGTGACTCCACCCTCCTAAGCACTTTAATACAAGACATTTTTTACTTTCTAGAGCATGCTTATCATGGTCCCCATTCAATTGATCATTATAAAAAGGAATAATTACTTGGCATAGCTACCTCTAAGAGGCAATTATTGGTAATAACTACCTTTTAATTTATTTATATTTAGTAGATACATTGATTTTGTAAATTACCATTCATAGCTATACCAAAATACATCAAGCGGTCGTGGCTGGAGTGGTTATTGGGAGCGGGCGCTGCCCCTGCCCACCCAATTTTGAACCCAGCCAACCACATTATTTTTTTTACATATTTTTCCTAGCTTTTTCTCCTTGTATCTGAGTGTATTTGAGTGTATTTCGTCATATGTATTTGGCTTATAGTGTATCTCATATGTATTTGGCTCATATGTATTGGCTTCTTGTCTTTTATATGAATGTATATGAAGCCAAATATATTCAGATACAAGACAAGAAGCAAAAGCACATTCAGTTACAAGACAAGAACCTCAAATACATATGAGATACAAGACATATAAGCCAAATACATATGAGATACATTCAAATACAGTAAATACATTCGACTTCGCGGCAGCTCGAATACATTCAAATACAGTCAAATACATGTGACATTAGATAAGGTTTGATGCAACTGAACAACGTATTAAAATACACTGAAATACATCAAATACAACGAAAATGCCTAATGTAGCTACAAATTGAAAATATGAAAATGGTAGTAATGGATGGTTAATGGCTCATAAAAGGTAGTTATTTATGTAAGTTTCCCTTATAAAAATACATCCCAAGAATTCCTTTGTTTTCAACCCAACACATATAAACAATTTCACTGGCTAAGAACAAAGTAGTATTCTTTTTCTCTCTTTTTTTTTTTTTTTGCTCCATTCTTTTCTTTTCTTCCTTTTTTATTCAATCAATTTTTTTCTTTTGCTTCAGCTAATGAAACATTTTTTTCTCCATCGTTTCCTTTAGTTCCACTCAAAAGCTACCCATATTCCCTATATTTTTCGTGCGCTTATTTGCCACAACCCAAAACGACAGTCGAGCGGGCACCCACACACTCCCCCCTAGTGGGTGAACCCTTCCCTTACCCGACATACAATTGATCAATGCGGAAGAATGATATAAATGCTAATAAGTCTCAAATATCATATAAAAGTAATAATTGTGAAAATACATAAACTACCTAAGGAATGTGGTCTGAATAGTACAAGAGCTTCTAAGTATAGAACTTGAATAAAAGTTACAACTACAACTTGAATAAAACTTCCGTTTAGAATGAAAATTTAACAAAAAAGTCTAGATGAACTCCGTGATATACTTGAAGGCTAACTGAATCTCGCTCAAGTACCTGGAATAACTAGACACCCCGAAAAGGATGTAGCAAGAGTAGTATCAGTACAAAAAACACGTACTGGTAGGCATCATAGGCCGAAAACAATTAGCTAACATATATGACAGAAAGAAACTATAAGATAAGCAGATAAGCAGTACAAATGTCGTCACTAAGCACATCCACATAAGTCTTGCAATAATGTGAACCACACTAGATCTCAGTAGTATATAGTCATAGCCTGGGCGGAACCTCAATCCCTCAAATCCATCAAGTGTCTAGATAAATGATTAACAAGCACGCAACATCTCAATAAATCAACCAAGGAATCAAGGCTAAAACGCACCATGCTATACAACAGCTCAGGTCGATGAATCATGTAGAATGTGCATGAAGGATATGTATGTATCAATCTCAAGTGTAAATCAAAATCAAATCTCAATCGGGCCACACAAGGGCACATATCAAAATATCAATATCAAGTCAAGTCATTTCCTGTATCCATTTTAATGCCAAGATAAGTGAGAGACAATCATATCATAATCACAATATGATAACTAAGTACAAATACGGTATCACACGCATGACAACAAGCCAATAATGTTACACCTCGCACTTTCAGAGCATGAGCATGCTACGTACTTCACCATATTAATGGAGCATTGGATATGTCCCATGAACGTTTGGAAGGTACAAGCCATGGGAAGTACCACGGGAAGTACATAACAATGAAGTAAAGGATGAATTACGATCTCGTAAGTCGTAACCGGGAAGGACAACCTTGGAACCAAAGGACATGATTAGTATCAAGTATGATTAATGATAAACATCATGTATGGTGAGTTTTGAAAGATTCCGGGACCAAGCAAATCGAAGAAAATAAGTTTGTCGAAAATTTGGAAAAAGTTGGCAGAATTTTGGATAGAATTTTTGGTCAACTTTGGAGGGGTATATCTCACGGTATATTAGGAATTTTAAGGTGTTTCACAATCCTAAAATGAAGTTCATCGTGTCTAGTTTCCAACGCAACAAACCTCTCATCAAAACGACATTGGAGTAGGGAGTTATGGCAATTTTAAGATGACCTATCCAAGCTGCCAAATGGCTTTTGTGGGTCCCACATGGGAAAGTCAGTGGAACCAACTTATAAGGGGTATAAAAACCCCCCATCAACCCCATTCTTTCATCATTCTAAACTCTCATGTTTTCTAGAAATCTCCTAACACATCCCCCAAACATTTATAGCCCATTAAATCAAGAATGTAACAAAATTACACCAAACTAGTCCATAAAAGGAGATTGTTCTTGCTTCTACTTGATGATGTAGTGAGTTTGGTCTTAAAGAAAGTTGGTGTGCCTAAATTTCTTTAAGTATAAGGTATATTATTCATCCTATCTCTTTTGTTGAGTTGATTTGAAGGTTTAACAAGTCGTAAAAGTGAAAATAGTTATGGACGAAAGGTCATAAAGTGTTGTGTTGTAGTTGTAGAGTTTATGGACTGTTTTGAGCATGTTGTGGCCGTGTGGCTGGGAGAATTTCCTTGTATATGGATGGTGTTGGTGTGTTGATCAAACTATGCTCCTTGATTGGGAAGAAAGGAAGTGTATATTTTTGTTGCATGTTGAAAAACATCGTGTGGGATTTTTTATGGAATATTTTGGTATTGATGATTATGTTGTTGATATTAGAATTGCTATTGTTGTGGTTTTGTTGGTATTGTGATTTCGGGATAGGGATATAAACAGGGGAGATGCTGCCCAAATTTCGGCAGATTCTATAGGGGTTTAATTTGAAGTCTTAAGATAAGCATATGTCGATAAGCCTAACAATAATATGAATTCTCTTGAATGTAGATTTACGAGCTTGGGAGGATATGCGTTAAATAGTTAATGTTAAGGCGACCGAAAAGGTATGTTAAGGCTAGTTCCTTTCTTTCAAAAAGCATGATTCCATTTATGTTTCCATAACCTTCTTACTTCCAAAAGTTAGAAGTTCGTGATTCTTAGAAGCTTCTTATGATACTAAAGATGAAATGTTTTCTATGATGAACATGATGATGATGATTTTAATTCTACAAATTCCAAAGCTTATGATTTTAATGCTATTATGAGATTATTGAGCTTATTTCATGATTTTCTTGATTTTATTCATTATTGTTGATCTCACCTTATAATAATTATTCCTTCAAGGTGAGATATAGTAATGATGATTATTCCATAATATAATCGGAGGTTACCGACCTTACGTCACTCTGATAGAGTTGTAGCTTTTAATTGGACTCTCATACATGCTTATTTTTATGTATGATTACATCGGGCCTAGTTGGTCGGGCAGACACCACTACAGTGGGCATAGTGGGTGGCAGATGATTACACCGTGCCTAGTTGGCCGGGCAGACACCACTAGTGGGCCGCGTGAGATGGTTACCCCAGACGCGGGCTAATGATTATGTTATATATGTATGAGAAATGTTTTTTTATAAAAAAATATAAGCATGCATGGTATCCTCCTTCTGAGGCAATCAGATGTACATGTTATCTTTATCTCATGTTATGTTCTATAGTTCTCAGGAGCACTCCAGTTACTTCGGAGCTACAATCTATTTGATATTAGTCCTGATGGTCACTTGTATTTTATGTAGAGGCTCGCAGACATATGTGTATAGTTAGACATATCATACCCCTACCGGTTCATATCATTGTATAACATTTTAGTAGCCTTATTGGCTGGTGATGATGGACATGATTGTTGAAGATTATATAAAGATGTGTCGTTATATTGTGATATATGTCCTTACAAATTATGATATCCAGGAGCTATCTTTATGGTCCACCCAGGAGTGTTTATGAGATGTATATTTATTGGTGCTCGATGTGTTAATTCCGGGTGCGCGTCATGGCCCTCTGGTTGGATCGTGACAATAATGGTATCAGAGCAGTTTGTCCTAGGGTGTGTTACGAGCCGTGTCCAGTAGAGTTTTGTTTATGGGTGTGAAGCGTGCCACACTTATAAACGAGAGGCAACAGGGCATTTAGGAACTACTGACTCTTCCTTCTCATCTTAGATCGTGTCATAGATCTAAATTGTAGGATGTGATGTCTCTGATGCTAATCCTAAATGTTTTGATTATGGATGAGCAGTTGATTATGCCGTTATGAGGTAATTGATTGAAGTTGTTACTCTGAAAGGTATGTTTCCTGCCTTATTGATATTGATAGAGTTTGATATAAGAACTCGAGGTAGATGTTACGGGTATTTATGATTGCCCTGTGAAGCATTGGATGTGTTTTCTGGGCTTTGTCCAGGAATGAGGCAGTAAGAAGTATAGAGGAAATCTACCAATTTTTTTATAAATTGGATTGTTTGAATGTCTAGGCTATAGAGAAAGAATGAAGGAAAAATGCAACAATCGGATGTTTTTGTAAGTTATGATTGAATGAACAATTATGAGACGCTTTCAATGAGAAGTTTTAGAATGATTTTAATTTAAGGGAAGAACCCTGGAGGGGAAAATTGATTAGTAATTAAAGGAGTTGGAATGAGTGCATTCGAGATTTCGGAGAATTGAGACTTATTGAAGACATAGGGAAAGTTGACACTAAGAATTAAAATATAGTAGTACGATTCATAGATTGGTGAGTAAGAGATAACGAAGAGATATTGATAAGGGAAAAGAAGTTATCCAGTAGGGGAAATTTTTACTCTAGAAGTATATATATATACACACATATAAGATCAGGATGGGTTGATGACAGGCACTCAAGACTCGTTTATCAGACTTTCCTATATGATGTGAGTTTACATTGGGATTCAGAAGTCACCAGTCATTCGACTTGAAGGGGGTTTCTGAGTATTTGATATTTGGTACTATTCTGAGAATCATTATGGCTAAGTTACTTCGGGTATTAATGATGACCTTAAACTCAAGAATGAGAAATGAATAGGTAAGTTGGAATGTAATTATGATTGTCTTCTAGATTGCTTATATAGCTTTTAAATGTGATGTTGCTTGGCCGACAAAGGGAGTAAAGATTGTATCAACCTTAGGAATATGTGGTGTATTTCTAGCTAATACTTATAAGAAGGCTTCACCTCATATTTCTTTTCAGACGGGTGTTGTGAAGGTTATTTAACGGTAGAGAAATTAGGTGCGATGTCGGTTTATGTGTAAGGAGAGAAGAGAGTTGGTGTACAAGTGAAAATAGAATATGGTAAGGATCGATTCGGTTACTACAGGAAAGTAAAGGATGCAAGGTTGATTAATTTAGACAAGGAGACAGGGTACAAGTATGAGTAAAGATTTTTAAGTAAAGTTATATCGCTGGGATTCACAGTTAGGACGTAGAAAGATATGCTAGGAAGACCTACAGATTTAGACATACGAAAAAAAAAAGAATATGAGAAACCAAAATGGTCCGAGGGAAATTAGGAGCATATGAGCGTTACAATTAGAATTCTCAAGCTAGATGGGCAAAAAGAGAGGGGAGATGTATTAAAACCACAGATTCAGGACAAAATCAAATGGCAATGGGATATCTCGCAAGAAAAAGGTGTTGAAAAGCGATAAAAAGGAGAAGCCACGAGTGGCTACATCGAGTATTATGTATACCCTTATGATTGATGTTACGACATGTTAAAAATATTGATTGTGCTGTATGTCAAAATTGAGGTAGCAAGCGCTACTGAGAGAATCAGGATTGGGTTTTCTCGAGAATTAAAGTCACATAGCGGTAACGCGACCAAATATGTAAGAAAGAGCATTAGGAAAAAAAAGGTCATGATATCATGAAGGGGAGAGAAACTTGGACAAGGAAAACTTATACCTATTGAGGGTCAGGTAATATATATTTGAGGAAAAGGTTAGGATGAAAGCAGGAAAGCAGACGATAGGATCAAATTTAAATAAATCAATCAGAGATAGAGTAATGTTGTACGTGACAAAGGATGAACATGAGGACCCCGGAACCAACCTATACGTGTTCATGATTAGAACCAAGGAGGTTGTAAATAATAAATAAAGGTGCATCCTTGAGAAGAAATAAACAGATCTTATGAGAGCAACGAGGGAATTTTAAACTCCAGAGATTTAACTGGGAGAATAAATGTGAACCCATGATTGGTACACCTATTTAAGGGAAGAAAGTACCTCAAGAAGAGATTTTCAGCGTCTAAAGGGATTCTCACTCGTAACGAAATACTCCAAGGTTTCCTAACCTAAGAGTAAAGGATTACTAATGGAAACAAGAATTTTACAAGTAAAAGAAACTATGAGGACTAAAGGAAGGACGAGGTGTTAACGAAATGGTTAAAGGGAATTGTGTGGCCGCCGACAGCAGGTAGAAGGTTAATGAGTTAGTAGGCCTGCCCAAAGGAAAACAAATTGAAATTATAAGACAATGGTTATGTTAAAGATGTGATCATGAAGAAAACCGAGAAAATGCGAGATGTATATATCTATTTATATATGTGTGTACAAGTTTTAGTATCATAAAGGAAGATGAAGACTCGACGAAAAAGAAAGGAAAGGGTGTACTTTGTGAGGATTTCATGATAAGAACAAGAACCGATAGAACACTAGAAGGACTATGATGCATAGCTTTGATGCAAACAAGTAGTTAAGAAGAATGACAGGACAAAATGAGCTAAACTAATGAAAGGACGAGTCGTGGGAATGGATGGTGTGGAATATCAACTTTTAATGGTATAGTATAGATATAAATCGGAATTGGGAACCCAAATCAAGGAGAATTTCAAGGATATTAAGAAGATAGTTGTGCAGAAAGACTAGGGCTAAAGGAGTGTGGTATAGTCGGACACTCCATAAGGGGTCTAATGAATTCTGATGTCCCCATTAATTCATTAACCTAGGGGACTACTAGTCATGAGAGGTAGAAGTGAAAAGACAATAAAGAAGGCATTTGAATTGTATCCGATATGTATAAGTATTTTGATTTAATACAAGAACTCAACTAGCAAAAAGGAAAATAAGTTAAACCGTGTGATGAAAAGAACTCCGGCATTATATGGAATAGAGGAGTTGAAGGATCGCTAAGGTCAGCCAGATGACTATCAAAGACGGTTAATACTCGAACGCTACTGGTATATGAGAACATCCTTTAAAAAGGGGGGAAGAACAAATCTAATTCTGAAATGAATGACAATATTCTCAAATTCAAAAGAGGGAAATGTACTGGCTCGAAGCAGCCAAAGTTCGAGATGTACCGAAATATCAAAGATTTATTAAAAGAAAGTGGGAGTGGATTGAATTCGAGTGTATTATGGGACAAATATGGGAGCGGAAGCATGAAAAGATAATGAAGGGATTGGCAAATCAAAGAGAATGAGTTTCGTCAATGCGACATGTTATGTCTCCGGACTATGGTTCGAATCACTCGTACCAGGGAAATTTTGGTTACATTTAAGTATGTAGTAAAGTACTCCGAGAGGTAACGAAAGGAGTAAGACGGTTCTGTAAGCTGACCAGGGAGTAAATATAAAGGACAATCTAGATTACCAAAAGGGAAATCTTAGCACTAGAAGAGGTGAAAGTTTTAACAAGAGGAATAATTATAGGAAGTTCAATGGTCTTCAAAGGAAAGGAAAATAGTTTGCCGATGCATAGCAAGACAGCAGTGCTGTCTGAGATTAGGAAGTACCTCGTAAGTCAAGAAATTCCAAGCCGCTGGTTATATCAATTGTGAGAGTATATGACATAGAACCATATAAACAATCGCTATAATGAAATGGCTAATAGAATGGTGCAAGGACGATGATAAGGAGCCGAAGAAGAATGGAGATAAGTTTAAGTCTCAATTAGTCACCAGTATAACAGAGCCAAGGACTTAAGAAGAAAGCATACTCGTAGTGAAAGGAAGTTATGATTAAGTAAGATTTTATCGTAGTTCCATGTTCATGAGTTTATTTTGCAATTATGCTAAAACTGAGAAGAGGAAATTGTAGGAAAAATTCAAGTATGAATAGGATGATATCGTAAGAAATTAAGGGGGGTCCAACCAAGGAATTAAAAGGAGATGCTATGGTATGTCTATAAGGCCGACTAGTACAAACAGGGATAATCTAAAATAGCACCAAAGAAGCAAGTAAGGAAGGGTGCCATAACTGAACAAGAGAGTTTGTCAACTAGTAGAGAAATAAGAAGCAGGGCAAGAGAGTACAACAATTAAGAATATTTGCAAGATCCGCGGAGAGCCGTAGCGATCATGAGCCGAGACCACCTTAATGAGAATAGGACGATAGTTGGATATCTGTTGACCGACAGTTTCATACATGAGGACATAAGGATATGTCATAAATTACATTCCGGACCTAATGGAACTGTCGGAATTCGATTGCGGGCATGTTTAACAAAAGGTCAACTATTGGTCCAAGGTTTTTCACTTTAAGACTCTAGATTCCACAAATCCTACTAGAACTCGCCCGTTGACCTCAGGAGCCATGTCGCCCATCCATGCTGGTCAAAATCATACTAACGAGACTCGGGGAAGGGTCAACGAGGGTAAATGGGTCAAAAGCGCTATAACGACCAAATGGGTCTTTACATCAGATACCAATTAAACAATCGTTCGTCCTCAAACGCAGAAAGAGAGTATGAAAGCTAACGGTAACCAAGGAATCTTTAATATAACAACACGGAAACCTCCACGACACGAAGTATGCCAAAATTACTGCCCGCTCATCTTACCAGTCAAAACTTCTTCTAACTTAGCTACAAGACCTAATTTCCATACTCGAGTTTCTCCCACAACTGATCCCCGAAATAAAAAACTTCTTTTGCTGGAATTCTGTGATTCGATAAAACCATACCTCTGAATGCAATCGATAGGCCCCACAAACATTTTGCAAAGCAACACAAACCTCCAGATATAGACACAACCATAGCCCACTTTGAACCGGGAAGATTTTTGATTTCGCTAACCTTTCTTTGACTCTTCTAAAGCCATTCTTCGCATCACGGTTTCTTAGAAACACACAAACATAAGCCCGAAACCATGACTTACTCTTGTCGGAATTGAATTCGGGCTTTATGGGGGCAACTCTAAGATATTCCATCAAAATTATCTTACGCATAGCTGACTTCGCTAGTTCCATGTCTTCTGAAACCTTCAAATCACAATACAGGTAGCATACGACTAAATACCTCACCGAGCCAAGTCCGTAGGAAACCATCTAATCACACTAAAGACCTCTCGCAACTATAGTACCTCCTCAAATCATTACCAAGTATCGACGTAAACCATTATATCTATCCGACTAGCTGCTCTCGATAAAATATCATCAAGTCCACTCGCAACCCTGATAAACCTCGATAAAGCTATCATACCTCAAATCTGAACTGAATTGAATCTATGAAGGTGATTTACTGGGAACCTATAAGTCTATCTGGGAATATAAACATAGTCCATAAAGCTCTAATCAAACAGTCCTGACCCGGAATGAATGCACAACCCCTGAATGCCACCAATAGCCACTCGAACTGACTTCAACTTTCTGAAACCAATCACAGTCCTACCACACATCTGTGGCAACCGATTCTAATATTTTCCTAAGGCGTAATCAATAATGTCTGTCACCCTCGATTCCAAAAGTTGAGTCCTATCCAAGTTGTCAACTTAGTACCGAAGAACTATACCTTATGTTTGCAATCTTCATGTGTCTCAACCTTTAGCCGATACGCAAATCTGATACACCCCGAAGTTTTTGGACGCAAAATCGATAGCCTCATATAATACCCATTTAACCGTCGAATCTTCCATTGTAACACCTAGATACCTCTATCACCATTCCGAAAGCATCAACCTTGCAATCTCTTGTGCCAACCTCGCAAAACTATTCCCAAGCCCTTAATATCCAAAAGTGCTCACCCAAGCTAGCCAGTCAATATTACTTGCAACATAATACACTACCATTGTCACGACCCGACTAGGGCCGCGATGGGTACCCGGGGCTAACCACCGAGCACCGCTCGTTTTATTACTCGTCATACTCATTTACGCTCTTTCATCAATTATATTCAAATCAGAATCATTAGACAATCATTTTTCATTTGAAAACATAATTGATTTTATATGCATAAGCCCTTCGGCTATTCAAATAATAACATATACCACATATACATAATCATCGTACATGAATCATCATAGTGAATACATCATCATGTCATATAATTCATCATTGTAATATTGTATCTGCTCATACACATATAACATTATCCGTATTCGGCCACGTAGGTCTCGACAATATCCGTATTCGTCCACGTAGTGGCTCGACTGTATCACATACACAATATCCGTATTCGGCCACGTAGTGGCTCGACAGTATCCGTATTCGGCCACGTAGTGGCTCGACAATTTCACATACACATCTTCCATATTCGGCCACGTAGTGGCTCGACCATATTACATACATCATAACATGGATCGGTATATCTCATCATTATCATTGTCATCACATACATCTCATAAGCATATCGTAACATTTCATTAATGCACACATTTAAATTTAAAGACAATCTATGAGAATCACATCATATTCGTAGCACGAATCTCGTATAAGTATCGTATGATAGTCTTTATAATCTTTTAAGCTTAAGCTCATCATTACCATTATCGTTTCTATAGCATATCTCTCACCTTTATCTCATATGAAATCTTTTATGAACATAGACTCGTAATTTTGCGGAACATTGGTCATAAGATGTGCATTAAGGCTTATGGACAATATATAACAATGTCGGGGTGACATGAGGTCGAGAACCCCCGAGTCCATTATGGAGCATTCATAAGCATTATACCTCACCTTGAAGGAATTAACATATAAGGTGAGTGTAGTCAATGAACAATATCAATGGATCGTAATATGGATCGTTAACCTTGTAGAACCATGATATTATAGGACTTAGTATCTTTAGACTTAGACTCATCATCACCATTACTACATTCGTAACATACCTCTTATCTTATCCCATATGGCTATTCGTGAACATAGGCTCTTAGTTTTTTGGAAAATAGGAAAGTCATGGAGAGGTAAGGAAAATACTATCATAGGAATCATATAAGGATCATTAACTTCGTAGGAATATCATATCATGAGCTTTATCAACATCGTCATGCTCGTAACGTGTCTCTTTTCTTTATCTTGTGATGCTCTTTATAATCGTAGACTCATAGTTTTTGATACGTAGGAAAATCATGAAGAAAGGAAGAATATCATATCATGAGATTCATGCCTTAGAAAGAAGGGAATAGCCTTACACACCTTTGTCGTTTACTAATATGCCGCTTGCTTGTTCTCCTTTAATGCCCACGTTTCTACCTTTAAGAGAAGTCGCATTAACATTAGTTAATCGGCTATAAGAACGTGTTACTATTTCTAGGGAAAATTGGGCAGCATTTCCTTTTTTTATGCAACTTTTCCCATGTTCTATATCAACTTCCAAACGTTCATAACAACATTCACAATATCGTAGCCACAATCGTCATTTATCTACATTTATCACATTCCACCATTTTACTCAAATTTCTCCACATTTATGGGTCTTAGCTCACCATCACATTTTCTCATACATCACGCCTATTTCATGGTCTACACGTCATTTATAACATATTTATACTCCCAACTCATCAACATTCATACATAATTCAATCCAACTGTCATTCAACTATGACACTATTCACATTTTATGACCCATTTACTACACTCTTTTAAAATCCAAGTGTTTCAATGTATAAATACTTCAATCATCATGAGAAAGTCATAAAACTTACCTTAGATGTGGTAGGAACAAGCCTTGAGTAGCAATACTCTTCTATACCAAAAACCCTAACTCCCTTCCTTTGAAATTTCTTAGCTTGGATGAACCTTGATGTGCTTCTTACACTTAATTTTGTGGGTTTGATGAAGTGGATCTTTAGTTTCACTTGGATTCTTGCATATGAAGTGTTTTGAAGGCTCTAGAGAACTCTTGAGTCGTGGAGGAGAAACGGGAATGAAAAAAAAAGGACTTGGGTCTCTTATTAAAAGCTAAAAATCTGACCCGTCGGCAATTCTACGCCAGTTTTTACGGGCCGTCAAAATGGCCCGTAAAACTACCCAGTCAAATATGGGTTTCTATGACCGTTTTACGCTGGTCTTTTTCAATTTGACGGACCGTATAATTATTTTACGTTTCGTCAAAATTTCTACGGGCCGTCAAATGGTCCGTAGAACGTTTCTGCTCAGACAGTCTGTCGTAGAATGGCCATAACGTTTGATCCCGATATGCTGTGAGGTCCCACGACCTATGGTTGGAAAGATATTTCAATTATCTACAAATTTCATTCTTGGTGTATTTCCAAATTCCAAACTTATAATAGCTTTTTTGCCCCTCCAAATCAGATCATCCGAAAATGTTCCCTTAAATCATCCTTTTGGATGGCTTATGACCATATTTGGCTTATGGGTCCTTCTTAGGACTTGCTCAACGTTCCATGTACTACTCATATATCTTTTCATATGTCCTTTATCAAACTCCGATGTGTGGACCCCACTTAGCTTACAGCAACGAGGGCTTTTCGGTATGTGACATATGAACAATTCAACTCATGTGGTCTCCAAATATCATATGTATGCCATTATTACACTCTTATAATATAACCTTTCTCCTTAATCCTCGCATAACTTTGCTCTTCCTCAGGCCCAAACTCCCTTAACTCAAATTCCAAAATGTTCTTTACAACTCGAATTAATTTGAATCTCATCATTGATTTACCACTTTAAATGTCCCAATTGTCGAATAGAAACACCCCTAACTATTCAAGAGATTATCTCTTTCATTCGATCAACTCAACCGAATAGTAACACCAATAGAAGTAGGAACTAGCCGAACTTACACAATAGGTACAGGGCATTCAACCCTAAACCAATATTATATACAACACCCGATAGCTCCTTGAGTGCTAAAACTTTACACTTGTCCAGCACTAGAGTCAATATAATAATTAACCACTGGCATCTACTGGCCCACGACATAACCACACATACCAACTCAACACTGAACCCTTATGTCTATCCTACCATGTATGCCCGCAACACAACTCTAAAATCAACTAGCCCTTGATTCCACGATCCCTGTTACACCTCTAAAAAGTCCCCATACATGTAGAATGAATAGACCAACGAAGGGTATGAGTGTGCGACGTTTTACTAAGAAGGGAATGGCGATTCATGAATTTTTTTGGAAATAAGAAAGTTGTAGAATTTCAATTCAGCCAGTGGTCGTAAAACAGAATACTGCCCGTAAAGTGATTTACGGACCGTATACTGCCATCGTCCTCCAACGTTCCAAAAATTTCAACTTTCTGTCCAAAGCTTAAATGGTAAAATACGACCCAGTTTACGGACCGTAAACTGAAATACAACCCGTAAACTGTGGTCGTAAACCATCATGACCTTCAGCAAACCTTTCTGTTTTTGATATGCTTAAATACGACCACGTTATACGGACCGTAAACTGTGGTTTACGACCACTGCACACCCCGACGACTGTTCATTAAAAATCAGATTTTGTGATTACTATAAGTGACTTTCTCATTCATTTTCATTCATACTTCATCTATAACCTTCAAGAAATCTCTAGAACACTCCAAACACTTCAACCACAAGAATACCAAGGAAATCAATGATCATCAACACAAAATCTATGAAACAAAGTGTATGAAACCTAATTGGAAGTCATCTCCTTCAAGAAATTCCAAAAGAGGTGAAGAAGGGTTTTGGTGCTAAAGAAGTGATTCCACTCTAGGCTTGTTCCAGCATCATCTAAGGTATGTTTCATGACTTTATCATGTTATTTAAGGTATTGGAAAGCTAAGATGCTTGAAATGTAGAAGAACATAGAAAATGGGCCATTACTGAGTGAATAGTGTCACAATTGAATGATAGTTGAATGGAATCATGAACGTTGATATGTTGTGATGATGAATATGTTATAAATGGTGTATAGACCATGGAATAGGTGTGAAGTAAGCAAAATTATGATGATGAGCTAAAACCATTAAATGTGGAGAAATTGGAGAAAAATGGTGGATTTTGCTAAATATAGATAAGTGATAAATGTTGATACGATATTATGAGTGTTGTTGTAAATATTTGGAGTTGAAATAGAACATGAGAAAAGTAGTAGAACAAAGGAAACGCTGCCTAATTTTCTGTAGAAATAACGATGCGTTCTTATGGTCGATTGACTAACTGTAATGCGTATTCTCTCGTGAAGGTAACAACGTGATATTGAAGGAGAACAAGTGAACGATAGCTTAGCTAAACGACAAAGGTATGTGAGGCTAGTCCTTTCCTTTCTATGGCATGAATCCCATGACATAATTCTTCTCCCTTTTCATGATTCTCCTATATCCCGGAAAGCCAAGAGCCTAAGATCATGCATAGCTACATAAGTCAAGATATATGATGTGACGTTCTTATAAAGTAAATGATGTTGTTCCTTGTATACACTCATCTTATATCCTAATCCCTTCAAGGTGAGGCAGAATGTTCATAAATGCTCAAAATGGAATCGAGGGTTCACGACCTTACGTCACCTCGATAGAATGCAGTTGTTCTAGAGTCCTTGTGTATGTATGATGATAAGTACATTTTGATAAGCATATAATTATAAATATTTTATGATGAGCATATCATGATTGCATCACACCGGGCCTAGTTGGCCGGGCAGTCACCGCGAAAGCGGGCAGCTATACGATACACCATGGCCAGTTGGCATGGGCAGACACCACTAGTGGGCTGCATGAGATGGTACCCCGGACGCGGGAGGCCTGGACGCGGGCTAATGTTACTGATTATCACACCGCACCTATATGGTCGGGCAACTTAGATATATATATATATATATATATATATATATATATATATATATATATATATACATATGATATGCATACATGAGATGATGATAAGCATAAAAGTAAGTCAGCATGCATTACTTTTCATATGATTCCCAGTAAGGTACAGTTGCTCCATACTTGATGCCTCCTTTACTTTCTTGATGTGTTGTTTTTGTTCATACCTCTCATACTCAGTACAACATTCGTACTAACGTCCGTTTTCTTTGGACGTTGTGTTCATGCGCACAGGTAGACAGGGAGGCGAGCTCGATCCGGATTCTTAGGAGCTGTCAGCTGATTGAAAGCACTCCATTGTCCGGAGGTGCTTATGATTATCCTTTTGGTACATATGCATATTTTGGGCATGACGGAGTCTTGTTTCGTCTACATGTATAGTATGTCAGTAGAGGCTCGTAGATGCGTAGTGTGGGTTAGATGGTCTCACAAGTTTATTACAGCATGCATGTATATATTATATATATTGTTTTGATGGCCTAATGAGGCATTTATATATATATAGATTGATTGTGTTTTCCACCGGAAAATGATTTTCATACAATTATAAATGATAAAGAAGCGTAAATGACTATGACCAGTGAGGAAATAAGGGGTGCTCGGTGGGCAGCCTCGGGTACCCGTCGCGGCCCCTAGCTGGGTCGTGACAGAAGTGGTATCAGAGCGGTTCAGTCCTAGGAAGAGTCTACGAGCCGTGTCTAGTAGAGTCTTGTTTATGCTGTATTGCACGCCACGCTAATAAACAAGAGCCTACAGGGAATTAAGGAAAACGACCGTCATTCTTCTTATGAGATCGTGCGATAGAGCCATGTCTAAGATTATAGCCCTCCTAAAAGTGTGTTATGATTTCAGAATGCCGCCAAAGGGAAAGGCCACAGCCGCCCAGAAAGGCAAACTACGGCGAAAAGACGGGCAGAGAGAGAGCCTCTGAAAAATGTAGAGGAGGGCGAATCACAAAATGAGGCCTCGCCCAATGTAGAATAGCAAGGAGGAGCCTCAGTCCCAGTTCCTCCACCAGTTGCTTCGGGTCAACAAGTGACCGAAGCTATTCATCTATTGACGCAATTGGTTGCCGCCCACGCACAGTAGCAGAGTGCGGGCCCGAGTGATCGTTCCGCCAGTACAAGAGCCCGTGATTTCCTGACTTGAAATCCTCAGGAATTTTTCGGGTCGAAGCCAGATGAGGACCCACAAGGCTTCATTGAAGAGATGCTGAGGACGTTGAAACTTATGCATGCTTCTGAGACCAAATCGGTAGAGTTGGCTTCTTATAGGCTCCACGATGTGGCGGTATTGTTGTACAACAACTGGATAGCATCAAGGATAGAAAATGCACCTCCCCCCATTTGGCAAGAGTTTGTTGATGCTTTCATTCGCCATTATTTGCCGCCCGAGGTCCGCCGAGCTAGAGCGGACATGTTCTTGAATCTGAAGCAAGGAAGCATGAGTGCTCGGGAGTATAGCATGCAGTTTAATTCTCTGGCCAGGTATGCCCCGACTATGATGGCCGATATGGGCGATCGTGTACACAGATTTGTGAGTGGTTTGGGGCCACATTTGTTTAGAGATTGTCTGACGGCCTCTTTGCAAGATGGAATGGATATTTCCCGAATACAGGCACATGCTCAGAATGTTGAGGAACGACAACAGCTGCAGAGAAGTGATCGTGCTAACGACAGAAGGCAAGGTAAGAGAGCTAGATCTATAAGAGCGAGCAGTGAATATAGAGGGGGACCGAGACAGATGCCTTCTAGGCACTCAGGTGAGTGAGCGACTAGTGCGCCTCCCAGATTCTCAGATAGGAGGTTTGATCGTTCTTTTTAGACAGGACGGGGCCAGAGTTCAAGGGCCTCAGATTCTCAGTTTAGGGGAGATTCTAGTCAGAGGAGACCCTCAGTACCGCGGTGCAGCCAGTGCGGTAGACTGCATTCCGGACAGTGTCGTTAGCGTTCGGATGCTTTCTACGCCTGCGGGCAGGTTGGTCATATGATGAGAGATTTCCCTGCAGCAAGGGGTAGAGTTGGGACTCAGCCTACGGGGTCAGCAGCTGGGTCTTCTTCAGTACGCCCGACAGCACAGACTCCTCAGACTACAACAGGTAGAGGCAGAGGCAGAGGGGGAGCATCTACCTCAGGTGCCGTTCAGCCCCGCGTATATGCTTTAGCTGGGCGACAGGATCTTGAGTATTCCCCAGATGTTATCACAGGTACATTGACTATATTTTCCCGTGATGTATATGCTTTGATCGATCTGAGTTCTACTTTCTCTTATGTTACTCCGTATGTCGCGGATTGTATTGGGGTTAAATCCGAGCCCATTCAAATTTTTGAGGTATTCACTCCGGTTGGTGATCCGGTAATAGCGAGGAAAGTATACAAAAATTGTGTCATTGTGATATGTGATCGCCAGACTAAAGCCGATTTGATTGGGCTTGAAATGATAGATTTCGATGTAATTGTGGGTATGGATTGGTTGGCCTCATGTTATACTAATGTCGATTGCCGAACGAAAATGGTTCGATTTCAATTTTCGGGAGAGCCCGTACTTGAATGGATGGGTAATACGACATCCCCAAAGGGTAGGTTTATTTCCTACCTTAAGGCAAGAAAGATGATAGCTAAAGGCTATATTTATCATCTAGTTCGGGTTCATGACACCGAGGCAAAGTCGCCAGCTTTCCAATCTATTTCGGTAGTGAATGAATTCCCAGATGTATTTCCAGACGAACTACCAGGTCTTCCTCCTGAGAGAGATATTGACTTCACTATTGATGTATTGCCGGACACTGAGCCCATTTCTATTCCTCCTTATCGAATGGCTCCGGCAGAATTAAAAGAGCTGAAGGCACAGTTGATGACTTGCTCGAAAAGGGGTTTATAAGGCCCAGTTCATCGCCGTAGGGAGCACCAGTCTTGTTCGTAAGAAAGAAGGACGGATCTCTACGGATGTGCATCGATTATAGACAGCTGAAAAAGGTAACAATAAAGAATAAGTATCCCCTCCCCAGAATTGACGATTTGTTTGACTAATTGCAGGGTGCTAAGTGGTCCTCTAAGATAGATCTGAGATCGGGTAATCATCAAGTGAGAATTAGAGAAGAAGATATTCCCAAAACAGCCTTCAGAACGAGGTATGGCCACTATGAGTTCCAAGTGATGTCGTTTGGGTTGATAAATGCCCCGGCAGTGTTCATGAATCTAATGAATAATGTGTTCCGGCCATTTTTGGATCTCTTCGTGATAGTATTTATTGATGATATTCTAGTGTATTCTCGCACAGAAACAGAACATGCAGATCATCTAAGAATTGTTCTTGGCATTCTTAGAGCTCGGGAATTATATGCAAAATTCTCAAAGTGCGAGTTTTGGCTAAATTCTGTGGCATTCCTAGGTCATGTTATTTCAAATGATGGCATCCAAGTTGACACTCAGAAAATAGAAGCTGTGAAGACTTGGCCAAGGCCTACAACGCCTACGGAAGTTCATAGTTTTTTGGGTTTGGCAGGTTATTATAGAAGGTTTGTAGAGGGCTTTTCATCTATTTCAGCACCATTGGCGAAGCTAACCCAGAAGTCGGCGAAATTTCAGTGGAACGATGCATGCGAGCGTAGTTTCCAAGAGTTGAAAGACAGGTTGACCTCAGCTCCAGTACTAACACTTCGAGAAGGGCCAGATGGCTATGTTGTGTATTGTGATGCTTCTGGTGTGGGACTAGGATGTGTATTGATGCAGCATGGGAAGGTGATTGCATACGCTTTGAGACAGTTACGGAAACATGAGAAGAATTATCCAACCTATGATCTCGAATTGGCCGCGGTTATTCATGCCTTAAAGATATGGAGGCATTATTTGTATGGTGTGCACGTCGATATCTATACAGATGACAAGAGTCTCCAGAATATCTTCAAACAGAAGGAGTTGAACATGCGGCAGAGGCGGTGGTTAGAATTGTGGAAAGACTATGATGTGGACATTTTGTACCACCCCGAGAAAGCTAACGTAGTAGCCGATGCGCTTAGCCGTCGATCGATGGTTAGCTTATGTAAAGTTCCTTCAGAAAAGAAAGAGATGGTTCGGGAGCTCCATCGATTAACAAGTCGTGGAATACGTGCAATCGATTCGGGTAGTACATGCACTAGCATTAATGACCCCACAGTTTCATCCGTGAATATAGAAGTGAAGGAACGACAATATGAAGATCCTTAATTAAACCGATACCGAGATCTATCTCGTGAAAAGGAAAAGTCTCCATTTGAAGTTTCCATAGATGGGATCCTTAGATATCGAGGCAGGCTATGTGTACCGGATGTGGCGGAATTGCGCCATTGGATTTTAGAGGAAGCACACTATTCTCGGTATTCTATTCATCCTAGTGCAACTAAAATGTATCATGACCTCAAATAAATATACTGGTGGGATGGTATGAAGAGGGACATAGCAGATTTTGTAGCACAATGTCCAAATTGCCAACAGGTAAAAGCCGAACATCAGAAGACAGGGGGCTTGTTGCAAGCAATGGAAATTCCTACGTGGAAATGGGAAGTAATTAACATGGATTTCATCGTGGGATTACCCCGTTCCCGTGGCAGGTATGATTCAATATGGGTGATCATGGATAGACTCACAAAAGCATCTCATTTCCTCCCGGTCAGAACCATGTATTCGGCAGAAGACTAGGCCAGGTTGTATCTAAAAGAAATTGTGCGACTTCATGGAATTTCTTTGGCCATTATTACAGACAGAGGGGCACAGTTTACAGCCAAGTTATGGAAGTCCTTCCAAGAAGGTTTGGGTACTCATGTTAAGCTCAGCACGGCATTTCATCCACAGACTGACGGATAAGCCGAGCGTACTATTCAGACCTTGGAGGATATGTAACGAGCATGTGTGCTGGATTTTGGTGGAAGTTGGGACGATCATTTGCCGCTAATTGAATTTGCATTCAACAATAGCTATCATTCCAGTATACAAATGGCTCCATATGAAGCTTTATATGGAAGGAAATGTAGATCTCCAATAGGATGGTTCGAAATAGGAGAAGCACAACTAGTGGGCCCTGAATTGATCCAACAAGAAATAGAAAAGGTCAAGGTGATCCAAGATCGATTGTTGACAGCCCAAAGACGCCAAAAGTCTTATGCGGACAATCGCCGACGAAACTTGGAATTTCAGGTAAATGATTGGGTATTGCTGAAAGTATCGCCGATGAAATGGGTGATGAGATTTGGCAAGAAGGGGAAGTTAAGTCCTAGATACATCGGACCCTATAAAATTGTCCGTAAGGTGGGTCATGTAGCATATGAACTGGACTTGCCTTCGGAGATTGAAGCAGTTCACCCAGTCTTTCATGTTTCGATGCTTCGCAAATGTATTGGAGACCCAACAAGAATAGTTGCGGTTGATGACGTGCAGGTGACAGAGAAGCTGACATATGAAGAAGTACCCATTACTATTTTAGATAGACAGGTGCAGAGACTTCGAAATAAAGAGGTAGCTTCAGTTAAAGTGTTATGGCAGAGTAGCAATCGGGAAGAAATGACTTGGGAAGCAAAAGAGAGCATGAAGTCCAAGCACCCACACTTTTTCGAACCCCCGGGAGAGATCCAAGACGAAATGCCAACAATATGAGGTATGTACGCTTCATTTTTATGCTTTTGTTCGTGTGTGGCCATGGATATGTTCATATTGTGATGTAGCCCTGTGAGGCGATGATATTGTGGGTTGTTATGACAGGCTAGTAGTGTCAAATTACAGGGGAAACTCTGGGGAAATGTTCGTAGAATTCCGAGTGTTTAACATTCGAGGATGAATGTTCCAAAAAGGGGGGAAGAATGTTACACCTCGGAAAAGTCCCCGTACATGTACAATGAATAGACCAACGAAGGGTATGAGTGTGCGACGTTTTACTAAGAAGGGAATGGCGATTCATGAATTTTTTTGGAAATAAGAAAGTTGTAGAATTTCAATTCAGCCAGTGGTCGTAAAACAGAATACGACCCGTAAAGTGATTTACGGACCGTATACTGCCATCGTCCTCTAACGTTCCAAAAATTTCAACTTTCTGTCCAAAGCTTAAATGGTAAAATACAACCCAGTTTACGGACCGTAAACTGAAATGTGGCCCGTAAACTATGGCCGTAAACCATCATGACCTTCAGCAAACCTTTCTGTTTTTGATATGCTTAAATACGACCACGTTATACGGCCCATAAACTGTGGTTTACGACCACTGCACACCTCGACGACTGTTCATTAAAAATCAGATTTTGTGATTATTATAAGTGACTTTATCATTCATTTTCATTCATACTTCATCTATAACCTTCAAGAAATCTCTAGAACACTCCAAACACTTCAACCACAAGAATACCAAGGAAATCAATGATCATCAACACCAAATCTATGAAACAAAGTGTATGAAACCTAATTGGAAGTCATCTCTTTCAAGAAATTCCAAAAGAGGTGAAGAAGGGTTTTGGTGCTAAAGAAGTGATTCCACTCTAGGCTTGTTTCACGATCATCTAAGGTATGTTTCATGACTTTGTCATGTTATTTAAGGTATTAGAAAGCTAAGATGCTTGAAATGTAGAAGAACATAGAAAATGGGCCATTACTAAGTGAATAGTGTCACAATTGAATGATAGTCGAATGGAATCATGAACGTTGATATGTTGTGATGATGAATACGTTATAAATGGTGTATAGACCATGGAATAGGTGTGAAGTAAGCAAAATTATGATGATGAGCTAAGACCATTAAATGTGGAGAAATTGGAGAAAAATGGTGGAATTTGCTCAATATAGATAAGTGATGAATGTTGATACGATATTGTGAGTGTTGTTGTAAATGTTGGGAGTTGAAATAGAACATGAGAAAAGTAGCAGAAACAAAGGAAACGCTGCCCAATTTTCTGTAGAAGTAACGATGCGTTCTTATGGTCGATTGACTAACTGTAATGCGTATTCTCTCGTGAAAGTAACAATGTGATATTGAAGGAGAACAAGTGAACGATAGCTTAGCTATACGACAAAGGTATGTGAGGCTAGTCCTTTCCTTTCTATGGCATGAATCCCATGACATGATTCTTCTCCCTTTTCATGATTCTCCTATATCCCGGAAAGCCAAGAGCCTAAGATCATGCATAGCTACATGAGTCAAGATATATGATGTGACGTTCTTATAAAGTAAATGATTTTGTTCCTTGTATACACTCATCTTATATCCTAATCCCTTCAAGGTGAGGTAGAATGTTCATAAATGCTCATAATGGAATCGAGGGTTCACGACCTTACGTCATCTCGATAGAATGCAGTTGTTCTAGAGTCCTTGTGCATGTATGATGATAAGTACATTTTGATAAGCATATAATTATAAATATTTTATGATGAGCATGTCATGATTGCATCACACCGGGCCTAGTTGGCCGGGCAGTCACCGCGAAAGCGGGCAGCTATATGATACACCATGGCCAGTTGGCATGGGCAGACACCACTAGTGGGCGGCATGAGATGGTACCCCGGAGGCGAGAGGCCTGGACGCGGGCTAATGTTACTGATTATCACACCGCACCTATATGGTCAGGCAGTTTAGATATATATATACATATGATATGCATACATGAGATGATGATAAGCATAAAAGTAAGTCAGCATGCATTACTTTCCATATGATTCCCAGTCAGGTACAGTTGCTCCATAATTGATGTCTCCTTTACTTTCTTGATGTGTTGTTTTTGTTCATGCCTCTCATACTCAGTACAACATTCGTACTGACGTCCATTTTCTGTGGATGCTTTGTTCATGCCCACAGGTAGACAGGGAGGCGAGCTCGATCCGGATTCTTAGGAGCTGTCAGCTGATTGAAAGCACTCCATTGTCCGGAGGTGCTTATGATTATCCTTTTGGTACATATGCATATTTTGGGCATGACGGAGTCTTGTTCCGTCTACATATATAGTATGTCAGTAGAGGCTCGTAGGTGCGTAGTGTGGGTTAGATGGTCTCACAAGTTTATTACAGCATGCGTGTATATATTATATATATTGTTTTGATGGCCTAATGAGGCATTTGTATATATATAGACTGATTGTGTTTTCCACCGGAAAATGATTTTCATACAATTATGAATGATAAAGAAGCGTAAATGACTATGACCAGTGAGGAAATAAGGGGTGCTCGGTGGGCAGCCTCGGGTACCCGTCGCGGCCCCTAGCTGGGTCGTGACAATCCCCTTATCATTGCTCTAAACTCGAAGACCCGATGAACACACCCTTTACTGAAGGACCAGGACCACAATTGCCCAATATCTTAAGTCTCCACTAGTCACAAGTAACTTTACTTTTTGATCTAAAACCAATAATTTTTTTCCCGAAGGAACCCACAGCCACTAGCATATAGTCCCATCGAAGCCCACCTTTACTTTTCACGATTGAATACGAAATCCACTCTCGTACCAATTCCAACCTTATCCTAACAAGCACGTCAGATACCAATTTTTCCCTTCCTAACAATAGAGATTAATCTATCCAAATCCTCTTCCTTGCGCCTCCGTCCCATTAACACGAAAAGTATTAATACCAAAATACCCTAAGAAATCTTACTTCGCTATGCTTTTCCCATAAAAGTCGCCCCTCATGTCCTTATTCTCAACTTCTCTTCTTCATTACACGCAGTTACTATACCTTTGCCCAAATTCAATGTTCCCTACCAAAATTACACTCTTTCCATGCACACCATCATAGTACCCTGATGATGTTGAAACTTTTCCCAAAACCAATCATATCATCAAACAAATCACTCTTGTTAGGCCACAAATGCACTTTTACCACTTCCAAGCAACCCAACGCTGAAAATACGGAGATCATGACCCTCTGTACCATCTTTCCCATTTCTCAAGAAACCCCCACAAAAAAAGAGTCTAACCACGGCCCCACACAACTGAATCCTCAAGCCATAGCTAGAAACTGAACTTGGTCATGCATCCGAATCAGGATGACGCATCTCACACCATACCACAACACGTCAAAAATGAACCATTTGCATAAGAATTTCAGGATGAGTTTCCACCTTCTGTGGGTGATTAAGATAAAGATATTAGATACCAATTGGAATCGACTAGATTCCAATTTAGACGAATTAGAACGAAGGAATGAAAGAATTGGAAGTTTTCTGAATGTCCCATAGCCTCTCATAGATAAGTATGGAGCTCATCGTATCAATCTGCAAAACTCTACTAGACATGCTCTTGTGCTTATAGATCGGGTAACCTAGGACTCTAATACCAACTTGTCACGACCCAAAACGAGGGTTGAGCGGGTACCAACACACTCCCCCTGGTGGGCGAACCCTTCCCTTACCCACATGCAATTGGTCAATGCGGATGAATTATATAAATACTAATAAGTTTCAAATATCATATAAAATTAATAAGCATAAATATATAAACTACCCAAGGAATCTGGTCTGAATAGTACAAGAGCTGCTAAGTATACAACTTGAATAAAAGTTACAACCACAACCTGAATACAACTTCTGTTTAGAATGAGAATTTAACAGAAAAGTCTAGATGAACTCCGTGAGATCCTTGAAGGCTAAATGAATCTCGCTCAAGTACCTGTAATAACTCTACACCCCGAAAAATATGTAGCAAGAGTAGTATCAGTATAAACAAAATGTACTGATAGGCATCATAGGCCGACAAATAATTAGCTAACATATACAAAAGAAGGAAACTGAAAGATAGGCAGATAAGCAGTCCAAATGCCGTCACTAAGAATATCCACATAAGTCTTGCAATAATGTGAACCACACTCGATCTCAGTAGTCTACAGTCCTACCCTGGACGGAACCTCTAGCCCTCGAATCCATCAAGTGTCCAGGTAAGTGATTGGTCTGCACACAACATCTCAAATAAATCAACAACTAAGGAATCAAAGGTAAAACGCACCATGTTATACAATAGATAAAACAACCAGATTTCGAGATGTGAATGGATGTAATATGAATGTGTGTGCGATGGAATGCAATGCACTGACCAACTGTCTCATATTGTACACACATGCTACGAACGGAATACCTCCACGTCTCAATAGTCATGACCCATAGGGGACTCACGAGGTCCATATACCTTGTTGTGATATGCAACCCGATCCAATATGTATAAATATATATGTTGCGGCGCGCAACCTAATCAATATAAATAGGTTCAAATGAATGCGTGAGGTGTATAAATGCAAGAAATCCATGAAATAAAAAAAAATGCTATGGAATTACAAACACTATAAGTCATATCAAATCTTGTATAAACCAACAACACTAATAGAAACAGATCAATATCCAGTACCAATCACTATAATGAGGTCGTGAGAAATGCAGGATGAAATGCATGTATGAATGCCAATTTCAACAATAACCAAAAGGAGGAATGAGCATAACAACATCAGTAAATCAATTACTAATATGAACTTATTCCCTACTCAGTACAATGCCACACAGAACAATTTCCCTTCGGATCACATAGGTAACATCAAATATGTATGCAAGAGAGGCCATACGAAATATGCAGATAGCAAACACCATAATAACAAGCCTCGGGTGTTTCACTTTCCCTCTTATCATTATTAATATCAAATCACAACTCACATCGATGAATCATGTACAATGTGTATGAATGATATGCATGTATCAATCTCAAGTGTAAATCAAAATCAAATCTCAATCGGGCCACACATGGGCACATATCAAAATATCAATATCAAGTCTAGTCCTCTACTATATCCATGTTAATGTCAAGATAAGTCAGAGACAATCATATCATAACCACAATATGACAACTAAGTACAAATACAATATCACACGCATGATAACCAGCCAATAAACCACAAGAGGCAGCAAGCCCACAAATAAGTCAACAATACCAATTCTAAGATTATCCATCCCAACTTCATACATGAAGGCTTAACATGCTTTCTCCGCCAATAACTAACTCCTATAGATGCTTCGCTAACTAGATTCTAACCAAAAGGTAAGCCGTAACCTACCTCAATGTCGTACAGGTACCACTGACTAGTCCAGTTGAGCCTTTCTTTCCCTCTTTAGAGAGCCTCAGAATGATTAACGTCTATCAAATATGAATTCTACGTTAGAATACGAATCTAAGAATACCCATATTGCCATAGTTTTACCAAAACCCAAAAATGGACCAAAATTGCCAAACCCGAGCCACAAGGGCAAAATTAAATTATAATTTCATTGAAAAATCGAGTTCCATATAGTCAAAATAGTGCCCTACGAGTCTAAACGAGTCCACCGATACCTATATTGCTATACTTTAATTTGAAATCCCAAAACGAACACAAAAATGTAGCCCAGGCCCACAAGGGCAAAACTGAAAATTTATGTCAAAATTAGTTTACCCATAGATTAATTAGTATAGATATAGAAAACCCATTCAAAAATAAATATTCTTGATCTTTAAAACCATGATTTTTCACTTTTCAACTTTTTGGTTCAAAACCCCAATTTTCCCCAATGAAACTCGGATAAAATCGATAACCAATGAAAATAAACTTATGGAAACATCAAAATAAATGTTAGATACTTACCCCCTCGTTGAGACGAGAACAATGCCCTTAAAATTTCCTCAAACGAAGCTCTAGAACTCAAGAAATGCTCAAAATATGAAATGAATGCAGTTTGATTTTTTTATACACAGAGATGCCCGGTACAGCGGACCAGAAGTCCTCCTTAGTAGACACACCAGATACAGCAACAGTTGTTTGCACTAAAATGACTCAGGGAACTCGCCCGTTGACCTCGGGAACCATATCGCCCATCCCCGCGGGTCAAAATCATATTAATGGGACTCAGGGAAGGGTCAGCGAGGGTAAATGGGTCAAAAGTGCTATAACGACCAAATGGGTCGTTACATTATTCTTGCAAATCAAGTGCACGAAATTCTTTTTCAAATACAAAAATTCACTATCTTCCCCTGAATTAGTGGATTAGACAGGATTCCTTTATCCAGAATAAGAGGTGGTGGGTCAATTTCATAAATTTCATCGTAAATGTGAACTATTTATACAAATAAAAATGCGGTAGAGATAAAAAAGATGTAGGGTCATTTGTCTACTTGGCTTGTCAAGCATGGGCTAATTCATAGATCTTTAGGCTTTGATTACCAAGGAAAGGCATCCTACATCTGAACCGAATTCTTTCTGGTTAAATAATATCTTTCTAGTTGGTTTGGAGCAATTAGGAGATTCTTTAGAAGAAATAAGGGGTTTTGCTTCTAGCGGCAACCTGCTTGGTCTCGCTTATGGGGTCAAATCAATGCGTTCTAAGAAGAAAGATTGGAATGTCAATCTCATCTAGATCATCGATCTCATACTAAATCCCATCAATCGAATCACTTTTTTGAGAAATACGAGACATCTAAGTCATACAAGTAAAGAGATCTATTAATTGATAAGAAAAAGAAAAACGTGAACGGGGATTGGATTGATGATAAAATAGAATCCTGGGTCACGAACTGTGATTTGATTGCTAATGAAAAAAGATAACTCTTGGTGAGGATGACGTCAAGTCATCATGCTCCCTATGCCCTGGGCAACACGCATGCTACAATGGCCGGGACAAAGGGTCGCCATTCGGCGAGGGTGAGCTAAACCTAAAAACCCGTCCTCAGTTCGGATTACAGGCTGCAACTCACCTGCAAGAAGTCGGAATCGCTAGTAATTGTCAGTCAGCCATACGGCCGTGAATTCATTCCCGGGCCATGTGTATTATTCTTTCAAATCAAGTGCTTTCAGAGGTAAAGGTTAAAAGAACAAGCAATTAAGAACAAAAGAGTATAAGCTTGTAATGTGGGTGCCAAAGAATAGGCTTATAGGCGCAAAAGGATTGACTAGGGATATTACTAACACTCGTAGCAAAAAGGCTAAAAGTGCTAATCAAAGAAATGCCAATTTCATCTCCTAAATTTGA
The DNA here is from genome assembly GCF_019175385.1 of Lycium barbarum. Lineage (NCBI taxonomy): Eukaryota > Viridiplantae > Streptophyta > Magnoliopsida > Solanales > Solanaceae > Lycium > Lycium barbarum. Next base: position 32,832,878 of record NC_083337.1, read on the forward strand.
CACAACTTATTTATTTTGCTTTAACCACACATAGGAAAAGTTCTAGATTAACAAGGGACGACATAATTTATCATTTAAATCTCACTTCACACAATGGACATGATCCACTCCACACAGTTCCGTCATGACTCTCATGTTAAAGCAATAGGGCACAGGAAATAAATATAATTCAAGTACAAGAGGTAATAAAAGTAAAAAATTGCGCCTCAAGCGTCAAAAGAAGATCACAAAAATTCTCAAGGCATTTGAAGAAAGTATACATGTTACACCCCGAAAGTTTTTTCCGTTAATGCATAGTGAATAGACTAACGAAGGGCACGACGTATATGATGTTTTAATAAGTAAGAAAAAACAATTGATGATTCTAAATGAGATTTCAAAGAAATTTGAGGTAGGAGACGAAAGTTGTTAAGGAAATCAAGGTATATGTTGTGTGTCGGGCAGGATTTACGAGTATCGAATGAATGATGGCTTAATGATATTTTGGAAAAGAGTTATAACGTCCCTTAGATTGTTAATGATGTGTTAAACAAGTGCGAAGAAGATTCCATAAGGATTTGAGATCAAACCAAGTGACGAGAACAAAATCGGAGAAGAGATAGATTATACGACCAATTATACGGTCTGTATAATATTATACCGTCCATATAATGGTCCACAGAATCGTCACAGTGAAGGTCCCTCACTAATGGGATTATACGGTCACTTATACGGACCGTATAAAATTATAGAAAAACAAGAAGGGGCTTCAGCTCCAGCTCCTATGCCTCCAGTTCCTCCACCGGCTACTTTGGGTCAACAAGTGACCGAGGCTATTCATCTATTGACGCAGTTAGTTGCCGCCTAGGCACAGCGGCAGAATGCGGGTCCAAGTAATCAGCCAGCTAGTACCAGAGCCCGTTATTTCATGAGTTTGAATCCTCCGGAGTTTTTCGGGTAAAAGCCGGATGAAGATCCGCAAGGCTTTATTGATGAAATGTTGAGGACATTAAAGATTATTCATGCCTCCGAAACTGAATCTGTGGAGTTGGCATCTTATAGACTCCGAGATGTGGCGGTATTATAGTACAGTAATTGGATATCATCAAGAAAAGATAATGCGCCTCCTCCCGTTTGGTAGGAATTTGTAGATTCCTTCATCCGCCACTATTTGCCACCCTAGGTCCATCGAGCAAGAGCGGATAGGTTATTAAATCTAAAACAAGGAAATATGAGTGCCCGGGAGTATAGCCTTCAGTTTAATTCATTGGCTAGATATGCCCTTACTATGGTGGCCGATATGGGGGATAAAGTGCACAGATTCGTGAGTAGATTAGGGCCACATTTGTTCAAGGACTGCTTGACGGCTTCGTTGCAAGATGGGATGGATATTTCGCGCATTCAAGCCCATTCCCAGAATTTAGAAGGACAACAACATCCGCAAAGGGGTGATCGTGGTATTGATAGAGGGCAAAGCAAGAGGGCCAGATCTATGGGGGCAGGTAGTGATTATAGAGGGTGATCAAGGCGGGCATATTCTAGACACTCAGGCCAGTCGGCGACTAGTGCGCCTCCACGATTTGTAGGTAGGAGATTTTATCGCTCCTTTCATTCAGGACAGGGTCAGAGTTCGAGGGCCTCAGATTCTCAGTTTGAGGGAGATTATAGCCAGAAGAGATCCCAGTATCGCGATGCAGCCAGTGCGGTAGATTACATTCCGGACAGTGTCGCCAAGGTTTAGATGCTTGCTATGCCTGTGGCCAGGTTGGGCACATGATGTGAAATTTCCTGTCGATGAGTGGTAGAGTTGGGATCCAGCCCACAAGATCAGCGACTGGTTCTTCTTCAATACGCCCGATAGGGCAGACTCCCCAGATCCCAGTAGGACGACGCAGAGGCAGAGGGGGAGCATCTACTTCAGGTGCCACTCATCCCCGTATGTGCTTTAGCTGGACGACAGGATCTTGAGTCCTCCCTGGATATGGTTACAGGTATATTATCCGTATTTTCCCATGATGTGTTTGCATTGATATATCCAGGTTCTACCCTATCTTATATTACTCGGTATGTTGCTGGTTTTATTAGGGTGAAAACTTTTGAGGTATCTACTCCGGTTGGTGATCCCGTGATAGCTAGACAAGTGTACAAAAATTGTGTAATTGTGATATGTGACCGCCAAACTAAAGCTGATTTAGTTGAGCTGGAAATGTTAGATTTCGATGTGATTATGGGTATAGATTGGTTGGCCTCATGTTATGCTAATGTTGATTACCGAATGAATGTAGTTCGATTTCAATTCCCGGGAGAGCCCGTGCTTGAATGGAACGGTAACGCAGCATCTCCCAGGGGTAGGTTTACTTCCTACCTTAAGGCAAGAAAGATGATAGCTAAGGGATATATTTATCACCTAGTCCAAGTTCATGATACCGAAGCAAAGTTGCCAACTTTCCAATCCGTCCCGGTAGTGAATGAATTTTCGGATGTATTTCCAGATGAAATCCTAGGCCTTCCTCCGGAAAGAGAGATTGATTTCGCTATTGATGTGTTGCCGGACACCAAGCCTATTTTTGTTCCTCCTTACCGAATGGCTCCGGCAGAATTGAAAGAACTAAAGGCACAGTTGAAAGATTTGCTTGAGAAGGGGTTTATTAGACCCAGTTCATCACCAGGGGAGCACCAGTCCTATTCGTGAGAAAGAAAGATGGTTCCCTACGGATATGTATCGATTATAGGCAGTTAAATAAGGTGACGATAAAGAACAAATATCCTCTTCCGAGAATTGATGATTTAATTGATCAACTACAGTGTGCCAAGTGGTTTTCTGAAATAGACTTGAGGTCAAGTTATCATCAAGTGAGAGTTAGAGAAGAAGATATTCCCAAAACAACTTTCAGAACGAGATATGGCCATTATGAATTCCAGGTGATATCATTTGGGTTAACTAATGCTCCGGCAGTGTTCATGAATTTGATGAATAACGTATTCTGGCCTCTCTTGGATTTATTCGTAATAGTATTCATTGACGATATTCTGGTATACTCTCTCATAGAATCAGAACATGCAGATCATTTACGTATTGTTCTTAGAATTCTTCGAACCCGAGAATTGTATGCACAATTTTCAAAGTGCGAGTTTTGGCTGAATACTGTGACATTTTTGGGTCATGTTATTTCAGATGATGGCATTCGAGTTGATACTCTAAAAATTGAAGCTGTGAAGACCTGGCCAAGGCCTACGACGCCCACAGAAGTCCATAGTTTTCTGGGATTTGCAGGTTACTATAGAAGGTTCGTAGAAGGATTTTCCTCTATTTCAGCCCCATTGGCGAAGCTAACCCAAAAGTCAGCTAAGTTTCAGTGGAATGATGCTTGTGAACGCAACTTCCAAGAGTTGAAGGACAGATTAACCTCAGCCCTAGTCTTGACAGTCCTAGAAAGGCCAGATGGCTATGTTGTATATTGTGATGCTTCCGATGTTGGGATAGGATGTGTGTTAATGCAACAAGGTAAATTCATTGCTTATGCCTCAAGACAATTACGGAACCATGAAAAGAACTACCCAACTCATGATCTCGAATTGGCTGTAGTTATTCAAGCATTAAAGATGTGGAGACATTACTTGTATGGCGTGCATGTTGATATCTATACAGATCACAAGAGTCTTCAATACATTTTCAAACAGAAGGAGTTGAGTCTGCGGCAGAGGCGGTGGTTAGAATTATTGAAAGATTATGATGTGAGTATTTTATACCACCCCGGGAAGGCAAATGTAGTAGCTGACGCGCTTAGCCGCCGATCGATGGGCAGCCTATGTGAAGCTCCTCCGGAAAAGAAATAATTAATTCACGAGCTCCACCAACTAGCAAATCTTGGAGTACGTTTAATTGATTCAGGTAGTGCAGGGATTGGTATTAATAATCCCATAGTTTCGGCCTTGGATATGGAAGTAAAAGAGCGTCAATATGAAAATCCTCAGTTGAGCCATTATAGAGACACACTTCATGAAAAAGACAAGTCTCCATTTGAAACTTCTATGGATAGAATTCTTATATACCGAGGCAGGCTATGTGTTCCGAATGTTGCAGAATTACGTCATCCAATCCTCGAAGAAGCTCATTATTCTCTATATTTTATTCATCCAGGTGCAACCAAGATGTATCATGATCTCAAGTTAATATATTGGTGGGATGGCATGAAGAAAGACATAGCAGAATTTGTAGCTCAATGTCCAAATTGCCAGCAACTGAAAATCGAATATCAAAAGCCAGGAGGATTATTGCAGGCAATGGAAATCCCTACTTGGAAATGGGATGTGATCAATATGGATTTTATTGTGGGAGTACCTCGTTCCCGAAGCAAGTATGATTCTATATGGGTGATTGTGGATAGATTGACGAAAGTAGCTCATTTTCTTCCTGTTAGAACCACATACTCAACAGAAGATTATGCAAGGTTGTATCTCAAGGAGATTGTGTGACTCCATGGTATTCCGATATCCACTATCACAAATAGAGGAGCGCAATTTACAGCCAAGTTCTGGAAATCTTTCCAAGAAGGTCTAGGTACTCAAGTAAAGCTTAGCACGACATTTCATCCACAGACTGATGGGCAAGCCGAACGTACCATTCAGACCTTGGAGGATATGCTAAGAGCATGTGTTCTAGATTTTGATGGTAGTTGGGATGACCACTTACGTCTAATCGAGTTTGCATACAACAATAGCTACCATTCCAATATCCAAATGGCTCCGTATGAAGCTCAATATGGAAGGAAGTGCAGATCCCCAATTGGATGGTTTGAAATAGGAGAAGTACAACTAATAGGCCCTGAGTTAATTCAACAAGCAATAGAAAAAGTCAAGGTGATCCGAGATCGATTATTTACAGCCCAAAATCGCCAAAAATCTTATGCGGACAACCGCCGGCGAGACTTAGAATTTGAAGTTGATGATTGGGTATTCTTAAAGGTGTCACCAATGAAAGGAGTGATGAGATTTGGTAAGAAAGGAAAGTTAAGTCCTCGATACATTGGACCCTATAAGATTATCCGCAAGGTGGGTCAAGTAGCATATGAATTGGACTTGCCTCCAGAACATGAATCAGTCCATCCAGTTTTCCATGTCTCAATGCTCCGCAAGTGTGTTTGATATCCTACGAGGATTGTCCTAATAGATGATGTTCGAGTGACAGAAAAGCTAGTCTATGAGGAAGTGCCCATTTCCATATTAGACAGGCAAGTATGGAGACTTCGAAATAAGGAAGTGGCCTCAGTTAAAGTCTAATGGAAAAATAACAACCGAGAAGAAATTACTTGGGAAGCAGAAGAGAGTATGAAATCTAAATACCCACACTTATTTCAGCTCCCAGAAGAGATCCACAATGAAACATCAGGATTATGAGGTATGTATGTTTTCTTTTATGCATATGGGTTGTGTGTGGCAAACTTATATTGCTATTGTGTTGTGGCCCTGTGAGGCAATATTATTATGGACTGTTTTGACAGGATGGTAGTGCCATATTACAGGGGAAACTCTGGCGAATTTTTTGTAGAATTCCCGAGTGCTTAACATTCGCGAACGAATGTTCCAAAAGGGGGGAAGAATGTCACACCCCGAAAAAAAAAATCGTTAATGCACAGTGAATAGACTAACGAAGGGCACGACGTATACGATGTTTTAATAAGTAAGAAATAATAATTGATGATTCTAAATGAGATTTCAAAGACATTTGAGGTAGGAGACGAAAGTTGTTAAGGAAAGCAAGGTATATGTTGTGTGTCGGGCAGGATTTACGAGTATCAAATGAATGATGGCTTAATGATGTTTTGGAGAAGAGTTATACCGTCCGTTAGATTGTTAATGAAGTGTTAAACAAGTGCAAAGAAGGTTCCATAAGGATTTGAGATCAAACGAAGTGACGAGAACAAAATCGTAGAATAGATAGATTATACGACAAATTATACGCTCTGTATAATATTATATAATCCGTGTAATGGTCCGCAGAATCGTCACAGTGAAGGTCCCTCACTGATGGGATTATACGGTAACTTATACGTACCGTATAAAATTATACAGACTGTAGAATGTGCCGTATAATGTTCACAAAATGAGTTGTTGCTGCGATAATTTTACGGTCACTTATACGGACAGTATAAGTGTCCGTATAATTGAGTCGGGACAGAATTTTAAGTTTTTAAATAAGGGACCCAAGTTCATTATTTTCATTTCACATCTTCTCATTTTCTCTCCACACCTCAAGAACCCTCTAGAACTCTCTCCACTATTCATCTACAAGAATCCAAGTGAAACTAAAGATCAACTTCATCAAATCAAGAGAAAGAAATGCAAGAAACTCACTAGGGTTCATCTAAGGCAAGAAATCTCGTGGGAAGTGGAACTAGGGTTTTTCTCAAGTGAAGTATTTCCACTTAAAGGTCATTCCCACACTATCAAAGGTAAGTTTTATGATCATTCCATGTTGTTTAAAGTATTGAGAGGTTGAAAGACTTAAATTGTAGAAGGAGATAGAAAATTTGTTATGAATGTAAGAATAGTGTCATTTTTGAGTAGTAGTTTGGAGTGAATCATGAATATTGATATGTTGTGATTGTAAGTATGCTATAAGTGACATTTAGAATATGGGATACGCATTATATGAGAGAAAATGCAATAGTGAACTATGACCACGATTATGGAGGAATTGAAGTGAAATTGTGAAATGTGGATAATGTAGATGAATGATGATTGTTGTTTATAACGTTGTGAATGTTGTTATGGATGTTTGGGAGTCGATATGTAAAATGACAAAAATTGTATAAACAAAAGAAATGCTGCCCAATTTTCTCTAGCTGTAGTAAGCACGTTCTTATAATCATTTAGCTAATGTTAATACGAACTCCCTTGAAGGTACAGACGTGATTGAAGGAGAACGGTCAAGCGATAGAATAGCTAAGGAAAAGGTTTGCGAGGCTAGTCCCTTCTTTCTAACGCATGAATCTTATGACATGATCTTCCCTCCTTCTCCATGAATTTCCTACATTCCGTAAAACTAAGAGTCTATGTTCATGAATAGCCATATGAGTTAAAAATAAGAGATATTATGAACATGATGATGATGAGCTTAAGTCCAAAGATTCTAGAGTTCACGAATATGATGTTTCTACAAAGCTAATGATGTGAAGTACGATCCATTGATGTTGTTCATTGTATACACTCACCATATATGCTAATTCTTTCAAGGTGACGCAAAATTCTTATGAATGCTCCATAATGGAATCGGGGGTTCACGACCTTATGCCACCCCGATAAAGTATAGTTGTCTTTGAGTTCTATACATGCATTGTGACGAGTACATGATGATGATATTACACCGCACCTATATGGCCGGGCAGACACCGCTAAGGCGGGCAGTGTATACACCATGTCCAGGTGGCATGGGCAGACACCACTAGTGGGCGGCATGAGATGGTACCCCGGACGCGGGAGGCCTGGACGTGGGCTAATGATTGTTACACCGTACCTATATGGTCGGGCAGCTTATACATATATGCATACATGATATGATGATAATTATGATGTAAGCCAGGATGCGTTATTTCTTTTATAATTGATAGTCAGTTACAGGTTGCTCCTCATTTGATGCTTCCTTCTTTCATTGATGTATTATTATTGTTGATGCTTTACATACTCAGTACAATGTTCGTACTAACGTCCTTTTTCTTTGGACGCTGTGTTTATGCCCACAGGTAGACAGGGAGGTGATCCAGACTTGTTGGAGCTATTAGCTGACTTGAGAGCACTCCATTGTTCCGGAGGTGCCATTGATTTATTCTTTTGTGTATATATATATTTTGGGCATGACGGGGTCCTGTCCCGTCCATATATCTAGTACTCTAGTAGAGGCTCATAGATGCGTATGTGTGGGTAGTATGGTCTCACGATGTCCTTATGGTATGTACATTATTTTGATAGCCGAAGGGCTTATGTATATAAAGGTAAATATGTTTCAAAATGGAAATGGTTTTCCTATGATTTTGAATATAGGAATAATGAATGAAAGAAGGATGAGTACGATGGGTAATAGTATGAGCGGTGCTTGGTGGTTAGACCCGAGTACCAATCATGGCCCCTAGTCGGGTCATGACAATACAATACACATGCTCAGCCTTAAATCCTAACATAAAACATGGCACACGGTTTATGACACAAGAGTTCTTCCTTTTCTTACTTGCTTGCTCATCCTAAAGACTAATCCCCTAAACTAAAATAGCATAGGAAACCACCCAAACAATCTCCCCACCTCACACTTAAAACAGTGCATTGTCCCCAATGCACACCATAAATATAAGATGTTAAAAGAGACTCCCTAGTAGGCCAAAGGCAGATGAATTAGCGGCTTATGGGGTACTCAGACTTCTCCCAGTTATGGTCCTTTGTGCGAACACTCCACACTTAGTTCCAACCATCCCGCTCACATTTGCATCCTTCAGATGGCTTCAGTTCCCATGCTCCTACAAAATAAAAACAACACTACAAAAAATAATAGACAAAAATTATAAAGTTGGGTTGCCTCCCAACAAGAGCCTAAGTTAACGTCGCGGCACGACGTGAAAAACCTTTTGCCACCACTACGAACTTATGAATTGTACTCCATGTTTTGATTCTGCTTTTATGGTTTTTCTCTTTGGGCGGTACAAATTGTTGCGAGCCAAAATCAAATAATTCCTTGTGCACTTTATGGATTTCAATTAAGGAGTGTCACCTTGCCTAGACAGCTTCAAAAATTTCAGAATGAATGGGTCATCTACCTCTTCCTTTGATTTTTGCATCGGCTCATATGGATCAATTTCTATATTTCCTTCTGAACACAATGTCAAAAAGTTCCTAGAGTGAGGACGAATGAGCTCAAAGTGAAAATTCAACTTGTTATTGATCTCCTCTTTTTGACATAAACTAAAGTTAGTTAATGATGTATCTGTAAGGTCCTTTGTTGACTCTAGTACTACTTCTTCATCATTAAAATCATCAACTTCTGGTTGGTTAAGTTGTTGGTGTTCTACTTTGAATTCTTCTTGGCTACAATTCAAAATATTAGTCTGTTGAGCTGTAAAAGCTTCAACCATTTGACTCAATAGTTCCTCCAACTTGTGAATAGTTGTATCTTGCCTTTGTATCTGTAACTGTTTCTCAACATGTTTTTCCATAAGGCACTTTAACACATATTTGATCTCCTTTATATCATTATCCCTTGGTTCTTTGGTCCTAGTAAATTCACAAGAAAAAGTAGAACCATCATAATAAGGGGTTGGGGGAAGATAAGAAATATAAGCACAACTGTTACATCCCGTATTTTCGTGCGCAAGAAAGCGTTCAAGTTAGAAGACGTAAGTAGGAAAAAACCTATTTATCCCCAAGCTTATAGGTGGTTAGAATGATAGTATGGATATGTCGTAAGGATTAAAAGTTAAAGGAATCGAAGAAAATAAGTTTCGTCGAGGTTCAACATTTATTTGAATGAAATATGGTCCAAGCTATAATACCCCGTATTTTCGGACTACGAAATCGAACTGTCCAACATGAGTAAATTTACCCGAGCCCGGAGGATTCGATCATATTCAAGCATGCAAATCAAGAGCTCAGTGTATAAAAGGATGAACTATCGAAATAATTTAAGAGTGTCACGACCCAACCGGAGAGCCATGATGGGCACCCGGAGCTAACAAACCAAGCACCTCTTTTCATACTTTCGTAATCATCTATAGGTGAGCCACATGGCTAACTCATAATTACCATGCATCAATTACACAAATTCCATCGGACTAAGGTGTCATTTAACATAAACGTCATCAACTATGTCCATATACACACAAGACGATAAGGCTATCAAAATGATATACAAAATATGAGCTGAAAAAGCTAAGAGATATCTAACTATACACATCTGTCTACGAGCCTCTACAGAGAGTATGTAATATCATAAAGACGGGACAGGGCCCCGCCGTGCCCATGTATGTACACAAAAGAATAATACAAACTACTGTAGCTCCGGATCAAATGGAGCACTGCTATGCAATCTCTGATGAAGCAGCCTAGGGGTCGAGTTTGTCTCCCTGTCTACCTGCGGGCATGAACGCGTCTACAAATACAAGGATGTCAGTACGGATAGTGTACTGAGTATGTAAAGCATGAGTAATAATATGATAAAGCTTGAAGGATAACATATGATATGAGGGCCATTTATACCTCTTGAGACGTTCATCATGCTTACTTAACCTTTTTCCAAAGAAAACTTTCCATACATATACATATACATGTAATAATATCATACCCAACCATATAAGTTCGGTATTATCCATACCTAGCCATAACAAGGCTCGGTGTTGTTTGAACCCAACTGCAGTGGTGCGCGCGCATTAAATATCATACCCGGCCATATAGGCTCGGTGTCATAACATAGATTTATATATATATATATATATATATATATATATATATATATATATATATATATATAGAAATACATAATTAAAAGCAACATCATCATCATCGTCATCACTATATATTTCCTTGGAGGATCAACTATCGTAGAATGAGATCAATGTTATCATGAGAGCATCAAGAATTTTGAGCTTTAGCACTCCTGGGAATGGAGTCATCATGGAAGACATTATGAATTTCATGTATAGGTTTACAACAATGGAATCATGCCTTAAGAAAGAAGGGTTAGCCTTACTGTTACACCTCATAATTTTGGGTGTTGTATGGTGAATAGACTAATGCAAGTTAAGGGGTATATGATGCCCCTACAAGTTAGAAGGGATTGAAATAGAGATGAACTATTTGAAAGCAAGTGAATAGAAGGATTTGGTAATGTCTTGCTAATGGAAGGATGTCGAGTTAACAATAGAAGAGGATTGAAATGGAGACGAATTATTTGAAAGCAAGTGAATACTTGACGGTAGCGACCTACAATGAAAAGGAACAAATATGTATGATTGTTTATAAGAGAAAGTGTGTGGGTGATACAAGAATTCCAAGCTTAGAGTACTCAAACACGAAGGAATTACGGTGGCAGCGCGAGCTAAATGCAGTAAGATGGATTTAAATGAGAAACTAAAAGCGAGAGGTGGTGCTGAAGAAAATAATAGTGAGTAAACTTGTGTAAGACAATTTCATGGCACTAGTCAAGAATGAGGATGAACCTAAAGCTGAGATGGGTGTTGCAATTGTAAAGGATCATATAAACTATCCATGGAAAATTTTTAGGCTAAAATACTTGGTTCTCTACCAGTACCTAAAGATCGATGCATTCTGAGAGATCTGGGAAAGATAGGTTATTCTAGTAAATCCCCCCATTCTGAGATAGATAAGCGGATAGAGCTCGTCTTCTAACTTTCCAAGGTATGCTAGAAACACGTATGTTAGACCTTTAAAGACCTGTCAAGATGATCTGGGAATGATATATCCAGATGGCCGTATGAAGCTTGCAAAAATGGGAGAGTATCAAATTAGTGGAATGTAGAAATTTCATCCTAAAGCCAAATTTAGAAATATTATTAAAAGGATCTGAGAGGATTTCTTACTTCCCTCCAAAATGGTTCTGGGGTAGTGAAAGAAGAACTAAAAATAAAAACTCGACGAAGGTATTATGAAGGGGACGCAGAAGTAAAAGAGGTGCATTGGGAAGCGTAAGTAGATATAAAGTCAAATTACTAGTATTTATTTCCACCCCCAGCAGAAGAGGTTCAAGATGAGGCACCACTGTCTCCAGGTATGTAGAGCTTTCTTTTACTGTTTTGGGTGGTGTGTGGCCAAGTTTCTTGTTATTGATGTTGTAGCCCTATGTGGCGGTGTTATTTTGGATTGTTGTGATAGGATGGTAGTGCCATATTACAGGGGAAACTATGGCGAAATCTTTGTAGAAACCCCGAGAACTTAACATTCGAGGACGAATGTTCCTAAGGGGGGTGGGGGGAGAGTGTTACACCTGAGAATTTCGGGTGTTGTGCGGTGAATAGACTAATCCAAGTTAAGGGGTATATGATGCCCCTACAAGTGAGAAGGGATACTTAATGATTCTAATTAAGATTCCAAAGACATTTGAGGCGAGAGAAGAAAGCTCGTTGGAGAAAGTTAAGGTAGAAAGTACCTTACCCCATGTACAAACCAGCAGGTATTCCTAGAAATTTACGAGGTTATAAGTTGAACGTATAGAATCGATGCAATTTGAACTGATTTAGGAAATTCTGCAGACACCAGTCAGTGTCGACGGGCCGTCGACATATAGACGGACCATCACTGTACACCGTCAATATGTTTCTGCAATCGGTGATCTGCAGGCACAAGTCGATGGAGCAAGTTGACGAACCATCGACACATTGACAGGTCAGCGACCCGCTCGTCGAACTGCCTCTCTGGAATATTCCAGTGCCAATTATAAGTAGACGACCCTTGTTCATAATTTTCAGATTTCACTTTCTCCTCAACTCTTGAAACCTCTAGAATATTCCCCGTATCATTTTTGTACATATCCAAGAGAAATAAAGGATTAAACATCAATAATCAAGGGAAATCAAGTGAAAGAATGTTCACTAGGGTTGATAGAAGCTAAGAACCTCTTGGGTAGTGAAGTTGGGCTTTTCTCAAGTGGATTATTTTCATCTAAAGACCATTCAAATGTGATCAAAGGTGAGTTTCACATTTAAATTCATGTTACTAAAAATATTGAGTTGTCGAAAGACTTGGATTATGGAAGAAAGTAGAGTATGAAGTTCAAATGTAGAAATAGTGGAATTCTTGAATGGTAACTTGACTTGAATTATAGTTCTTGACATGTTATGAGTACTATCTTGTGGTGAGTAATGCAAATGATGTTAAAGGAGTATTATATGAGAATGTGTATGGTATTATGTCATAGTTTTGGTTATGGATGACATTGGAAGGGCATTGTAAGGATTGAATAATGTTTGTCTTGATGAAGTTTACCGATTGTAATATTGTGGGAGTTATTATTGATGTTTGGGAGTTGTTTATTATATAGAGAAGGTTGTTGAAACAAAGGAAACTCTGCCCAATTTTCGTTAGCCCTTAGTTGTTTTAGTTCAGGCCTAAGTATATTTCCGGTTATCTAATCTTCGTACGAATTCTCTTGAATGTAGAATCGTCAGCTTGGAAAGAGAATGGTAGTTATTGACGAGACGTGAAGGTTTGTAAGGCTAGTACCTTCTTTTCTAAGGCATGGTTCCCGTAACATGATTTCCCCTATCTTTTCATGACTTTCTTACATTCCGAATGTTACAAGTCTATGATCATTAAGAGCTTCTCATGAGATACGGATAAGAGATGTGTTATGATAAAGTCAATGATAATGATGATTCTATGTCCCGAGATTCTAAATCTTATGAAAGGATGCTATTATGAGTTTAATGATCTTGATGTATGATTTCCTTTGTTGTTATTCATCATTGATAGTTTCACCTCATAATGCTAGTTCGTTTGAGGTGAGACATGATGATTATGATTGTTCCGTAAGATAATCGGAGGTTACTGACCTTACGTCACTCCGATAGAGTTATGACTTTTACTTGGGATCTTATGCATGCTTTATGTTAAGAATATGATGATGATTACACCGTGCCTATATGGTCGGGCAGCACCGCTAAGGCGGGCGGCTTATGATTACACCGTGTCTACATGGCACGGGCATCACCACTACGGTGGGCGACATATGGATGATGACAGCACCACTGGTGGGCAGCATGCGATGATTACCTCGGACGCGGGATAATGATGTTATTCACTCAAACAGTTATGTATGTATGTGTGATTTGTTTTAAACGTAAAAGTGAGCATGCACGATTCCGCCTCAAGAGGCAAGCAGTTACACTTATCCTTTCTTCTCATGCTTTCTATACTTCCTTATGATGTTATCATATATGCCTTATATACCCAGTAAATTGTTCGTACTGACGTCCTTTATTTTATGGACCCTGTGTTCATGCCCACAGGTAGATAAGGCGACAACCTGGACACCTAGGAGCCTTCCCAGCAGCTGTACAGGAGCACTACTACTCCGGAGTTGTCGCTCATTGGTATATTCTTGTGTACACATTTGGGGCATGGCGAGGTCCTGTCCCATCTTTATGATCTCAGTATTCTAGTAGAGGCTCGTAGATACAAATGTGTGGGTAGTAGGTGTTATGTGATCTTATCAGTGTATATTCTGTATATCATTTTTGTAACCTTTTGGGCCTATGCTTATTTATATGTATAATTTGGGAGATGTTGGTGATCATTTCTGTCATGACCCGACTAGGGGCCATGACGGGTACCCGGGGCTGACCACCGAGCACCGCTCATACCATTTCCTATCGTACACATAAAGTGTTCAATCATTAATCTTTTACTCAAATTATAGGAAAACTATTTTCATTTGAAACATATTTACCTTTACATACATAAGCCCTTTGGCTATCCACATAATACATATATACACGTGGAAAATCGTAAGACCATACTACCCACACATACGTATCTACGAGCCTCTACTAGAGTACTAGACATATGGACGGGATAGGATCCTGTCATGCCCAAAACATATATGTACACAAAATAGTAAATCAATGGCACCTCCGGAATAATGGAGTGCTCTCAAAAGTCTTCTTATCGGCTTCTATAAATCTGGGTCGCCTCTCTGTCTACCTGTGGGCATGAACACAACGTCCAAAGAAAATGGACGTCACTACAAATATTGTACTGAGTATGTAAGGCATGAACAATATCAATATAGAAGCATAATAAGCAACATGAGAAACAACATAAGATGGGAGATGGTAGAATCGTCGTCATAAGCACTTACTTGCTTTTCATAGGGACTTTCCATTTCAAATGCGAGGTTGTGTACATACATCCGTATTTCGATCTGTATTCATGTTTGTACTCATTCATATTTCGTATCCATAATCATATTCATATGCCTATTCTTATTCTTATTCGTATCATGTCCGCATTCATACTTATATCTATATTTATATCATATAAATATCCATATCATATACACATTTATATCATATATATACCTGGCCAACCAAGGCTTCAGGTTTATACATACTTGGCCCTACCAAGGCTTCAGGGTTATACATATCTGGCCCAACCAAGGCTTCAGGGTTACACATACCTGGTCCTAACAAGGCTTCAGGGTTATACATACCTGGCCCTAGCAAGGCTTAAGGGTTATACATACCTGGCCCTACCAAGGCTTCAGGGTCATAAATACCTGGCCCTACCAAGGCTTCAGGGTTATACATATCTGGCCCTACCAAGGATTCAGGGTTATACGTATCCAACTGCAAAGGTGCGCGCGCGTTACATAATTATATATATAAATACATATACATTCTACCTGGCCCTATAAGCTCGAGGTTTCATAATAGCCATACATAGGCACATATATACATAAAATCCCATAAATATCATTAGCGTCATCACTCTTATCATCGTCATCATCACTATAAACATCATCATTAGTATCATCACATATACCTCATAAACTTATCATAACTTTTCATAGGGCATACATTTGGGTTTAAAGACAATCTATGAAAATCGCATCGTATTCGTAGCATGAACTTCGTAATAATATCGCATAATAGAATTTAAAATCTCTAACTCAGGCTCATCATTACCATCATCATATCTATGGCATATCTCCTACCTTTATCTCATATGGAACCCCTTATGAAAATAGACTCGTAACTTTTTGGAACATTGGTCATAGGACATGTATTAGAGCTTATAGACAATCTATAACAATGTCAGGGTGACATAAGGTCGAGAACCCCCGATTCCATTATGCAGCATTCATAAGCATTCTGCCACACCTTGAAGGAAGTAGCATATAAGGTGAGTGTATTCAATGAACAACATCAATGGTTCATAATATGGATCATTAGCCTTGTAGAACCATAGTATTATAGGCCTTAGAATCTTTAGACTAAGACTCATCATCATCATTATCGCATTCGTAACATACCTCTTATCTTATCCCATATGGCTATTCATGAACATAGGCTCTTAGTTTTCCGGAAGGTAAGAAAGTCATGGAGAGGTAAGGAAATAATATTATAGGAATCATATAGGGATCATTAGCTTCGTAGGAATATCATATCATGAGCTTTATGACTTCTAGACTTGGATTCATCATCGGTATTGTCATGTTCATAACGTATCTCTTTTCATTATCTCATATGAAGCTCTTTATACTCGTAGACTCATCATTCTCGTTATGTAGGAAAATAATGGAAATATAGGAAGATTCATGTCATATGAGTCATGCTTTAGAAATAAAGGACTAGCCTTACATACCTCTTTCGCTTAACAATTTCCATTGCTTGATTGTTCTCCTTCAATGCTCACGTTTCTACCTTCAAGAGAATTCGCATTCACATTAGCTAATTGATTATATGAATGTGCTTACTAAGGCTAGAGAAAATTGGGCAGCATTTCCTTTGTTTATACAACCTTCTCCATATTTTATATCAACTCCCAAACATTTATAATAACGTTCACAATATCATAACCAACATTCTTCATTCATCTACATTACCCTCGTTTCACCATTCCACTTCAATTCATCCATAATCATGGTCATAGTTCATTATTTCATTTTTCTCACAAATAATGCTTATCCCATGTCCTTAATATCATTTATAACATAACCATATCACGACACATCAATAATCATGACTCAATTCAAGTTATCACTCAAAATGACACTATTCACACTTTCATGACCCATTTTCTATATCCTTTTACAATCCAAGTGTTTCAACTTTCAAATACCTTAAACAACATGGAAGTACTATAAATATTACCTTATATGGTGTAGGAATCAACCTTGGGTGGAAACTCCTCACTTAAGCAAAAACCTAGTTTCACCTTCACTTAGATTCCTTGTCTTGGATGAACTTTAATGAGTTTCTTACACTTGATTCACTTGGTTTGATGTAGTTGATCTCTAATATCCCTTGAATTCTTGTGGGAGAAGTGTAGAGAGATATTTTAGAGAGAAGGGGAGTGAAGGGAAATGAAATGAAATTAAACTTGAACCCTTATTGGTAATACTCAATTCTATCCCAACACGAACATACAGACCAACATACGGTCCGTACATTTTATACGGGCCGTATGTCTTGCCGTATGTTTGGTCCAGTGAACAGTTCCCATCTTGGATAAATATATGGCCTAACATACGGCCAGTATAATTTATACGGCCAGTATGTTGGGCCGTATAATGCCCAGCTGTTCCGATTTCGTTCTCGTCGACTCATTTGATCTCCAATCCTGATGGAACCTTCTTGGCACTATTCGAACTCGTCAATACCAATCTAAGGGACGTTATAACTCTTCTCTAAAGCATCATTAAATCATCATTAACTCATTACTCGTAAATCTTTTCCGATACATCTCGTATGTCTTGGCTCCTCTTGGAAAACTTGCTTCTCTTACTTCGAATATCTTTGAAATCTCATTTAGAATCATCAAATGTTATTTCTTACTTATGAAAACGTCGTATACGTAGCGCCCTTCGTCAGTCTATTCACTGTGCATGAACGAAAAATTTTCCGAGGTGTAACATTCTTCCCCCCTTGGGAATATTAATCCTCGAATGTTAAACTATCCGGGATTCTTCGAAAAATTTGTCATATATTTTCCTTCAACTGACCCGGAGTATCATGATCACACTATTCTTGCTTACCTCTTACTCCTCTTTTTTAAGTACCCACTTGGTTTCATTGGCGACGCATAAATACTTGCAAGTTACATAATCGTTCTTGCGTGATTAGTGTACATACATATCTATACATATACAAGTATCCACCTCCGTATCCGTATTCATAATCATATACATATCATTTACATAGCATGCCCGACCACGAAGGTTCGGTGTTTCGCGTGCCTGACCATGGCTAGGCTCGGTGATTACATATACCTAAACTCTTTTGTCTATCTGTAGTAACTTATCTCGTCATGCTCTCTTCCTCCCTTTATTTTTCCCTTGATTATCATATCTTAGGTTCTACTATAGAAAACCTCAAGTCTCTTTCTTAATTGTATAAATCGCAATATCATTACTTACGACTTTACCTTTAGTGCCTTTGCCTCTTATTCAGGTATAACATCGCCATCCTTTACAATACCCCTTGAATTATTTGCTCTCAATGTCACGAGGTTCAAGGTCTTCATGAATGATTTCCCGTACAGTCTCAGATGCTTGCTCAATTCGTGTTCGTTTAGTTACTCGTTATTAGACTCATTTCTACATGACTCTCACTCTTTGTTTTAGAGTCTATATCTGTTACATTTTTGGGTCCATCCTTTCAATCTCTACACTCGTATTCTCTTTACTCGCTTCCCCCCTTTAAGGGTTTTACTTGTACCATTCTCCAATCCGTTACCCCTCCTTCAAATATTCTCCAATTCATATATCCCTCACTATACCTCATCTTATTCATGTCGTTTCTCGTAATTTATAGCTACGATAATTCATGTGTGAAGTCTTAACATACCCACTTTGCAGTTTATAATCAAGTAATACAACCAACATAACAATCCGAACAAGAATGTATTTTACTTAGCTCCTCTGGTAGTTATGAGTCAATGTCTAAATCTGCTCCAATTAACAACGTTTTGCCCTATAGGGATGCACACAATAGTAGTAGGCCTAGTTATCCATACCATCAATATAATGTCACTTGCCCTCTTCTTTGGTGCTCAAAGTTCACTTGTAGCGTCATCTTTGTTTTCCAGGGCCTAAGTCTCAGCCACACTACCACTCCTTATGCCTCATACTCTTTTACTCTTGTGTTGCACTCAACATTAATTTCAAAACCCATCATAATCATATTGTATTTGTCGTTAATGATAGCTTTACTCTATCGCTCTATCGTCGTACAGTAAACTCATAATTCATTATCATCCTTTTTCTTTTCAACTTATTACTTCATATACTTTACTCGTTATAAATTGGTATAGGATATTCGTAGGAGGTTCATATTCCTTTAACCATAACACAACTACTTCTTAAGCACGCGTACTTCGTATATTTCCTTTTCTCTCTATTCTCATTCTTATTCCTTTACATACCTTCCACCTCAATTTATCTTGTTTTCTCCCGTTTTATAATCAATCATTTATTCTTCGTATGAGGAACCCTATCCTTAACTTAGTATCTCTTTGTCCATTACAATATACTACCTTTGTACAATCCATTCTTCGCTTCGAAAACTTATTCTGTTCATTCTGATCATCCCCTCTCATCCTTATTGTGTTGATCCTTTTTCTAATAATCGTCCTATTTCGTGATTCATCTTTCTTTATCCAGCTAAAGATATTACTCATACTCTTGATTATACCAATCCCGACTACTACTACTTTACCATATCACTTTTCTCTGATTCCCCCTTTTTTTTTCAAGTTGATTTTCCCCCTATCGCTTGCTAGCATTTCTCATCTACTGGCCCATGGCTCGCTTGTTGGTTTCACACTTGCATTCACTCTTTATTCATATAGATCACGTCATATCTTTAGTCGTTTCCTCGCTATACTTTGTATTACAGTTCTTGCCACGCTCTCATTATCTCTTGATCATAATCAACGCTATAGAGTGATACTTCTTTACGTCGTTCGCAAGCCTGCTCATAAAATAAAATAAACCTTACGAAGTAAGCATACTCAACCCGTTACCCTTTCTAATCAGCCCTCTTACACTTACCATACAAATTGTTTTACCAATGGATTCACATTCGTCATACCCCTACCTCAGTCATGTTGTTACTTTATTTTGCTAATAGACTTGTCGTATTTTACTCGTGTTTATCCCTCCAATAAATACTTCAGTATCACACTCTATTGGAGTTACACTTTATCTTACATGTCATGTTTTAGTGCTACCAATCTCCTTAATTTACTCTAGCATTTCTCTTTACCGTATCAATGTCGCTCTTATAACTTCCATTACTTTTTGCACCTCATCTTTTCTCGTTAGGACATATTACAAGCTTATATCCTATCTCCTTTAGATTCTAGGAAAATTTCGGTAGAGTTTCCTCAATCTTTCTTACTATCTCAAAACCTGCACGTAGCAAATACCAACAATGTCTCACTGGGCCAATATATATACAACATATCTCAGCCACACAGGGCTCCCACTTTCAAGTAAAAGCTCAAAGATGTCAAAACTTACCTCATATATCGCACTTCGAGATGTACCTGATCCTCTAGCGATCTGCCCTGTTATCCCTTCCTATTTACTTTCTCTTTCATCCTTCAGCTTTACATTTCAATCATATCTCAACATTCTTACTTTATTCGACACTAATCTTTCGTACCGTCGTTTACTTTTGTTCTCATTCATTCAATTTGCTTAGTTCTCGACTTATAACTGAACTTATCATCAAGAGATACATTTAATCAATTTCTCCATCATATGAACACTGACTTACCTCTATGGAAATCAATCCATTAACATATGAATACGTACCCTGATAACGTAGTCTCAGTGAAGTGACTTACCTCTGTAACATTCTATGTCATCAATCACTTTATTCTGTCAATACCGTTCTTCCGCTGTAATCAAGGGTTAGTATAAGGAATATCATGTTATAGCCCGTATTTTGTACGTTCGGATAATTCGAGATAATTACGAAAAGTTAAGCGCAAGACTATTTTCCAAAATTATTTTAGTGAACAAGTTGCTAATTAGTATGGAAATATTGAGAAAGGCTAAGGGTAAAAAGGGAAATTCGCAAAGTAGTTCACGGTAATATTGTGGAAGGCTAGGGGCAAAATGGGAATTTCACAAAATATTCAAGAAGTTTTTTGAAGGGGGGTCATCTTGGCCGTGTGGCATATAATCATATGTCCACCTTTTTATTTAATGGGGGCTAATTATATATATATATGTGTGTGTGTGTGTGGACCAAAGCTTACATTACAAGATAATTAGTCTTCTTTGTTTATTTTAAGAAACTTCAAGAAAAAGGGAGAAGGGACATGTGTCCATGTTCTATTTGATTAGGTTAATTATATATATGGACAATTGCTCACAATGCAAGACAATTATTCATGAAAACTCCAAGAAGAAAACTTGGAGAAAGAAATCAAAGGCCATTCGGCCACGATTCCAAAATATGTGTCCACGGAAATTGATCAAGAAAAATTATTTTCTTCTAGTATTCCAAGAAATTGGAAGGTCCTCTTTAACATGGAGTGATTGTTGCAGTAAGCAAAGCATTTGTTGTGCAAGTTGTGAACCTAGCCGAGCAAGAAGAGATAAGTGGAGAAATGTATGTGCTCAATTTCTTTTACATGTGTTAAGGATGAATTGTGAATGTTGTAGTATGTAGAAATAGATGAAATTCATGAAATATGTATGTGTATGGTGTGGCCGAATGGAGGTGGTGATTGTGTAGATATGATGAATTGATTTTATTTAGTATTTTGATTGTTATAGATGTGGATTCCATGATGAAAATGAGGGTTTGATGAATTGAAGTGAACTTGGAATCATTGTGGGGTTGTTGAAGCAGTTACTGTGACATTAGTATGGTTTCTTATATTTGTAGGAATGCTATTGCTAATGTGTAGATTGTAAATATAATTCATGAATTTGGAAGTAAGACATGTGTTTGGAAGATTGTAAGTTGGGTTGTTGTGATTGAATTTGAAAGAAGGAAATAGGTTGTTATTGTTCTTGTTGAATTTGGAAGGTTTCGGGTGAAGTAGTATGTTGATTGGGTTGTTTTGAATTTTATGTGAATTGAATTGAATATAAATGAAATGTCGTTGAATTGTATGACAAAGGTTGTTAATGTTAGAATGCGTCTTGAATTGATTGTTGATGTTGTTGGCATGATTGTTGGTATTGTTGTTGATAATTTGGCCGAGTTGAATTCTCGGATTGTTGATTAATGATTTGGCCGAGTCAGATTCTCGGGGATGGTGTATTTATAGGGGAAATGCTGCCAAAATTTCGGCAGATTATAAATGAACTCGTTTGAAGGATTAAGACAAGTATATGATAATGAGTTTAATGATTATGTCGATTCTCTTGAATGTAGACTAGCAAGCTTGGACGAATAAGCGTAGCTAATTGGACGTGGGACAGGTATGTAAGGCTTACCATTTCTTTCTTTTGGCATGATCTTTGTGAAACCAACAAGACAAAGTATATGTATGATTTCAAAGAAACTCCCATTCTTAGAGCCACTAGGATGGCTAATGTTCATGATTTCCATTGGCTGTTTCATATGGTTTTGATGCGTATCTATGATGTCCGAAATTCTGTTTGATATGTTTCCGAATGACATTCGAAAGATAATTGATATGACTAAAGTTTTGATTTTCAAATGATAGTACGTTTGATTATTCCACTGAGTCTTTGATATATTTTGATACGTACATATGGTTCCAAAAGCTCTATCTGATTTGATCCATAACGATATTCGAAAGGTACCTAACATGATTGTTGTTTTGATTTTCCAAAAATAGCTTCTGAAACGTTCATAGAAGGTTCTATACTTCAAACGCTCATAACTTTCTTATACTAAGTCGGATTGACCCGAAACTTGTTTCTGAGCCTTCAGGTGTCGACTTATGTACGTATCCATCGAGTCTTGAAAATTTGTTCCATGTGCATATGTATATGAAGCGACGCCTTATGAGATTTATGATCTGATTCCATGTTCTCTCAACGCTGTTATTCGTTGCTAGTCTCATCTTATAATAATTGTTCCTTCAAGGTGAGACAAAGCCATGATTATTATTCCATAATATATTCGGAGGTTACCGACCTTACGTCACTCTGATAGAGACATAACATTCTTTGGGATCTCCTGCATGCTGCTTACATGATATATGTATATGATATATGTATATGGGGTAAGGGAAAAGGTGAGGCGCTATAGACGCATAGCCACCTGATCAGTTGGTATAATATGATATCGTCCCAGACACGGGATGCTCGGACGCGGGATATATGGATAAATGGATCGGGCTACACGTTCCGCAGCAATATAATATATATATATATATATATATATGGATCGGGCTGCACGTTCCGCAGCAATATAATATATAAATGGATCGGGCTGCACGTTCCGCAGCAATATAATATATATATATGGATCGGGCTGCACGTTCAGCAGCACTAAGCATGCATGGTACCCGTCAAAAGGCACTCATATGTACAGGTTGCTCTTTTATCTCACGATATGCTTTACATTTCCTTCGTGTCTTTATTCATGCTATGTATCCCTTGTATGTTATTATTCATGCCTTACATACTCAGTACATTGCTCGTACTGACGTCCCTTCTTGTGGACGCTGCGTTTCATGCCGCGCAGGTACACCCAGATGAGTAGAAGTTATTATAGAAGATGTTCCAGCGAAGTTGGCACGCTCCATTTGGCCCTGGAGTGTTGCCGGGTCAGAGTATTATGCTATGATGTCTTGGTTGAAGTTAGAGACTTTGCAGACAGAGTCGTGGGCATAGAATGTCAGTTTGTAAGCGGCTCCATCAGCCGATGTGTCTTATAGTATTATGTTACAGATCCATTATGATTACAGATTATACTTGATTTGAGTACGATGAAAGAAATGTTTCTGAAGGCTTTACTATGTATTTCATTTTTATTTGATTTAAGAATTCAAAGAGATTATGTATGTAATAAGAGTCAGCGGGTTCGCTCGGCCCTAAATAAGGGCCGAGTGCCCATCACACCCTAAGTAAGATTAGGGTGTGACAAAGTGGTATCAGAGCAGGTTGTCCTAAGGGTTGTCTGCAAAGTCGTGTCCAGTAGAGTCCTGTTTATGGGTGTGAAGCCGACCACATTTATAAACAGGAGGCTGCAGGGCATCTAGGGATTGTTGACCTTCTTTCTGTCTTAGATCGTGCGATAGAGCCAAGTCATAGGAAATGAGATTCCTTACATAAGCCTTACATACGACGGAGAAGGTAAAGGATGATATGGAAAGTTATAGAAGTCTTGATATATTTTTTCTGTCATCTGAAAACTGGAAGCACTGGATGGCTGGAATGTGTCATATAGCCGTATGTTCTGTGAGGTATTGTCGATATTTGCTACGTACAGATTTTGAATAGTAAAAATGGTAAAGAAGATTCTGCCAGAATTGTTGGGTATGCCTAATAGGAAGAAGCGTGGAAAGGAAATACCGTAAACAGACGATAAGTGGGATGTGATATTTTAGAGAAGCTACGGATTTGGGCATGGCGTGAAAAATAACAGCGAGCAAGACGATTAGCAGTCCAGAGGATTAAAATAGATAACATTCGAGGTTTAGTAGGAGCAAGGTTTGTTGGAGGATTTAGAGAAAGTCGACAATCAGCTTTGCTATACATTATTATACAAGAATTGTGAGTGGGAATCCGAACAGACTGATACCCGAGTACTTACAAGTAACGGCGACGAAGGTATATTTGTTACCATCAGGAATCTGGGAATCTAGGACGAAAGGTAGTGATACACGAAGGTTAAGGGTGAATATTGAGGATTGAAAAGGGTAAAATAGTAATTGTAAAGGGAAGGACGTGTTATGAAAATGTCTCGGTATCTGTAAGACTTCAATTTGCTCTAGATCATGTAATAAAGGTCATGCGAGGAAGCGGACGCGATATTATCAGCATTAAGGCACCGGATTCCATCGAAGTTTCGAGGTTAAGCGTGCTAAGGTGGGAGAAATCTTAGGATGGGTGACGCCCTGGGAAGGGTGCAAGAATTCTATATATCCAGACATAAGAGACAAATGAGAAGCTAGAGTGGCCTAAGGGAAACTAGAGTATACGGGAAGGTTGGAGACCATAAGAGGTCGCGCAGGACGAGGCAGACTAGATTGGTGAAGAGACAGAAAGTGCATCACAGCTCTGGAATTAGGATAGGCTTGAATATCGTTTGAAAGTATTTTTTGGGCTAGTTGATAGTAATTATATATATATATTATATATATATGAATGCGTATGATATCCCATATATGATTGTATCGGCGGGCATGTGTATCCCAGCAACCGGTGTTACGGTATGGAAGGCATCAATCGAGTAAGGGTACCGGAGTTCAATTGACAACAAAAATAAACGGAACAAGCGTTACGAGCTAAACTAATGCTATGCTCACTACAGGTTAAGATTGGAAAGTTCTAATACAACGATATTTGGAAAAGAAATAGAGTGAGTAAATAGAAGGCAAGGAGATCAAAATGTCGGAAAAAGAGTAAAAGGTAAGAAACCTCGGTGAGTGAAACCCCCGAGAGAAACTATCGGCAAAGCACGAGACTACTTGGGTAAAAACTCAAAGATAGGCGCGTGAAGAGGATGAAGTGTGGTAAAATGGAACAAAAGAGGAGTGTGTGAGGTTCGAGAACCAATTTCAATAAGTGGGGCTAAAGGAATAGTGACTAGGACAGGGGGATGTGAAGTAAGAGAAAGAATGCTTAGGCCTTGCGATGATGTTAAGGTGAGAAGTATAACCTGTAAGGATCCTGTGCTGAGAGCAAAGATAGCAGGACGCTCGAGACAACATGGACGCACAGCTGTGACGCAAAGGCGTAGTTAAGGAAAATTATGAGTAAGTGAGCTAAATGGGTGAAAGGGACTAATAGTGGATAGGAAGATATGGGAATGTTGACAAGAATGATGATATAGGCGCAAAATGAAAGGAAAACTTATGGTAAGAAGTTTCGATATGTTATGCACAGAGTTGGAAAGAAAGATAAGGAGTAAAGTATAAACTAGATGAAGACTTCACAAAAGGACTGTTGGCGTATAAGGAGCCCCTTAAAAAGGGGGGCAGAATATATTATATCAGACTCTAAAGGAATCACAACACTTTCAAGCGCCAGAAAATGAAATTTATTAACTCGGGGCCAGAGTTCAAAACATATCGGCATATCAAGAGAATGCATGAAAGGAATAGAAACGAGTTGACAATGAAGTGTACCGTGAGGCCGACATGAAGGGAAAGGATCGAAGACACTTTGAGAGAATGCTTCATGCCAACATGAATTATGATATGTTTATGCCATGATTTGAATCCCTTATATCGGGCAAATTGGCACTGTACCTAAATACGCAACGACATGTTTTAAAGAGTAATAAAAGAGCAGGAAAGGGCTACAAGATAAGTTCACAAAGGATAATGGAGAGAATGATGAGACTCAAGGGATATTTTGGGTGACAATGACTATTATAACGAAAGTATCAACGATGGGTAGTTTGAAAATTTTTGAAGGAAAAGAACGCAGTGCCTATGAATGAAATAAAAGATTTCATCGGATATCAGAAAATAGTTCATGGACCATTAATTATACGGAGCACGAGAGTATACGTTATGGGATTATATGAACCATCAACGTGAAACAATGTTCAATCATGTTTGTAAAGAATCCACACCGGAGAGTCAACAAAGAATAACGATGGACGAAACAATAACAGAGAAAAGGTGACCTAGGGAGGACAAGGATAATAAGTTGGTGCAGGGATTAGAAAACCCATGACACGGAATGAGGACTCATGTAAAGACCGAGAAGTTCGATTATAAGGAATGGGCGTGAAGAAGAAGACAACTATAAGAGTGACCCTCCCAAAGTATTATAACACCCCATGAGGTCAGTTGAACATTCGAGGACGAATGTTCGAAAGGGGGGGGGGGAGGATGTTACAGCCCGTATTTTGTACGTTCGGATAATTCGAGATAATTGCGAAAAGTTAAGGGCAAGACTATTTTCCAAAATTATTTTAGTGAACAAGTTTCTCATTAGTATGGAAATATTGAGAAAGGCTAAGGGAAAAAAGGGAAATTCGCAAAGTAGTTCATGGTAATATTGTGGAAGGCTAGGGGCAAAATGAGAATTTCACAAAATATTCAAGAAGGTTTTTGAAGGGGGGCCATGTTGGCCGTGTGGCATATAATCATATGTCCACATTTTTATTTAATGGGGGCTAATTATATATATATATATATATATATATATATATATATATGTGTGTGTGTGTGTGTGTGTGTGTGTGTGTGTGTGTGTGTGTGTGCGCGTGTGGACCAAAGCTTACATTACAAGATAATTAGTCTTCTTTGTTTATTTTAAGAAACTTCAAGAAAAAGGGAGAAGTAACATGTGTCCACATTCTATTTGATTAGGTTAATTATATATATGGACAATTTCTCACAAAGCAAGACAATTATTCATGAAAACTCCAAGAAGAAACCTTGGAGAAAGAAAACAAAGGCCTTTCGGCCATGATTCCAAAATATGTGTCCATGGAAATTGATCAAGAAAAATTATTTTCTTCTAGTATTCCAAGCAATTGGAAGGTCCTCTTTAACATGGAGTGATTGTTGCAGTAAGCAAAGCATTTGTTGTGCAAGTTGTGAACCTAGCCGAGCAAGAAGAGATAAGTGGAGAAAGGTATGTGCTAAATCTTCTTTTACATGTGTTAAGGATGATTTGTGAATGTTGTAGTATGTAGAAATGGATGAAATTCATGAAATATGTATGTGTATGGTGTGGCCGAATGGAGGTGGTGATTGTGTGGATATGATGAATTGATTTTATTTAGTATTTTGATTGTTATAGATGTGGATTCCATGATGAAAATGAGGGTTTGATGAATTGAAGTGAACTTGGAATCATTGTGGGGTTGTTGAAGCAGTTACTGTGACATTAGTATGGTTTCTTATATTTGTAGGAATGTTATTGCTAATGTGTAGATTGTAAATATAATTCATGAATTTGGAAGTAAGACATGTGTTTGGAAGATTGTAAGTTGGGTTGTTGTGATCGAATTTGAAAGAAGGATATAGGTTGTTATTGTTCTTGTTGAATTTGGAAGGTTTCGGGTGAAGTAGTATGTTGATTGGGTTGTTTTGAATTTTATGTGAATTGAATTGAATATAAATGAAATGTCGTTGAATTGTATGACAAAGGTTGTTAATGTTAGAATGCGTCTTGAATTGATTGTTGATGTTGTTGGCATGATTGTTGGTATTGTTGTTGATAATTTGGCCGAGTTGAATTCTCGGATTGTTGATTAATGATTTGGCCGAGTCAGATTCTCGGGGATGGTGTATTTACAGGGGAAATGCTGCCGAAATTTCGGCAGATTATAAATGAACTCGTTTGAAGGATTAAGACAAGTATATGATAATAAGTTTAATGATTATGTCGATTCTCTTGAATGTAGACTAACAAGCTTGGACGAATAAGCGTAGCTAATTGGACGTGGGACAGGTATGTAAGGCTTACCCTTTATTTATTTTGGCATGATCTTTGTGAAACCAACAAGACAAAGTATATGTATGATTTCAAAGAAACTCCCATTCTTAGAGCCACTAGGATGGCTAACGTTCATGATTTCCATAAGCTTTTTCATATGGTTTTGATGCGTATCTATGATGTCCGAAATTCTGTTTGATATGTTTCCGAGTGGCATTCGAAAGATAATTGATATGACTAAAGTTTTGATTTTCAAATGATAGTACGTTTGATTATTCTACTTAGTCTTTGATATATTTTGATACGTACATATGGTTCCAAAAGCTCTATCTGATTTGATCCATAACGATATTCGAAAGGTACCTAACATGATTGTTGTTTTGATTTTCCAAAAATGGCTTCTGAAACGTTCGTAGAAGGTTCTGTACTTCAAACGCTCATAACTTTCTTATACTAAGTCGGATTGACCCGAAACTTGTTTCTGAGCCTTCAGGTGTCGACTTATGTACGTACCCATCAACTTCCTCTACTTCTTCAACTTCCACCATATTACAAAAGTACTCCCAAACCACAATAACAACATCTACAATATCAAAATCAAGTAGTTATATTCAATTAAATCTCCAAACTCATTCTCATAATCAATTTATATCAACAACTTCAACACAACCCTTCGTACATTTGCATACAGCACTCCCTTGTCATCACTATTTCCCCTCATAAAAAGATTGTACTAAAAAATATTATCAAATCCCTGTTTAACTTCCTTTTCCACTTTCTTCCCTCACTCAAGTTGTTCAACAACCAAGCATTCTTAATAACACGCAATAGATATGAAAACTAACCTTTTATCACATAAGGATAAGCGTTGGATCAATTTTTTCCACTTGACTGAAACCCCAACTTCAAGACCAAAGGAATTCTTGGATTCTACAAACCCTAGTGAGCCTCCTAACACTTGAATCCCTTGTTTTTGCCTCTTGATCTTAGATTTCACTTGGGTTTGGTTAAATATATTTAGAAGAATGTTCTAGAGCTATCAAGAACTTGGGAAATGTTGAAAATGAAATAAAAGGAGTAGGGGTCGGATATATATATATAACTTAAAAATATGGCCCGACCTGGATTTACGATCAACTTTACGGACCATAAAAATTATATGATCTGTATAATTGGAGGGTAAAATCCCACTAGTAGTTCACCCTTTCTAGAATCAATTTACGGTGGGAGTCAGCCAGATATAAGGTCTGTATATCTAACCATAAAACCCACTTTTCCCCGAAACACATTCTCGTCGATTTGTTCAACCTTTAATCCTTCCAATACCCGCTAAACATGAACTTAACCCTTTATAACTATAAGATGAACTTGTCTAATCTTATTTAACCCTGATAACCCCCGTATCCAAGACTAGAAACACTGACACACGACGAATCTCAAAGTTCAAAACCACGAGGTGTAAGAAAGACGAAAAATTGTGACGACAATGATTGAAAATAATATTTCGTGTGTGCCAAGAAAGGCTATGGACTAGTGTTAATGAAATGAGAATGATAATGAGTATATGAGGTTTGTTAAAAATGAGTACTAGTTAAGTGAATTGTGATCAAGAAATTAATTATATGTATAATTGGTTAAATGGGAAATTATAGTGAAAGACACGAAATTAATTAAGATTGTTGGATGCATATTACGTGGACATAATACGGATGTTTCAAGGACAAGTGGGCAGCAAGTTAATTATATGCATGCCACATAAGGGGTGTTTTGTCATAAGGTGAGAGGTTGGTAAAATGGTTTACACGTGTAAGGGCAAAAGGTTGACATTTATGTTCCTATATTATATTAGGTTAGGGCAGCAATGTTATGGATATGTGGAGACTACATATATTTGTTTCCTAATTTTATAATGGGATAACTATATAATAATCAAATGGAACAACAACGTTTTAGCATTTTTGGACCATTTCTATAAGAGGAAAGTGCGGGAGCAACAACTTATTTCCCTTCATGGAAGATTAGCAACTTGCATATGGTAAAAAGAAAATAGCAATGTATTCTTTACCTAACGAAAGGAATCACCATTGTTATAAGTCGAAACGCTGGACAAGTTACGGAATAAAGTCGCAACGAGGCTTACAAGGTATGTAAGGTTTCCGTTCTCCTTATTCTTTGGCACAAATCAAACTATACCTATTAACGAGCGTTCCGTAAAGAGATTACTTCATTCTAATGCTTTCCACTTCTTATGTTTCATGATTCAATATGTTATTTGATGCTTTAGTTCATTGTGATCCAAGTTATATTGAAGTTCTTGTCAACGAGGATAATCACATAACGTATTCGGAGGTCACCGACCTTATGGCACTCCGAAATGCCCAGATATTACTTCTATGGGTTCAGCATGCAATATATATATATATATATGTAAACATTTATTTTACTACACCGAGTCGCGCTATAGTCAGCCGGGTACGACACCTATTGTGCAACCACTGATCAGCTGGGTATTCACACTGAGTCTTATTATGGCCGGGTACGTTTCACACCGAGTCTAATTATGGCCTGGTACATTTCACACTGAGTCTTATTAAGGCCGGGTCCGTTATGATGGTGATGTTACTTTTACTTTAAGTATATATACGTATATTCATGATTTTAAACTACAACATGCATTGCATATGGTTCTTCTTCTAATACGTTTCCTTGTAAATTGTTGTACTTCTGTATTATATACTCAGTACATTCATCTGTACTAACGTCCCATTACACGGGACACTACATTTCGTGCTGCAGGTCCTGATAGGTAGCTTGGAGGACCATCTGATAGGCTTGCACAGTTCAGCGGATAGTCTATAAGCTTCACTTGTTCCGGACTTGCTCGGTTTGGGTATGCTACGGTATACATGCTTTATCTATATGTATGACGGGGCCTTGTGCCGACAGCTATGTTGCCTTTATGCTTTCTCTTAGAGGCTCATAGAAAGGTGTTATATGTTTAGATGCTATACGTGGCCTTGTCGGCCTTAGTTTGATGCTAGTGTTGGTGTTACGGCCTTGTCGACCGTGTGATCATACATTGATATTAGTGGTAGCCTTGTCGGCTTGCGTATACATATGAATATTATTGTGTTGAGCCTTTTCTGCATGTAGGTGATTCCTTCATGTTGCACATATGTCATATGGGTACTCGTAGTTGGTATAAGTTGAGTATGTTGAATGTACGCCAGGTGGTACTCGGCAGGTAAAGTCGGGTGCCTGTCATCCCCCTCGATTTGGGGTGTGATAAACTTGGTATCAGAGCAGGTCTGTCCTAGGGATGTCTTTGAGCGGTGTCTAGTAGAGTCTTGTTTATGGGTGTATAGCGCGCCAAACTTATAAGTAGGAGGCTACATGACATTTAGGGTTGTTTCCTTTCTTTCTTGATCTAGAATGTTCGATAGATCTGAGTCATAAGAAGTTCCTTCCTAATCATCCTTAGACGATATGACGATCCCTGCGACTAAGATGCGGACTATTAGTAAGACTTTTGGCAGGGGAAATGGAGTGAATGGAGTCGTAAGGACCCAATGTGAACCCATGTTTATGATGGAACGAATGTAAGCCTCCATCAGATCATGCATGCACCAGGTTTACAAGCATAAAGCAGAATGCCAGGATGTGAATTATCATCTCAGTTAGGTACAGAAGAAAGAGGTAGAAGGACATCAGAAGGAAGGTATGAAGTTTTAAAGACTGAAAATAAGGCAGAAAAGGGTTAAGGTATGAAAAGAGGAGGATTTGTAAGTAGTTGAGGCTCAAAATAAGCAACGCGAGTATTATGGCTCCACTTCTAATGATAATAAGAGCATAGTTAGTAGCACTCACTTCAGTTTCAACCTTTGGACTTCAATGAAGGTAGCTTTAAGAAGGCCATGGGACTTCGAAACCAAGTACGGGTTATAAAGACATTAGCATTGGATTGAGTGTTATTACCAAGGAACATGTTATAGCCCCTCACTAGGCAAAGGAAATGTACACGCTTAGGATATTTAAGGGGTGGTATAGTCAGAAACAGTCATTGGAATGTTCAGAAGGTACAAAGAGCCAAGTATTCAAATTCTTGCTTGTGGAATAAACACTTCCCTCAACATGACCTGTATTCTAGTGAAGGAGAGATATCGAACAACTAACAGACAAGACCTATTGAGAAGGAAAGAACTAGACCAGAAGGAACATTTGTAGGGAATCCTCCAGGATAGGATAGGATGGTGAAGTTAACGAAGGTTGGTAAAATAAGCGAGGTATTAGGAATAGCTATAAGAAGCGAGTGAATGTCTTGAAAAAGGACATAATTGTGCGAGAGGACTCCGGCTAGGTAGAAGAACAGGGCAAGAAGAGACAGAGATAGAATCAGAAGTCACGAATACGAAGGATAGGAGTCGCAAGGTTATGTTCTTAATATGGAGAGAGAATTAATCACCTCAAATAAGAGAATGTGGGCAGAACAATTCAATATTTCGGCTTAGGAGATACCAACATTGAGTAAAGTTAGGCCTAATACGAATTAGAATCTTGAGAAACTGTGGTAGTAATGGGCGGCATAATCTTTGCTAATAAGCAAATAGTGCAGCGAAAGGAGCGTACGATAGAACTGTAACCATTGAAAGCTATTAAAGGTAGTCGTTAAGACACGCGTCATGAATCAGAGTTAAGTTCATTAGGTGGAGCTGCTAGTTGCGAACGAGCTACACCATTGTGGGTGAAACGATTCAAATGCTTCCAGTAAGTAAGTGCTATAGTAAGGTAAGCGATGAGTACTGGCCGCATGACTAATTGATAAAGTAGTAGCAATAATGCGGCCCCACAGGAACAAGACCTTTAAGTATGAGATATTAGTCATTCTCCTAAAGGGAGGAAATGGAGTGGTGGAACTTCGAGAGATTATGCATTAGCCTAGTGATAG
Organism: Lycium barbarum; assembly: GCF_019175385.1. Classification (NCBI taxonomy): domain Eukaryota; kingdom Viridiplantae; phylum Streptophyta; class Magnoliopsida; order Solanales; family Solanaceae; genus Lycium; species Lycium barbarum. Next base: position 32,866,081 of record NC_083337.1, read on the forward strand.
TACAATAGAAAGGGCTGCAGTTAAGGGCTAAAAGTAGATAGGATAGTGATAGTGGAAAACCCCAGAGGGTGTCATGATAGTAGGACGCTACGCATGTACGGAATCAGAAAGATAATGGGTAATAAGCATTGGACAAGAAGTACCAACCAAAGGTAAAAACGATCGAACAATTAAGTTTTAGGTGGTAAGAGAAGGCGAAACGGTATGGTCCAAAAAAGAGTTCTTCAAATTATATGCAAAAGAAGATAGTCTGACCCGAGCAATTGATAATTGATGTGTGAAAGGCCTAGGTGTTGTAAGAAGGGAAGTCATAGACGAGACATTAGGCCATACAGAATTATACAAAGGATTTGAGTGTAGGAATATTTCGTCTTGTAATCCTTAGTGGGTACTTCAGAAAAAGGGTGAAAACCGATATCATACAGTACAAACACTTCGAAATATAAATAGGACTACCGAGCTTGAAGCTACAAGAAAAGTCATTCAATGATTATGCTTAAAGAAAACGCTATTAGTAGAAGAAGAGGATATGGATGCAGCTAGAGAAAATTGTAGATGGGTCAATTCACGTGAAATTCTACGAGGAACTCGCAACTTTGGTATGGACATGAATGCTTTTCAGTTATAATTGAGGCAAAGTGTTGGTCAAGAGGTGTAGGCGCAGAAATTCGTTCTAAGTATGTTGACTTGATTTCGATTCCAAAAGCGGGTTATCCCACAATACCGATAATCTCCAGAAAACCAAAAGGATGCGAGCGACACATCTATCACACCTATAAACTATCAACTTAGGACTTAGAGTGATATTCGCGATACTGTATTTAGCAATGTTCAAAGTCATGTAGGGACCTTGGGTAAGTTAATGTACACGTGGTGTATGTATCAATAAGCATGGAAAGAAATTATTTTGCATGGGGATAGTTAAAGAGGCACGATAGGATTTCTAGACCCATGGTCTAAAACTAATAACCGGGCACACGCGCACGAAATAAGACGACACTCCGTGTATAATGACTCCATGGGCATCTTTATTAGTTTTGAAAATAATTTGTGCACGTCTAAGCAAAATATGGGATAGAAGAGAGGACTTGAGGATTAAAGACTATTGATAATAATACTCCACGTGAGCATAACGAAGCAAATATCATAGCTAACCCCTTCAATTTCTAATATACGGCTAGCCTAACATATGTGGGCCAAGAAGAGAGTACCCAAGAGTTGTTAGAGCTAGCTAGTTGAGAGACTGGTCATTCGAACCTAAGTGATGTGAATATTATCATTCAGAATATCACAGCCTTTCCCGTAACACTAATTAAGACGACGATGTAACACCCCGTAAATTCGGGTTAGGTGAGAATGTGTAAAACTAGTATTAAGATGATATTTTAGCTATATGGATACTTTCGGCATGAAGTAGTTTAACATCTCGGGTGTTGGAACTTAGGCTCGACTTGTTGTAAAAGAAAAATAATGAAATTTAGAAAGTTCCACGTTTTTGCGAAGGTGGACTTGGGGCCTACTTCAAGCAGTCATAAGCCCTCGATTATTTGGGAATTTGGAGAAACACCTAAATGAATTATGTACTATGGGGAAATATCTTTCCAGCCATATAAGGATCAAGCAAATCAGAGATCGGGGTAAAGAGATATGATTATTGCAAAATGGCTAGTAGTGACGTGCTTAAGATTCAATAGAATCAACTATGTTTACGGTAGGTCTGTCTTCCAGGTCGATTTCATGAAAATCCATTGAGAATTTGAGAAAACATAAAGCATAAAGTTGTAGATCTTTGAAATACCTTTCCAACAATATATTGTGGAGACCGAACAAAGTTACGTACAAGAAGTTATACGCGTTAAAGAAACACTGCACAGAAATCAAAACGGACTACCCGTGTAGGCTTCGCGTTGCGCGTGTGGGCCCATTGCGTAAAAACACCAGTTTGACCAGGAATGTTCAGACGTTGGCCGTCCGTCGCGGGCGCAATGCGGGAACGACAAATTTTTGGGTTAAAAGTTAGATTTTCGCATTTTTATTCCTATTTAAGCAAGGGGTTAATCACAAAAATCAACTCTAAGGCCTCCCCAAACCTCTAAGGTGAGTTCATACTCCATCTATATCGATTCTACACTAAATTCACCTCTTCTTGACACTAGTTCATCGCTCCAAACCGTAGGTTCTCGAAAACTCAAGAAGAATCGAAAAGGGGGGTGTGGAGTTTGTCTAAGAGATAATTAATACTTCTAATTTTCTGAGTTTATTAATAAGGTATAGATTGGTGTAGAGTATTCTACAAGATTAGAATCCGCTAATGAATCATATGAGGTCCAAGAAAACGTTTTTAAGGCTAGAAAAGCCCTAGTTTTTCAAAAAAGGGTAGAAATCCCTAAAATTAGTTGAAGTCTAATATTTCTCATCTAAAATCATTGTAGTGTGATTGTTGAACATTGTGGATTCCGTTTGGTATATTCTTAGCAAGATTTGAGGTATGTCTCTTTTTGAACATACTCTTCGAACGGTTTTGATGAACTCTTTCGTTGCGGTTTGTGTGCGTGAGGGACAAGCCCACATTAAACCTTGCTTGCACTATATTAAATATACGTATTCAAGATTGTTTTCCTCTCTAAAGGATTATTGAAAATTGAGATATATTGCTTTGGTACTAGACCTGGAATTACCCCATAAGAAATGTTTGAACTTGATAATTTTAAAGCTTGCCTATCTCATGAGAATGCTCTCTAATGGATTCTGTTGAGCTCGAAACTTGTTTAAAGAAGTGAACCCGATTTCTAAAACTGAAATGGCTTGATGTACCCCTATAATGGGATGATGAACATAATCCTTAATGAATAATGTGATTACCATGATATTACTTGTGGTACGGCCTTTATGCCATGATTTGAGTGATTTGGCTTCTATGCTAGGATTGTGATTCAGCACTTTTGCTATGATTTTTATGGTTTGTGTTTGGCCTAGCTACTCGGGAGGAAGGGTAGTCAATGTGGATACTAGTGGGGTTAGCCTAGCCATTTGGGAGGAAGAGTGTCCATTGAGGATTTGCAATCCCGGTGTGGTCTCAGCCAAAATATTCGGGAGCAACGGTAGCCATTGGGGTTGATAACCCCGATGTTGTGATTCTATGCGGTTTAGGGAACCTTAAATGGTCGACCCTTCGTTGTGTTGATTTGGGCCTGTATCGGCATGTGTTACACTTTGGTTGCCTGTGACTGGTTGTTGATGATCTTGAATTCATGATTGAACGATTTAAATGTGATAAATGACATAACGAGTTGAAATTGATTTATTTCCTCTTTAACGGTTTTCCTTAATGGTGTAACTAAGTTGGTGATTTATTTTATCTCTCAAATTAAACTGCTTTTATTGACACCGTTTTACTGATCCTTATTATATTATTTTGTTATATTAATTGTTGTCCTAGAGACACTCACTGACTACCCAGTACTCAGGCATACCATTGTTGTTATTTATGGTGTGTTAGGTAATGTTAAGGAGCAAGTTCGTGATACGTGTGCGGATTAAGAGAGCTTGCTACATTCGGGACTTTTTGGTGAGCCCACATGCTTGTTCATGGGGCACCATCCTATCTTAGTTATTGTTTTATTTTTTGAGCTGCGTCCGAAGTTAGACTATATTTTATTTATCATCTTAGATGCTCCATAGACAAACGTTATTTCTGTGGGTAGTTGTTGAAGTCATTGCTTGACTCCTTGGGTGCGCCACTGACTTTATTATTTGATGGTTATCATGAGTTAGTTAGTTAGTTATTTATAACGTATTGATATAACTGTTGAAAAATCATCGAAGAAGATTTGACGTTTATTGATTTTATAAGGTGCTTCCGGTGTTGTTCGTAGCATCGGATGATTGTTACGTCCAGGGTGGGTTTGGGGCGTGACAAGCTTCATATCAGAGCCTAGGTTTACATGTTTCCTAGGAATTGTCTATGTCTATGGAGTTGTGTCTAGATTGTGCTATAGAGCTTGATCACCTACATGATCAAAAAACTACCAGGACATTTATAAGTTTCTCATTCTTCTTTATTCAATATTGTGCTATAGAGCTTGAACTTACCTTAGGATCATCCTGATGAGTTTGTTAATTCGTGCTTCGCAGAAATGGCTTTAAATCGTGCGAGACCTACTAATCAAGGGAGTAATGATGCTTCTGATTGATCGTCTGGCAGACGAGCCACTAGGATCACTGTCCACACCACTGTTGAGACTGCTGCTGAGGTTGAGAACGGTAATGGAGACCAAGCACCGCCACGAGCACCACCTGCTCCAGCTGCCCCTGCTGCAGGCGTAGCTAATATTAGGGCAATGCAGAATGCGATCCGGATGCTTACCACCCTTGTTCCAGCCTAACAACAGGGTGGGAGTACGGATCCGACAGTTGGTGGCGTGAGAAGGCTTAAGCACTTTTTGGGGCTGAATCTGCCTAAGTTCTTTGGTTCGCGAGAGAAGGATGATCCCAAGTACTTTATGGATGAGACTTTCAAATCTCTGAGGGCCATGGGTGCTCATGGTTCTGAACCTATGGAATTCGCATCATATTAATTGAAAGATGTTGCCCATGCTTGGTTCGAATTATGGGAGACTGAGCGAGGTAATAATGCTCTAGCTCCTACTTGGGCTGAATTTGAGGGAGCATTCATGGAGAGGTTTCTATCTGATGAGGAGCGCTTTGCTATGGCTACTAAGTTTTAGAAGATTGAGCGGGGCACTATATCTGTTCGTGAGTACAGCTTGAAGTTCACCCGTCTGGCGAAGTATGCGCCATATATGATTCAGACTGAAAAGCACAAGTTGAGTCGATTTGTGTGTGGGTTAGTACCACGTATCAAGTCTGCATGTGCTGCTGCTGTTGCTACTATATCTTCCACTTGTACATGTTCATCTTTTGTTGGGTTAGCCAAGAAACAAGAGAATTGAAAGGGTGAAAAGAGGCTAGAAAGGGAACAAAGTAAGAAGGCCCGATTTGCGGGTGGGTTCAGTGGTTCATAAAATGGGGGACAAAAGAAAGGGTATTCTGCACCTACTCAGACCGACACTTATTCTAATGCCATTGCTCCGTCCGATAGACAAGGTCAGAAGTCCGATAGACAAGGTCAGAAGAATAATAATCAGAACAGATATTCGCAAATGGTAATAGACACTTACTTGGATGGGAGGATCGTATTTGTCATTATTGTGGTATAAGGGGCCACATCAAGAGGGAGTGTAGGAAGTGATTATGCGAAATGGATAACTCTTTGAGCCAGAGAAACTATTCGTCTGCACTTGTTGCTGCTAGGAATCTGCCTGCTGATAATACCAATAACACACCAAATGCTCATGGTAGTGGGACTGGTAAAGCGGTTACTAACACCGCTAATGGGGGTCAAGCCCGACTTTATGGTTTGACTCGTAGGGAGGCAGCTGAAGCCTCAGATGCTGTGGTCACAGGTATTCTCAATATTTTCTCTTTTGATGCACATTCGTTGATTGATCCGGGCTCAAATTTCTCATATGTGACACCATATTTTGCTCTTGATTTTGGTGTGGAACCTAAACAACTCCGTGAATCCTTTTCTGTAGATACCCCTACTAGTGTTCCTATTATTGCCTCTAGAGTTTATAGAAACTGTGTGGTTGTAGTTAAGGGTCGTGAAACTACAACCGACTTATTTGAGCTAGAAATGATAGATTTTGATGTAATTATGGGGATGGATTGGCAAGCTTCTGGTTATGCTAATGTGGACTGTCATGATAAGTTAGTTCGATTTGCTTTCCCTGATGAACCAGTTATTGTGTGGGAAGGAAGAAATTGCTAAGCCTAGGGGTAGGTTTATCTCGTATCTTAAGGCTAGTAAGATGATTTCGAAGGGATGTATTTACCATCTAGTTGATGTCAATGATACTCAAGCCGTAGTGCCAGAGTTTAAGTTCGTCCTTATAATTAATTAGTTTCACGAAGATCTTTCGGGTATCCCTCCTGATAGAGTTATCGATTTGGAATAGATGTTCTTCCCGAAACTCAACCAATCTCCATCCCACCTTATCATAAGGCTCCAGCAGAGCTAAGAGAATTGAAAGATCAATTGAAAGACTTGGTTGATAAGGGGTTTATTCGACCAAGTACCTCGCCGTAGGGTGCTCGGGTCTTGTTTGTTTGAAAGAAGGATGGTTCTCTCAGAATGTGTGTTGATTACCGTAAGCTAAAGAAGGTGACTATCAAGAATAAATATCCTTTCCCTAGGATAGATGACTTGTTCGACCAACTTCAGTGTGCTAAATTCTTTTCAAAGATTGACTTTAGGTCACGGTATCATCACCCGAAAATAAAGGAGTAGGATATTCCAAAAATAGCTTTTCGTACTCGTTATGGACACTTTGAATTTCTGGTGATGTCTTTTGGTCTAACTAATGCACCTGCTGCATTTATGGATCTGATGAATCGCGTGTTCAAACCTTTTCTCGATCATTTCATTATTGTATTTATTGATGATATTCTAGTGTATTCGAAGAGCTGTGAGAAACATGCAGATCACTTGAGAATAACCTTAACAATGCTTGAGGTGAATAAGCTTTATGCGAAATTTTCTAAGTGTGAGTTTTGGTTTAACTCTGTGGCTTTCTTAGGCCATGTGGTGTCTAGCGAAGGAATTAAGGTTGACCATCATAAAATTTCGGCAGTTAAAGACTGGCTGAGACCCACGAGTGCGACGGATATTTGTCGCTTTTTTGGTTTGGCAACTTACTACCGGAAGTTCGTGGAAGGTTTCTCATCGATAGCCTCACCATTGACGAAACAGACTGAGAAGACTGCAAAGGTTCAATGGTCTAAAGCTTGTGAAAAGAGCGTTCAATAGCTTAAGGCGAGATTGACTTCGGCTCCTGTTTTGACTTTACCTTCAGGGTCTGGTGGCTACATAGCTTATTGTAATGCTTCCCGAATTGGGTTGGGTAGTGTTTTGATGCAGAATGGTAAGGTGATCACTTGTGCTTCCTGTCAGTTGAAGAAGCACGAAAAGAATTATCCAGCTCATGACTTAGAATTGGTTGTTGTGGTCCTCGCATTAAAAATCTAGCGTCATTACTTGTATGGGGAGCATTGTGATGTTTTCACCGATCATAAAAGCCTACAGTATATCTTCAAGCAGCGAAAATTGAATCTCATACATAGAGATGATTAGAGTTGTTGAAAGATTACGACTTGAACATCTTGTATCATCTTGGTAAGGAAAATGTTGTTGTTGATGCATTGAGCCAGAAATTTATGGGTACCTTAGAATATTTGATAAATGCTAATGGGCAGAGAAATCCGGCGAATCGCTAGCTTTGGAGTCCGACTTGATGAAACTGAAGATGGGGAGTTAGTGGGAATCACACCCTCTCAATCTGATATTGTGGAGAGAATCAAGTCCAAGCAATACGAAGATGGACTGCTAGTGAAACTACGAAATGGAGTGGAAAAAAGCGAGTACACTTCATTCACAATTCGGATGATGATCTCCTAACACTGCAGGGACGTCTATGTGTTCCTAATATTGATGGTTAGCGACAGGAATTGTTGGTGGAGGCATATAGTTATGAATACTCTGTGCATTTGGTATCCACAGAGATGTATAAAGATTTGAAGCAACACTATTGGTGGAAGAGCATAAAGGTTGATATCTCTAACTTTGTAGCTAATTGGTTGAACTGTCAACAGGTGAAGGCCGAACATCAAAGACCTAGTGAGATTCCCCAATGGAAGTGGGAGATGATAAATATAGACTATGTTGTGGGTTTACCTCGCACAAAGACCAAGTTTGATTCGATTGGGGCGATCGTGGATAGACTCACCAAGTCTGCTCACTTCCTTCCTGTGAAGACAACGGATACTATGGAACATTGCGCCAAGTTATATTTGAAAGAGATCGTTAAATTACATGGGATTCTGACATCTATCATATCTGACAGAGGTACTCAATTCACTGCTCATTTCTGGAAGTCGTACTAAGAAGGTTTAGAAACTTGAGTGAACTTGAGCACTGCCTTTCATCCTCAGATAGACGGGCAGGCAGAGAGAAATATACAAACTCTGGAAGACATGTTGCGAGCTTGTGCAATTGATTTTGATGGTAATTGGGATGAACATCTACCTCTTGTGGAATTCACGTACAACAATAGTTATCAACCAAGTATCCAGAAGGCTTCGTATGAAGCACTTTATGGGAGGCATTGTAGATGTCCAATTGGGTGGTTTGACCCTATTGAAGTAGAACTATTGGGTCCTGACTCAGTTCGACAAGCAATAAAGAAGGTGAACCTCATTGTGCAATGACTCAAGACAGCTCAGAGTTGACAAAAGTCTCATAGGGACATGAGGCGTCGTGACCTAGAGTTTTCTGTTTGTGACAAGGTATTCTTGAATGTGTCGCCGATGAAGGGAGTAATGCGGTTTGGTAAAAAGGGTAGGCTTGGCCCTTACGAGATTGTTAGGTGAATTGGAAAGGTGGCTTATGAGTTGAAATTACCATCTGAGATGGTCATGGTGCATCCTGTGTTTCACATTTCGATGTTGAGGTTGTATAAACCTGATCCTTCTCATGTCTTGACACATAAAGAGATTGAAATCAATGAAGGGTTGTCTTATGAAGAAGAACCGGTGCAGATCTTGGATCGACAAGTTGGGAGGTTGAGAACAAAAGATGTAGCTTCAGTTAAAGTCTTGTGGCGTAATCATAATACCGAAGAAGCTGCTTGGGAAGCCGAGGAGGACATGAAGAAGAGACATCCTTATTTGTTCCCTCATACAATTATGTGTTGAACCTTTCGAGTGTGTTTTCCTATGAAAGTTTAGAGTGAAGTATAAATCTCACTATTGTGTTTAGGCTTGAATGATGCATTCATGATGTGGTTAATCGTATGCTATCTCTGAGGATGTTTCACTTTACTAATGAAAGTATAGAAATTTTTATGAAAATTGAAGGTTTGGTAAAGAATCTCAGGCCATGACTTTCATTCGGGGACGAATGATCCTAAGGGGGGGGGGGGGGATAACGTAACATCCCACAAATTCGGGTTAAGTGTGTATGTAAAACTAGTATTAAGATGTTATTTTAGCTACATAGATACTTTCAAGATGAAGTAGTGTAACATCTCGGGTGTTGGGACTTAGACTCGACTCGTTGTAAAAGAAAAATAATGAAATTTAGAAAGTTTCACGTTGCTGCGAAAGTGGACTAGGGGCCGACTTCAAGCAGTCATAAGTCCTCTATTATTTGGGAATTTGGAGAAACACCTAAAATGAATATTGTAGCATGGGTAAATATCTTTCTAACCCTATAAGGATCAGGCCAACCAGAGATCGGGGGTAAAGAGATATGATCGTTGCAAAATGTCTAGTAGTGAGGTGCTTAAGATTCAATAGAATCGGCTAAGTTTACAGTAGGTCTGTCTTCCAACTCGATTTCGTGAAAGTCCATTAAGAATTTGAGAAAACTTAAAGCATCAAAGTTGTTGATATTTGACATACCTTTCCAAAAATATATTGTGGAGGCCGAACAATGTTACGTACAAGAAGTTATATGCGTTACAAAAATACTACACAGCAATAATCTACACAGACTACCCACGTCGGCTTCGTGTCGCACATGAGGGCGCATGTGTGGGCCCTTCATTGTGGTCCAATCATGGGAAAACACCTGTATGACCAGGAACGTTCAGCCATTGGCCGTGCGTCACGGGTCCAACGGGGGAACGCCGAATTTTCACGTTTTTATTCCTATTTAAGAATGGGGTTAGTTCCTAAATATCCCTAATCATGAAAAATCAACCCTAAGGCCTCCCCAAATCTCTAATGTGAGTTCGGACTCCATCTATATCAATTCTACACTAAATTCACCTCTTCTTGACACTAGTTCATCTCTCCGAACCCCAGGTTCTTGAAAACTCAAGAAGAATCGGAAAGGGGCGTGTGGAGTTCATCTATGAGGTAAGACTTCTAATTTATTGAGTTTATTAATAAGGTATAGATTAGTGTAGATTATTCTACAAGATTATAATTCGCTAATGATTCACATGAGGTCCAAGAAAACGGTTTTAAGGCTAGAAAACTCTTAGTTTTTTCAAGAAGGGTAGAAATCCCTAAAATTTGTTAAAGTCTATAATTTCTCATCTAAAATCATTGTAGTGTGATTGTTGAACATTTTGGATTCTGTTTGGTAGACTCTTAGCAGGATTTGAGGTATGTCTCTTTTTTAACATACTCTTTCGAACAGTTTTTATGAACTCTTTGGTTGTGGTTTGTGTGTGTGAGGGACAAGCCCACATTAAAACTTGTTTGTACTATATTAAATATACGTATACGTGATTGTTTTCCTCTCCAAAGGATTATTGAAAATTGAGATATAAAGCTTTGGTACTAGACCTTGAATTACCCCATAAGAAATGTTTGAACTTGATAATTTTAAATCTTGCCTATCTCATGAGAATGCTCTCTAATGGATTATGTTGAGCTCGAAACTTGTTTAAAGAAGTGAACCCTATTTCTAAAACTGAAATGGCTTGATGTACCCCTATAATGGGATGATGAACATAATCCTTAAAGAATAATGTGATTATCATGATATGACTTGTGATTTGGCTTCTATGCCATGATTTGAGTGATTCAGCTCTTTTGCCATGATTTATAAGGTTTGTGTTTTTCCTAGCTACACGGGAGGAAGGGTAGTCACTATGGATCCTAGTGGGGTTAGCCTAGCCATTTGGGAGAAAGAGTGGGCATCGAGGATTTGCAATCCCGGTGTGGTCTCAACCTAACTATTCGGGAGGAAGGGTAGCCATTGGGGTTGATAACCCCGATGTGGTGCTTCTATGTGGTTTAGGGAACCTTAAATGGTCGACCCTTCAATGTGTTGATTTGGGCTTGTATCGGCATGTGTTACACTTTGGTTGTTGTGAGTGGCTTGTTGATTATCCTGAATTCACGATTTAAAGACTTAAATGTGATAAATGACATAACGAGTTGAAATTGATTTATTTCCTCTTTAACGATTTTCCTTAATGGTGTAATTATGTTGTTGATTTGTTCTATCTCTCAAATTAAACTGCTTTATTGACACCGTTTTACTGATCCTTATTATATTATTTTGTTATATTAATTGTTGTGTTGGAGACACTCATTGAGTACCCAGTACTCAGGCATACCATTATTGTTTTTTATGGTGTGTTAGGTAATGTCTAGGAGCAAGTTCGTGACACGCGCGGGGATTAAGAGAGCTTGCTACTTTCTGGACTTTTTGGTGAGCCCACATGCTTGTTCGTGGGGCACTATCCAATCTTAGTTATTGTTTTAGTTTTCGGGCTGCGTCTGAAGTTTGATTATGTTTTATTTATCATTTTAGAGGCTTCATAGACCGACGTTATTTCTATGGGTAGTTGTTGAAGTCATTTCTTGACTCCTTAGGTGTTGCTACGTTTTATAATGATGCATTTATGACAGACTTCTGCTGACTCTATCATTTGATAGTGAACATGAGTTAGTTAGCTATTTATAACGTATTGATATAATTGTTGAAAGATCGTCGAAGAATATTTGACGTTTATTGATTTTATAAGGTGCTTCCAGTATTATCCGTAGCATCGGATTCCTGTTATGTCCAGGGTAGGTTTTGGGGCGTGACAGATGACAACAAGGAGATCCTGTCTCGAGGTGTAAATTAGGAATTCGATAGAGGACAACCTGAGGAATGGGGCAAAAAGAACGGGGTTCTGAGATACCAAACCAATATTGTATTGTGGACGTAATAACAGCACGGTATTAAAGCATGGTAGAGATACGTATATCTCATATGTTATTCTAAATTATCCAAGGTTGATCGAGATATATTACAATGCCCGCGAAACAAAACCTATGTCTGAACCTTAGTTGATCGATATGTGTGTAAGATGAATTATATGGTTGGGGTGATCCTAACGAATACAAGGTATAAAGGAAGAAGTCATATGAGACATATTGAGTTCTATAGAATCACCAGACGAGAATGCCAAGTGTATATCATGACAATGAAGAAAGATCAAGGCTGCGATCTTATAAAGCGCTAAAAAGGAATAACATTGTTACGAACATGACACGAAATCCAAGAAAGAGACGAAACCCAAGCAAGTTCTCGATGACTACGATTCTAGTATACGTCTCTATACGATCGAGCTAGCTTCTATCCCATGAAATCCCGGCAGGAACGAAACCTCCCTATACACCCCCTTAACATTCGAGGACGAGTGTTCTTAAGGAGGGGAGGGTGTTAAACTTTACACTGTTCGTGCAACTATTCACCTTAAGTCAACCAAGATAA